>NC_143202.1:18550681-18876363 GCF_051530095.1 Phoenix dactylifera | reverse complement strand
TTGCTGTCTTCAGATGAAACAGCAATAGCTTTTCCTTTTCCTTTGGCTGAAGTGTAGTCAATATCCATGTCTGCTACTGATGGGGTACCAGGAACACCATCAAACTGGTCCTCAACTTTTGGAGACGGAACAAAAGTTACAATCAAATCCAACAGATGCTCTATTACTGTTGTAAAGCTTTGAGGAGATTTTCGGTGGTGTTTTGTGTTCTTCGCATTCGAATCTGGCAGTTTACCATGTCCGCAACCTGCAGCAATGGAACTCACATCCCCTGCAGTAAATTTTCCATCAGAAGCTGGTGGCTTGTCTTTCTCTGTCTTGTCTTTGTCTTTCTCCTTAGACTTCTCTTTCTCACGATCTTTCAACAGCATGATGTACGGCCTGTCACCCACCATCTCAATCTGGCACACAGCTTGAGCAGCTTTCATGAACACCACTGGATCCCTAGAAATAACAAAGGCCAAACTTTGGACAAAATTACGTGGTGTGACTCCAGCATTTGAGTGTCTATTTGTGGATGTGACAAGACTGTGACGTATCTCTAACTCCATAGCCTGCTGAAGAGTGTGGGGATCTTCTAGAATGTGACGAACTATTGCCGATGCGACATTGTTGAATCCAGAGAATAAGCTACTAGTTGGCAAATTAAACAATGCATGCAAACCTCCAGCATCTAAGAAACTAACAGCAACCGAATGAACCTTAGTCAGTGTTGCAGACAATTTCAGTACCACATGCATGGTCTCAGAAGGTAGTTGGTTCTGAATGCATCTGCAACATATCTCTAAGAGCCTCTTCTGATCCTGCATATCTAAAAACCCAGTACTTGATCCCAGATTGGAATGTGAATCCTTCTGCTTGCTCTCATCGATCACCAACGGGGTCTTGGTATTAGGATCATCCTTTTTCAGCTGCTCCATATTCACAATTTCTGACATCAATTTTGGATCCACCTGCAACATACGATCGATAGAAAGAAAACCTGCAGTCACCCATTTTGGAACCTGGGACTTCTCACCAACCTGCAAACCAAGGTTCCATTCCGAAAGCAGATCTAAAGCAATCTTTATCAGACCAGCCTGAAAGGCAACTTCTCGTGCTATTGCATCTTCATGAAGAACTAATGCTAGTACATGAAAAAGTGCAGACAGCATATTGTTGTTGGATGGATCAGATGCCAGACGACAATGTTTTACATGATCAATGATGAAATTGAGGACCTTTGACCGGTACTGACCATCATTTTTTGAGCAAATCGTCACAAGCAGATCACGAACAGGGAAAGCTAAAGGCTCCTTCACCTGCAGAAGTCTGATGCAAGCAGATAAAATTTCATCAACAGGAGGCAATTGGACTGCTTCCTCTTCTTGGTCAAGTTTATTACGAATTGCAGTTTCATCTTCCTTTGAAGATGCATCAGAGTTCCCTAGAGACATGGCAAGAGCTCGAGCAAGTTCAGCATCTTCTTGTGGTTCTTCTGGATGTGAAAACAACCAATCAGTCGCAATCTCCACGCTATTTGTTCCCACCTGTCTCAGTGCCTCTTCAGCCCTAGCCCGAGAAAAGCCCATCTCTACAATCAGTGATATTGCTGATTCATCAGGTGGAGGACCACTTAATCGAGCTCCAGCGTTGCCACTGACATTCCTAACTTCAACCCCAGAATAAACATGCCTCATGATGGATATCATTGCACTAATGAACTCCATATCACATTCAACGAAATGAGGGTGAGTCCAGATAGGAAGTATAGCCTTCAATACCTTGGACTGAAGCAGCTTCACAAAAAACTCAGCATCTTGAGGAAATGGAACATCTCCATTTGCAATAGGTTGTTCAAGCAACTGTCTTGCGGAGGAATATAAGATGAAGGATGATGTCACAAGGTGGTCCATGAGAGTAGTATAGCTGGCCAAGGGACCATATATCCAAGAATTTTCTGTGTCTTCCTTCTCTTCTTTACAGATTTTATCATCAGTCTCCATAGGAGAAGCTGGCACACGGTTAACTGCAAAGAGCAACTGACTAGTAGCTTCAAAAGTTGTTAAGATGGAGTGGATGACACCTCGACCATAAAAGCAACTTAGTATGATTGGATTACATGACTCTGGCCTGTCTGATAGAATCCCATCAATAAAGTCGATGACCTTGCCAAGGTAACGACATTTTGTGGATATGGAGATCTCCATGTCAGGAGGACTCGCATGCCCCCGAAAGTTCAAGTGTTCCAGCACAATTGTGGCAACTGTACTAACAACAGATACAACAGATGAGGACACATTGAAACGATTGTTCTCACGACGAGAAGCAAGCAGCATTGCCTTTCCCAGCTCCATAAATAGATGGCTAATATGATAAGAAAGTGATCTCATCATGTCACGGCAGGAAGAATAATATGTTCTCTGCTTGTCTTCTTCCGCTTTCATAGTACTATTAGCATCTACAGAATTGGAAGATTGTGATTGGGAACTAGATGCAAATCGTAAACTTGAATGACCATCTATACCAAGTCTTTGCGAACCACTAGCAGCATGGCCAAGATCACGATATATACTAACAAGGTCAGAAAGTTGTGACTCTATACTCCACCCTGACACTCTTCGTCTCAATAATGGATCAAGATACTGCCTAAAAGAACTAAACCTTTGCTCGTCAGATTCACTTATTCCTGCTTCTGACCTTTGCACCTCATTTGCAGAAGTGGAAGATTCAGCATCTGTCTCGATCTTTGAATCTTCAAGAAGGGCAATTTGCCACAACACTTCCCGATGAACCTGCCCAATATCCTCTAACACATCCCTACTAGCATCTCCAAATTCTGTAAGTAATGCACTTATCCAACGGTTATCTTTTGATGCAGCAAGGAAAAGAAGAAATTCAACTACAAAAAGAGAAGAAAAGATTCCACTATCTGGTGTAGCCTTGGGATCCAATAAAAATGAGCCAGCAATTGAATTAAACCCACTTAGAGCTTTCCTCAAATACTCTCTCAAATAAGAGGAAAATGCATGCGCCAGAGGTGCAGAATGATGCTGAGTAAAGCCCTTAAAGACAATAGTGCTATGCAAAGCAATCGGCATACCTTCAGACGACTCTGTGATGCTGGGCTGCAGTAACAATCTCAACAATGTTTCTATACCTCCCTTCTCCACAAATAATCTACAAGTTTCAGAGTTTTCCATAGTTCGATGAACAAGAACCATGACATGAAAGATGCATAACTGCACAAACTGCTCATGGCTGATGCCATCAGCAGCTGAATCCAAGGCACTCACCAAATCATGTCCCTCGTTTAACTTTTCCTCAAGATCTGTTTCCATGGCAGTGTTCTCATCCAAATTACCAGAAGAATCCTTGCATTTGTCTTCTCCCATAGAAGCAAGTTTGTTGATGATTTCAATGATTATGTCAACACCCGTGCTTCTTAGTGAAGATACATGCCGAAGAAGCTCCTCCACAGCATTTGCTAAAAGAACAACACCTTCATTCATTGCCACCAAATATTTCCTGGTTGTGAAAGTGTCTACAAGAAACCGCAATGCAGCAGTTTCCTTAACTGCCTCCAATCCTTTAGCATTGAGGCATATAGCACCAAGACCATTAGGGATACAAATAAGAGCTTTGGAAGAGGGAAGTATCCCAGAAACCACAGATGACAGAAATGAATCTGGAAGACCAGATTCATTCAAAACAGGAAAGCATGTTGGGTCCTTGTGAATAATTTCACTCATAACAGTTACCGCTGAAAAGTAAATATCTCCTCCAAATTTATTCACATTGTGAAATATCAAAGATAAAGAAGCAGGCAATGAATTATCATGGGAGTTCTGGGACCTTGTAGAATTTGCCGGAGAATATGTAGCAGAACCGAGTGCCTTGAGTAAAGCTTTGATAAGCCGCTTCCGGGAATAAAGATGATCTTCATCAGATCTTAAATCACCAGCGACTATTGCGTTGCTATGCTCATCAACTGTGCCAATAACTCTATGGACTTCAATCTGCAACCTTTGAGCCAAAAGCTCCACCCCACCTAAATCCTTGAACAGGGATACAGCTGGACTACTGTATTCCATCAGCTTTTGAAGGGTCTTCACTGCCGAGCAGACAACATGCATATGGGCAGGATCAAAGTCCTGTAGAAGGGGTAAAAGAGGGGGAACCATTCCCGAGCCCCTTATAGCACTCCCAGAACTTGAGGATGATAGAATATGAAGCAGGAAAAACTGTAGAAGAGCATCAACAAATAATGGAGCAGAAGGATCACTGGGGTTACTAAGTGACAAGACAGCCTTTTGAAGTACACTTAGCAGTAGCATACGATTTCCACCAGCAGAAATAATACTTGAGCCACTCAATATTCTAGCCCGTTCATGAGATGATGCATATGCAGCTAGTTGTGCTCCTAATGCAAGCATGGCAAGCGCTCTTATAGTTCCAGGGACACAGTCTTCAGAACGAACTAGCCTGATCAGCTCGTTTGTATACTCAGGCTCATTTGCAAAGAAAGATGCAAGTTCATCTTGAGCATCACTGGATTGTACCAGAACAATGAAGGCAAGTATGCTGATTCTGCTGTACAGCCTACATGTTCTGGAAGAACGGAAGGCATGGGCATATCTAATTCTTGTAAGCAATGAGAACCTGTGTTCTGGAGGTACATTGAATTGGTCAATGTACTGCTTCAAAATGCTCAAATCATCTTCTTTCCGAAGATGAAGATCTGAGATATGTATGACACACATGTTGGATGATTTGCTTCTCTCTCTGGTTTGCTCAGTGTCAGGGGAAGCAGCCATGTTATACTCAAAATGGAGGGTTGAGCCCAAACGGTATTGGACCCCATCACACTTATTTTCCACATCTGATGGGAACAGGCACAATCCTTCATGCTGGTTCCTCTCATTTGCCACAACACATGAATGTAAACCCAGACCTTCTTCTTTGCTTCCCCAGCCCTGGGCCAAAGACAGTAGACAGCTGTTTACAGACCCACAACCTATCAGCTTCCCGCTCACATGTATCTTGGAGGGATTTATTTTAACCAGTGCAGAAAGAGTCTCCAATGTAGCAATAACAATCTCTGGATCTGTAGATGCAAGCAGAAGCTTGAAATGCTGATGCAAAAAGAACATGGAAATGTCAGACCAAAAATCCATGCTCAACTCAAGCCATGTGCAATTCCACTATAATTATATGAGTGAGCACACTGGTGTACAATTTCTCACTAGATCTTTGATTACATATTATCAAAATAAACAGATGGTGGAACATACAGATCTCCAACTTACCTCGAGACCGCCAAATGAACTCTTGTTGTGACAATTTTCCAAAATAATTTGCATGACTCTTAAAATTTGCATAACGGAATGCTTGGGAAATGGATGTTCATCTGAAATATTATCAGATAAAAGAAGATCTTTCCTACAAGAGAGATATGTCTTGAAGTATGTATCAAAATGCATAAAAAGCGGCCTCCAGTGATGAAAATTTCCCTAAAACCAAAACCACAAGCTAAGATCAAGAATACAAAACTAAACCGAACAAGGCAGGTTCATTGAAAATAAAATTTTACTGCACCTTATTGTACTCCCAATGGAAGCCCGAAAGAGGTATAGCAATATCATGTAAGGGACTCTTAATCACCCTATCAATAAATGCTTTAACTTTTGGTGGCTGCAAATATCAAAACAACATATCAGTACATCAACAAATTGTTGGGATTGATTCATTAGAAAAAAGAAAGCAGTCATACTAATTCCAAACAATTCAAGATGCATGAATGAAGCGCCATGAAGAAAGGAATAAGAAACATAATTTCTATTGTCGGCATATGGTCGAAAAAATTGTCATAAAGCCTAGGAAATAAAGAGCAGCTACCCGAGGTTCAGCAATTGGAAGACAGTTAATATCACAAGATGAGAACGAACCTACATCCAACTGACCATTGTTTCCAACATTTCGTCTAATTTTTACAGACACAGCATAACACATAAACTATGGTAAAGAAGATAAAAGATGTAGCTATAGCATGTGACAGGGCAAATGATCAATTTAAAATCACATGCATGTGGAGCCTTGCATTAAAATCAGATGTATAGCCTTGCATGAAAATCAGATGTATTCGCCTCCTACTCCATGTCAGTAACTTATTAAAATACAATAGACCATAATGCCTTTGTTCAATGCACTCAAGATTTCCTAGGAGAAAAGAGAAGGACTCTCTAAAGCTTGGTCATGCATTGTGAATGAAGTCGCGGCATCCACATGAATGAACATACAAGAATATGGACTTACAATAGTAAGTCAACCTAAAATTTGACCATCAAGGCAATAATTGCAATGTACTTGACTTTTAACAGACCTTTGCATTACTACAAAATGTGGGCAAGGAGTTAATTACTTTGCTCTACAATTATATATCAAAGCTCAACCGCCATAGTTTGAGCAAAATCAAGATACAGCATGTATTTATACATAAAATGTTCTCCATGAATGATTTAAGTAAATTAGCAATATTTAGAGTTTTCACCAAAACTATAAACCATAAGGGTGAGCCTTGGTGCAACGGTAAGGTTGCTCCATGATAACATATGTCACGAGTTCAAAACATGGAAACAGCCTTTCCACACACAGGATAAAGCTATATATATCTGACCCTCCGCAAACCCTACAATAGTAAGAGCCTCCACATGGCTGCCCTTTTACACAAACTACGAAACATAAATAATATTTAGGTTAATGAGTTTATGAAAGAAAATGCAGAAAATCATGCGAACTTGAAGTCCTAAGAAGATGGCCCGTAACCATAAGCATTACATAAAAAACCTACTCCTCACTATTTAGTTATGAAATGTCAGACCATCAAAAGCTATTCAAGGACATATCTGTATCACAGCCAGCATCTACTTTCATCAGAATCCTTTATAAAAAACACCCCTCAAATTAAAACCACCCCCAAAAGACCTCCACTTTCAAGCCTTCCTTAATACAAAAGCACTTGTGCGATGATCAAACACTCAGAAGTATTAAACAGCAAGTTTGAGTAGCTCCCAAACTGGACTAGAACCAGAAATGTGGAAGTTAGATTTTCAAATAGGGGGTTTCAAATAGTTTCCCCTATTTTCATTTGTAGAGTCTAGTGTTATCTGATATGCTTCATGCAGGAATCAGGTTCCATTCTGTAAATTCCAGACAGCCATTTTCAAATAGTCGCACCTATTTTCATCTGTAGAGTCTAGTGCTATCTAATCTGCTTGATGAAGGAATCAGGATCCATTCTGCGAATTCTAGACAACTGTTCCCAATGTCCCCCCCCCCCCCCCCCCCAACCAATTCTTTCAAAAAAGAAGAAGAAACCAGAGGATCTTCCTCCTTTGGCACTAAAATAGGGATCAGATTCTTACAAGAACTGGATCTTGAATACCTTTAAAATTGTTACTTAAATTGTAAAATAACATATTAATTATAAAACTAGTAAGTATTTATGAAACCTAGGGATAACAAGCAATCATATCAATACAACAGGCCAATAAAAAAAGGCATGAACAACCAAGACACCTATATTCAAAATCAATTATTCTATCTAGTGTCTAGCTAGATATTTTATTCTATTAAAAAATAATTAACTATTTTTTAAAAAAAATAAGGTTTCAGTGTAGATTGTTAGACTTGTTGAAAAAAAAGGAAAAAGAACAAAAACAAGGACATGCTCCTAATTAGCTTATTTTCCAGAAAAGTGGGAACTCACCAAGATACTTCTTGTAGTTGATCAGATTCTTCACTTGTTATGATTTCTTCTTGTTTTAATTTTATTAGCATAACTCTTATTTTTCATTCTTCTCTTTCACTGTAATTCTTTTGTTTCCCCATGCCTCCACTATACATTCTTGGCTGATTTGTTATTAGTTATAAGTTATTCCTATGTTTAGTAGAGAGTTGAAAATCAACATTGTTGTGGTTCTATTTAAATTGTTTAGTTCCATAATTAATACATGTGAGCAAACAACTCCATCTGCATTAGAATTAGAGTGACTTTCCAAGCATATGGACCCCTCTTGCTGAGGGAAAAGGAAGCAATCTATGCACCTCTTGTTTCTCAAGGACTATAAAAAGAAGTGGCCCCCCTTAGGCACCAAGGGCAAAGGTAAGGAGCAAACAATGAATAAGAACAAAGGCGGAGATAATAAGGTGAGTGAAGAAAAAACAAATAAGGAAAAGAAAGAAGAGGAGACCACTGGTAGCCCCTTTTTCACCATCGCTTTACTCTCTTAATTGGCCCCACCAAGACCCCTTTCTTTATTTATTACTATCTTGGCTTAAGTAGACAATCAAAATTTCAAAAAAAATAATAAAAATCTGGACTACTATTGCTTGTTCCTTCTTCAACCCTTCCTCTTGTCACCTACTCTACATCTTGTGTTTTGATCAACCACAATTCAAAGTGCAACTAGCCATTTCCAAGACATGGGTAAGTCTCATTGTACTGAATTTTCAACAAGCATTATCTTGAAATCAATTTTAAAACTTTTTTGGATGGTATTCAAGGATAGCCAGAGAAAAGGGTCAAACAGAGTATAAAAGCAAAACCAAACAACCTTATCGGTAACCAACCCACCAGCAAGCCCAGCAATAATATTAGGGGAAATCATAATAATAATCTTTCCCCCCAGATCAATACAATTCTTGGATGCTTACTTTTTTCCTCCTTAAATAGGCATGAAGAAACAGTCCAGGAACAAGGGAAACACTTTAAGAATGAGTCTGTAATTTGCCAAGTTTGACACAATACTTGAATAAAAGAAACTCCATCAAAAGCGCATAGCCCATACTCAGGACGGTATTCATATACCAGAATTCCTTTAAAATCAGTCACAAAGGAGTAATGGTAGCAGAGATCTCAATATATCAATAAGCCAACGGTTCCAACAGCCAGTCATCCAATCCCATCAACCAGCAACCCAAGTTTGATTCTTTTACACTCATCAAAGCATTTTGCTTCTACGCCCCCCCCCCCCCCCCCCCAAACACACACACACACACACACACACACACAAAAACAAAAAAAAAATCCCAAAAGAAGACCCGAAAACTCCCAAAAGCACAAAACATGCATGCACAGCTAAATCAAAGCAAACATTTTCAACAATCAGCAAAAATAGCCAACAATCCCCAAAACCAATCCATCAAAAAGACAAACTCCAATCCAGCAAAACACGTTAAAAAAAAATCACACATGCCAAACAAGTTAACGAAGTCCCACACCATCAAACAACAACCGATCAGACAAACACTTTTCCAATCTAATCACCAAAAAATAATGCTTAAAACCAACAAAAAAAGGAACAACTTTGCATCCAGATCGAGATAGGAGATTAAAATCTAGAGAGAGAACTCACAGGCTCGGACTCCAATTTTAGGGCGGGGGAGACCTGCCTGCCACCCGACAAGATCTGCTGGAGCCGCAGGGGAAAGCTCGCCCTGTGGCTCGCCATCGCGAATCCCTCTCTCCAAGTCCTCCTATATCAACAACCTAACATATAGCAAAGAAAAGCCACCAAAATATCAGCAAAAAAACCCAAAAAAACAGCAGAAAAAAACGACAAAAGAGATCGCAAGCACCATCCATCATCCGAGTAAAGGAGGGATCGAATAAATAAAAAGAAAAATAAAAGAAAACAGAAGACGAACCTGGGATTGGAGAGGGCAAAAGGTTTCGGGGAGGAGCCGGCAGCGGAGACGGAGAGGATGATGATGATGAGGCGATGATGCATACACATCGACCAGACGACTTATGATGAGTGAAAGACGAGCGAGAGAGAGAGAGAGAGAGAGAAGGTGGGGAAGGAAGGGAAAGGGCACGCCCCCGGAGAAAGCCGATAGACGAATACTTATAAGAGGGGCCATCGGTCGGCACAATAGAGAAAGAGCATAGCGGTGGAGGGGACTTCTCACATGAGCGTCACGTGATGGGGTAGGGTTGTTTCCTTCTTATCCTTTTCCTCCTTGGATTGGATCGGTTCAGCTTCGAATTGGGTTTAAACCGGGTCTCGTCATCAACCATCTATATCCGTAGATATAAGATCTATCAAACATCTGGAATATTTCTATAGTTGAATGCATGAATTTTTATATTTTTTTTCACTTTAATCCCGGTCCGCCCGGTTCAGTTGCCGGTTTAAGTGAAATGGATTTGAACCGGGTCTGATCGGAAACCAGCTTGCATACAATGTCCGAAATATTCTTTCCCAACCGTCTGAATGCTTATGTTTTTTTCTGCTTTTATCCTTGGCTCGTGGCCCGGTCCAATTGGTGGTTTGGAGCTTTTAGACTAAGTCGCCTTCAAACCAAGTCTTCATTTCTAACCATATATGTCCTTTGATATAAGCTCTACGGATGTAAGACCAATTGGATGTGTGGGATATTCCTTCGCTTGAGTGTGTGAATTCTTATGTCTTTGTCCCTTTTATCCTTTTTCTTGCACCATGGTCAGATCCAATTGGTGTTTGGGAGTTTTGAGATTGGGTTGGTTTTAAGCTAGGTCTCTTTGACCATCTATGTTCTATAGGTATAAAGCCAATCATATGTAATTTTCCTTTAGTAAAGTGTGTGAATTCTTTTTTTTTTCTATCCTTTTCTTTTCGGACTATGACCTGGTTTAATAGGAGCTTCGAGTTTTCAACCAAGTCAAAGTCTAAACCAGGTCTCATTAATCACTATCGACCATCCATGTTCTGGACCTATCAACCAAGTGGTCCAATTAGTGGTTCAGAGTTTCTGGACTCGATTCAGTTTAAAACATCTCATAGTCAACTACCCTCAGTTGATGCAAGACCAATCAAATATCTGGAAAATTCCTTTGGTTGACTATGTAAATTCATTTTCTTCCTTTATCATTTTATGTTCTCGGATGATGTCTTGTTTTAATTGGTGGTTCATAGTTAGATTGAGTTGGTTTTAAACTAAGTCTTATTATCAACCATCTACATTTAATAGGTATATCTTTATAAGATTAATTGTATATCCGGATATTCCTTCAGCAGAGCCTGTGAATTTTTTAAAAATTTTCTTCGAGGAATTCTTGGGATTTCTTTTGAATGAAAAATTTGCTCTTTGGGTCTTCGATAGTACATTTAGGTTTTTTTGTCTTAGATCAAAAGGTTGAAATATCTCTATGAAAAAGTTCAACTATTTAAATACAATCTCATGATTGCATGGCAACTTGCTAGTAAAGTCTTTTCGGTAGTTGTATCAAAAATTTAATTTTGAATTCCCTTCACTAGAGTAGGTTAAAAATATTAGGAGAAGGGTTATCCTCACTATGTAGCCCGTTAATAACATGCCTTGTTTCATATAAAATTAAGAATAAATAAAGTAATTTTTAAATAATAATTGCAACATAATATTTGGTAACTTTACGATCGGTTAGGACATTATTAATCTAGAGGCTTTAGATTTGTTAGCTAGCTAATTTTGTTTTCCCATGATCAAATGACTTGAAGGTCCTAGTGTTTGTCTATTGAAGCATTGTGCAAAATTTTAGTTATCTATATATGTTTTTGATTTATAAACTACCTTGGATTTATGATTAAGCATACACATGCATGTGTGCACATGTATGCGCGCACATCATATATATGTGTGTGTTATGTGTGTTTATTGGAGTGTTGGATTTGTGCTCCAAAGATTTTATTATACTTAATATAAATACATAAATATTTATATATATATATATAGAAAGAGAGAGAATGCACTCTAATCACGAGTAATTTTGTTATGATTAAATGGTGGAATTGATTCGGCCTTTTGTTAAATGCTTACTAAATGCTTTGCAATATGGGTTCATATATGTGGAGCTATGTATGCTCATTTTCATGTTGGATGGGAGATTTGAGATGCTTGAAATGCATGTTTATTTAAATTTTGGAACAATTTTATGTATGTTAAAATAATTGCGATTTGTCTATGACTTATCATGATATATTACATTCTCAAATATTTTGAGGTTAGAATTATATAAGACTACTCTCCGAGCCAATATGAATAATGTTGTTGATCTTTGAAACCGATAATTTGTATTAATTATTGAGAGGTCATCTCTCTCATTGTGGAAGGTCTTTATATGTATCCCTAACTCAGAGGAAATTGTATCTATTTGAGTTTGTATGCCTCAATTAATGTAGAGTTTGTTTTAGCTTAGTTTCTATATGTTTTGATATGGCTCTACCTTCATTATTATATTTAATTCATAAATGTTGTGGGAATTCATGACTAAGGTTTTTTTTTTTAGCAAAGAGATAGAGTAAACTATAATAATGTTTAGCTAGTTATGATGATTTACATGGAAAGAATATCTATTTTATTATTGAAATTTATATCTTTGAGTTTAATCCTAGCTAATATATTGTGAATGCTTATTTACTAGCAGTTAAGATGGACAAGTGACAAATTTATTCAAAAGCTGCAGGAAAATTTGGTTTGCTATTTTATAATCATTAAATCATAAAACAAAGAGATTGTCTATTTATGCTTACATTTCTTATAACTTTGAGAGATAAATTATTGTTTTATATGTTTTAAGTTTGATTCTTGTTAGTTTTTGAAATTAAGATTTCTTATGCAAGAATAATCTTCAACAGTTATTTGTAATTTGAAGACGCAACAACAATGACTATTTTCTAGAAAATTAGATATATGTTAAACTTCAGCATATCTATCCCAGCCCATCGAATCACTTTTTGACAAGCTCAAGCTGAGATTTTAGGTTAGATAGATAAAGATGGATCTAGTTTTATAGGTTTGACAAATATGTTCAGGGTTATCCAAAAATAACTTGGCCTATTCTAGCTAAACCTAATATATATAAAATATGATCACTACACAAACACATTATAATAAACCATTTTGTTGTTTTAAAAATAAAGACATTAAATCTTAGCCATCACATCAAGGAACAAAAAAGTTAGTTAAAATAGTGATTTGTTGTAATTATCACCTCTCTCATCTCAAGCACGAAGATCTTTTCTTCTTCTCTCATCCTAAATCCATCTCTCTTCCACAATCCAACACACTCTCTCTCTCTCTCTCTTCTAGGGTTTCAGGCACCTATCTCATTGCTGCATCTCTCTCTCTCCCCCCCCCTCCCTCGCTCTCTCTGTCCAACCCAATAAAGAAGCTTGGCCTAATGGATATGAATATAAACATCTATCCTCTCCATTAAAGGGCCATCCAAAGAAGGCTTGCAGGCTAGTTTGCCCACAGTCACATGCCGATCGTAGTGGAAGGTGCCTATTCTCTGGCAATATAGATGGCTTGTGTCACATAACCGTTGGATCAGAAAAAATAACAATAATATTAATAATGGGTGCCCCAAAATGAGGAGATCGTTGATACTAGAGCCTACCTGAATATGAGCCCTTCTTGTCGCATGAACCCTCTCCATTAAAGGGCGATCCAAAGAAGGCTTGTGGGCGATGCATGTTCGATTTGCCCATGGCCACATGCCGGTCGCAATGGAAGGCGCCTACTCCTTGGCAACATAAATGGCCAATGTCGCATGATCGTTGGATTGAAATAATAATAATAATAATAATAATGGGTGCCCTAAAATGATGAGGTCGTTGATATCAGAAACTACCTAAATTTGAGCCCTCCCCATCGCATGACCGTTAGATCGGATGCATCTAAAATGCCTTAGAGATTGAGTATATACACACACAATAAGTGCCCCAAAATGAAAAAGTCATTGATATTAGAGCGTATGCTGTGTATCTGACTCTAACAGGCTAACTGGCTAAAGAAAGGTCACCAAAAAGAAAAAAAAATAATGTACTTGAAGAATGAGAGGGGATAGGTAGAACGTGCCTTCCTCTCCCCATGGTATGATAGTGTTATTTATTTAAAACATGAGGCAATTTTTGTTTGGATGGTGGAGGCAGATGGGTCGAAGCCTTCTCAGTAGGCTCCTACCCTCTTTCCCATGCGGTCTTAATCGCCGGATATTCAGAGAAAACAGAAGTCAAAAGCAAGGTGCTAGGTCTATATCGATAGCAAATTATTATAGGGATGGAAAAATCACTTTGGCACAACTTTTATATGTGGAAGTATATTGTATATTGCAATGCCTTTTGCATATTTATACTCTCATATTGAGAATTGTCGTTGCACTTCTTTGGTGGCTTGGATTAGGTGTACCCCACTTTTTACTTTGCACAGGGGGTTGTTGCCAAATAGTAGCCTTCCACAACTCACGTGACGAGGGAAGCTATGCACAAAAAAAGAAAGGAGAACAAAAGAAAGTAGATACAGAGGGGCATTCGGCATGGAAATTTGCTCTCCTCTCAAGTCTCCAGGCAAACCACATCAACAGGTGGCTGCCACATGGGGAAAAAATTTTGAGGGCGTGAAGAAATTTTTTTTAAAAAAATAATTTTATTATTTTCTAAAAACATTATTATAAAGAAGGAGGAGGGGAGGAAGAAAAGAAAAGAGGAGGAGAAGAAGAGTTTGGAAGAAGCAAGAATAAGAAAGAAAAGAAGATGGAGAAGAAGAGAAGGAAGCACCTGTGAACACAGGGCCATTGTCGCCACCTTCTTGGCTACCGACGGCTGGATCCAAGTCGATCCGGCGGAGGAGAGATGCAGCGGAGAAGAGGGTTTAAAAGGCGGTTGAAAAGTAGAGGAGGAAGGAGGTAGTGATGAAAAAAAAGGGGTGTTTAGAGAGGAAAAGAAGATGGGTGGGTACCGCCTGTGAATGGGCCATATGGATGAAACAAAAAAAAAAATCTTCTTTTCTTATTCGGTAAAAAAAAGAGGAAACAAACTTGTAGGTTCATGCAGTGTGCAACAATTTCTTGCTTTTTTTATTTTGATGGGGATGCAAAAAAAAAAATGCCTATAATTGAAACATGCCCTTACTAATGCCATACCAGCCAATATGTATCATAGTAACTAAAGACTGGCACAAAGGACCCCAGCATGCCTTGATTTTAGCAAGCCAAGCCCAAACCTCTGTAAATTATATATTATTTACCGTATCATACTCGCTAGTGACTAATACAGGCCCATATGTTGATATTTAAATCCATAAAGCATGCATGATACTAAAAAAATATATGTTGATTTTTATCCAAAAATATTTATACATACATTTCATTCATGTTATTCTTAAAAAATATTATCAACATTTTAAACTTTTATGTTCCTTTTTTGCCTGGTGTAATTTTTTTAAAAAATGATTAAGAAAAAGGATGCTGGAATCTATGGGTGGATATTCTGCTAGTTTGGTTGTAAATGGGACACACACTGAACAACGATTTTTTCTTCTTTCCTTTTTAGCTTTTTGCCTCAGTCCAGAATCTAGAACTAAAATTCTTATAAAAAATATTAAAAAAAGAATAAAAAATATTTATTTACCTTTGTGTTTTTTTTAAAAAAAATTCAGAATAGTTTCTTGTGAGACCTTCATATTTTTGCAGCACCTATATGTGAAAAGAAAAGGTAAGGTGGTATTTCATTTTACATTAATTACTTTTTCCCTTTTTTTATAATCAAATTGGGTCCAAACTCTTGAACTAAAGTTCTTGGGGGAAAAAATAAAAAAATAGCTATTTATTTACCATTGTATTTCTACTATTTTTTTAAGATAATTTGTTGCGAAACCTATAGCACGTGTGTTGGAAAAGAGAAATTAATATGGTATTTTCTTTTTTGTTAATTGGTTTTTTCATTTTTTTATATCAGATATTTGCTCTACTGCTAAAGAATAAATATTAATTTTTCTCTTCCTTGCTATCATAGATTTGTACTATTATTTTCTTTAGGTGTATTATTTTTTATTTATTAGTTATCTATCATTTTTTTATTTATATTTGATTATATTATCCTTTCTAATTGCATACATAGCTTTTATTAAAATATCACCAAATTTAATGTTGGATGAAGTTGCTTGTAAGTTAGCCCTCCCCCCTCCTATTTATAGTGTGGAATTAAGGAAAAGTGCATTTTTTAGATCCTTTTTAGATGTCGTCTTAGGCGAGGAAGATGAAGTATCAGAGGTAGCTAGAGTTTGGGGATGTTTAGGTACTGGTGAGAGTAGTTCGGATGAAAATATTGCTTTGCTTACAATAAAATTTTTTTAAAAAAAACATTGATTCAAAATTGAAGATTTCAATTTTGTTGATAAGGAATATTTTAAATATTTGTTTGAGAGAATGTATAATGCTCATGCACAACTTGAGGTAGAACTCAGGCAATCAAGGTTGGATCATCATGTTCTACTCGAAAGGTGCAAAAGATTAATAGCTAACTTTGGTGAAATAGAAAAAGAATTAACAATGCATAAGAAAATGTTCCACCATGATAGAGAATCGTCTAATGGAGAAAATTCTGGATGAAGATGTCTTGGCATCCTGCACTGTTATCTTTCGTTTTCTTTTTTTGATATATTATGGTACCGTATATTTCGCTATGTTTGAATATCTATAAATTTTTATGTCTATTTATGTATGCATATCAAAATAGATATGTAAAAAAGACTGATCATTGTAAAAGGATATGATATATTTATATATTTATTTATGTGTACGTACCGAAAAAAATACTAGATATAATGCAGTATTTAGACACTTCTAAGTTTATGTTCTAATGTTGCTATTTTTTTCCTATCCCTTTCCTTTATGTATAGGTATATGTATATAAGTGTATATGCATATACATAGATTTCTATAAACATTTATGCATATGATTGTATAAATATTTATATACAAACATACTTAAAAATATATGCGCAGATGTATGCAAGGCTATGTACAAATGTATATACCTATACACCTTCTATATGTGCATCGTGCATGTGTATGCATACGTATTGGGGAGAAAGAGTAAAATCAAAAAAAATAACTCTAAAAATTACATGGATGAAAAAATACAGAGAATATAACTAATACTAAGAAAAATAAAAATAATTCAACCAATTTATTTACATATGATATGTATATACATGTATGCATATTTACATAATTATAATTATAAATATATATGTGTGAATGGATGCAGCTTTATGTGCATACATATAAATGTGTGTATCTTCTCCCTATCCTGTGTATGTATTCATGTGTATATATTAGAATAAAAATAGAAAAAAAGGGTCAAAAAATTACACGGATACAAGACATACAAAGAATATAGCTAATAGTGTAAAAAATATAAATAGTTCAAAGAGTTTGTTTACATATGTATATGTATGTATCTATATGCATGCTTATATAACTATTAATATATATACATGCACACATGCTTATTTTACATGTACTTATATATTTTTGAACCTATTCATATATGTTTGTATGTATGCATCTAAAAATAAAAAAAAATCCTGCTTAACATGGAAGAATAATCATACATACATATATACATCTGAAAACAAGAAACAATCTTGCTTAATATGGAAGCATAATCATACATACATACTTATTTGTTCTTATGTATATATATATATATATATCTTTGTATCTATTTGTATTTGTTTGTACGTATGCACCGGAGAAAAAAAATTTATGCTTAATATGAAAACATAGCACTCTCATAACTTTTACAAGTTTTGGCATTTTTTTTTTGAAATAGTCTCTTTCTCTTCAACTATTGTTTAGTCTTGCTTCGACAAGGTAGAATGGACTCCATAGAAATGGGTAAACAGAATAGAGCAAAGAGAATGAACATTATTTCCAATTTATCCTACATTTTCTTAGCCGAAGAACATGTAGAGATTTTATTAAATTTATTTTCATTAAGTGCATAACAAAGTATATTAATTGTTTTAGCATTTATTTGTGCTTTTTTTTATTATTGTCCCATTTACTTTCATGTTTGAGAATTTGAATTTCATTTATAATTTTAGTGGGTGTATGTTGGCCATGTGCTATGATATTCCATAAATCATAGTTTTATGTTGGAATAAAAATTTTCATTCTAGCTTTCCAATAAGCATAATTAAATATGCTAAAATGAGGAGGCCTAACAAAGGAGTGCCCTTCTACGAAAGTCATTCTAAGGGTTGCCATAAAGATCCTGAGCTCTAGACGGTTAGGTCTTCAAAAGATAAAAGAGCACATGCTTTGATACCAATTGTTGCCCAAGATGACAACACAAGGGGGGAGGATAAATTTGGTTTTTCAAAAAAAATTTACAAACTTAAATAATTTTTAAGTAAAACGAATCTAATCTTAAGTATGCATAGTAGAATGAATGAAAAACAAGTGCAAAAAATAAGAATAAGTACAAACAAACCAAGAAGATTTTATAGTGGTTCTGAGCCAAACTTAGCTCTACATGCACTTCCTAAGGCTTTCTTCTTGGAAATTTAACTATAATCTATAAATAAGTTTATAGCTTAGTTGTTTTTCGGGCTCACAACTAAATCTAGTTGATTTCTGGCAGCCGACCAAAACCAAGTTGTTTTGCTGGTATAGCTAAACCCACCCCAAGTTCTAACCTTTTAGAACTTCTTGCTGATTTTTAAGTTCAACAAAATTTAGTTGATTTTTCAGGACAATTGACCGCAACCAAGCTGTTTCATGGGTACACTAAACCTTACAAGCCAGCTGATTTTTTAGAGTGTCAGCCATATCAAAAATTCCACATGATATTTTTTAATCTAGTGTACAACAAAAAGATAGAAAAGACACATAATATAACCTCTACAAAGGCTGGATTGATGTCATTAAAGCTTAAGTTTGATTGCTTTGAAAGTTGGAATCTTGGTGAATAGAAGTCTGCACTTTTTCTTTCCTTCTTGCTTGCTCTAGATCTTGTGGAGAAACTCAGTGATAGAAAGTTGAAGCTCTCTTCTCTATAGATATTTGAAAGCTCTCTTTAAAGTGGGTGGAGGCTTTAAATAGTCACTTCTTAGATTGATTCTCAAGTTGAAGCTCAAGAAGTGGTGATAGACTTGTATCCTTTTTCTTTTACCTCATCCACTCACTTTTCTTGATCCCTCTCTTCTCCTTGTCTTTCTTGGGTTTTTTCATGCATTTATATCTTCAACAACTAGTTGGAAGATATTTTTAGTTATTAAAGAAGTAAAATAGCCATTGGGAATGAATATGGCCATTTTGATTTTGCAGAAATACTAGCTATTATTGTTGTTAGGCGTAGATGGGTTAAATCGAATTCTTCAGAGGTCGACTCATAATCTTCAGGGGTTGACTCATGAAAGGGTTATTTTTTGTTGCTTTCAATTTTCTATCTGTGGCAATTCAGTGGTCGATCATTTGTGATAGGGGCGACTATGGGATTGATTCATAATCTTTAGGGTCGACTCATCTACTGCAGAAACTTACAAAACTCTTTAAAAAATTTCTCCATGCTTCTTTAATCTCTTAAACTCATTGAGCTCTTAATACAACAAATTAACCACTCCAAAAATACAAAATCATTAGTATCATACTCAAATATTTTGTCCTCATCAAAATCAATCCATTGAGTCAACAAGTATCAAGAGTTTGAAGCATAGAAGTAATCGTTTCACATGCAAGGGTAGGGTTGCATATATCTGATCCTTTCTAGATGCTGCAGTGGTGGAGCCTCATGCACCGTGTTGTCTTTCTGTGTTTGTTCTACAGATACGAGGAAATTTTGTAAGACAATTTGGTGACTTATTCCTATGAATTATATTGTGTCTAACTAGAGACTCCAAATAGGAAGAAGTAGGTGGTGTAGTTTGTAGGGGGTGGATATGGTTAGCAAGCAAAGAGTCAGTAGGGTTGTTGTTGGCTTCAAGCTATGGGTCAAGAGTCATTATGATGGTAATAGTGGGTAGCGAGGTGACATGCCACTAGATTTATGGTGGAATATACTGGTAGGATAGTAGAAAGGGTGAAATTCGATCACTATTTTGGAGTAGTGTTATTCTCTGATCCCTATAAAACTTACAGTTCTTTGGAATTTTTTAATTTTGGATGTCTCTAGTAGCCCGCCCATAACAAGAACAGATAGAACTCAAATTTAAAAGCCATTAATTTTTTGTTGGATTTGATTGGTTATTGGGAGAATAGTGGAGTGGGTAGGTCTTTTGTGGATCATTGGAACGCCCATCGTAGATTTAAAATGGTCAAAAGCTTTATAGCCTAAAACCATTGAGACAAAGCAAAATGTCCAAGCAAGCAATTCCTAACTATCTCCCCTCAACAAGACTCCAAAAACAACATGGAAGGGTTTATGTTTGGGAAGTAGAAATATGGTTTGTAAATTTGCATATAGATCCTCAAATGATTAAAAAAAATGAGAAGGAGATCTCCATTAAACTAGTGTTTCTTTAGTAGCATGATACTCATTTTGTAAATTAGCTTAAGTATAAGAGTTTTTGATATCATAGAAAAATACACATATATACACCAATTTTAGATAATGGTCAGCTACATATAAAAGAGACTAGTCAACAATCAAGGGTATCTGTAACAACAAGCATGGAGAATAACAAAACAAAAAGAAAAAAGAGAGAAAAATAAGAGCATACAATATTTATGTAGTTCAGTCTATTGACTCATATCCACTAGCAGAGATGATGCAAAAGTTTTATTATTTAAAGCTAGAGATTACATTGTGCAAAATTTCCTCACAAACCCTAGCCCTATGCTTGATCTCTAGATCACTATAATGCTCAATTGCTATCTTTTCTTAGGGTTACAAGAGATATATATATTAGAATAGGTCGATTTGGAATCGAACTGATGTCCTACAATAATTAGGTTAGTCCAGTCTATGGGGACTCTAGCATATATTCTGCTTGGCTGCTATGTGAATTAACATAGCTTCCTCGGTCTTCATGCTACTGATGAGGTGGATCCATTGGAGGTATTCTTCCTATAACTTCATTACGTATAGAAAGTTCAATAAGGGAGCCCAGTAAATGTGACTCTCGCTACTATAGGGCCTGGAGAGGATAAGATGTATGTAACCTTAACTCTACATGCAAAGATTTTGTTTATCGAAAATCACCTTTTTCCCTTCTTGTGGGTCATACATCCTTTGATTTTGCGGCCCCTAGATTAGGCCAAACTCTAAGTTGAGGTCCATGTATTGGTGGTCCATCATCAGCATAAGCTTCTAGGTTTTGATCATGATCATTTGGATTGATCATCCTAACTTTATCAAAGTATTATTTATAAGGAATAGTGTCGGCAATTTTTTAATTGCCAAATTTTGGAACACGAGCTTACTGTTGTAGCTAAAGAAATTGTTGACCATATAAATCTCCAAAAATTCTCCAAGATCATGCACCAAATATTCAAGGGATCACTAAAGCATATTCAAAGGATTACCAAAGCATATTCCTGGAGTCTATTAGCTTAATTTTTCATTAAGAGATTAGCGAAGCATATTCTTGGGATATTCATTATCCAAGACCATATAGCAACCTAGCAAGGGATTCCCAAAGCATATTCTTGGGATCTATTGTTGTATATATCCATCCTTTTATCTATTACCATTGTAAGTAATTGTATATAAACACTAATAACTCTTGTTTCCTTTCTACATGGTGTCGAAGCCTCTCTTGCAATTTCTCTAGTCACCTCTTTGCAATTTTTGTCCTTTTATTTCTTCATTCTTATCAAAATTAGCTTTCTCCATGGCATCATCTTCAAGTTTTCTCATCCCTGCACTAAACAGTCTTCCCTTAATTGCCATCCAACTTCACAAAGATAACGTTCTCACTTGGAAGGCACACATCCTCTCCTCACAGCCAACCAATTGTGGAATCTTGTTGATGGATCAATTTTTAAGGTAAGGTCTGCTCTACTTGATATATGGAAGTACAAGCAGATGTACTAATGGAGTGGCAGACTCCATTTGCTTTTTCTCATGGGAGATTAACTCAATAAGAGTGATAGCTAGCTCCATGAAGTGCTAGAAATAGCTCCTCCCATTGTCAGAAATAGTAACAACAATATTGCAGAAATAGAGCAACATGAACAAGAACTAGATTTGAATAATAGAATAACATAACAATAGCCTTGCACCACCTTGTCCTCTTTGTTAGTAGCCATCCATTTTCTAATCTATATGCCAGAGAGCAACTTGTTAAATAGCTAAGGGCTTATGTTCCTTCAAGGGCTGGAGGACATCAGTCACATTATTTGGCACATTTCTCTCCAAATCAGCTGCATCCACCGTACCCATGAGTTGGAGAGCAAGCATGGTATTAGGTCTTACCTCCACCAAATCCTCCATGGCTTGTATAAACTATTCAAGTTTAAATCCTACCTCCACCAAATCTTTCATGGTCTGTATCTACTGCTCAAGTTCATCTTTCCTAAGAGGTGAACGTATAAACCTATTTAGTGAAGCAAGTGACTAGTGAGCCTGTAAGATCTTAGTCAGCTTTTTCTTCAAAGCAGCCAAGTTGGATGACTGTTAAGTCCAAAGTCAAGTTAAAGGATATGGTTCCAAATACATCCCATCACCCTCCTGACAGTTGACTAATGGAATGTAGGGGGTATTTTTTACACCACATTTAGACCAATATCTGTGATTCGAAGATCGATCGACAATAGGAGTCAGAAGGCTATTTAGTATAGACCGAGTTATGACATCTTGGGTAGGTTGTATAGGAGGTTTTAGAAGGTTGTTAAGATTTAAGTACCAAGATGCAGAATAAGAATCTTAGGATGAAGTAATTGGTGGTAAGCCAAAGTTGTAGTTAGCCACCAGGCTAAGTTGTGTGCAGGCTCCTACCAAGTGCCAAAGCAGGCCCAAATACTAAGGTTTTTGGCCGAAACACTATGGTTTCAAGTTGAAATACCAATAATTCTAGCCAAAACACCAAATATATAAGTCAAAATACTAAGGATGCATGTCGAGTAATGTAAACTGACGAGGGTGTGAGCTATCAGCCAAAATGTGCCCTTGGTGGAGCAGAGTCCAAGGACAGTAGTTAGCTAGCGGTTATCGTTAAAATACCAATGATTCTACATAAAACACCAAATATATAAGCCAAAATACTAAGGATGCAGGCTGAGCAATGTAAACTGACGAGAGCGTGAGCTATCAGCCAAGGATGAGCCCTTAGTGGAGCAGAGTCCAAGGATAGTAGTTAGCTAATAGTTACCACTAGCCATGTATGGTAGTAGTCGAAATACTAGCATGCATGGCAATAGTGGTCCATATGGTACATAATAATAAGAAAAAGTATCTACTGATGTGTGGAGTAGTAACACTACCTTCCATACTTGGCAATAGTGGCTCATATAACACACAATGACATGGACAAGTGTCAAGGTAGTAAATGAGAGCCACTTACAAATTTTGCATTGTAATGCTAAAGGAGGATTTTTGACCTCCAATATATTAATCAATTCTATTTTATCTTTTGCTATTTTTGTATTAGCTTTACTTTATCCTGCACTTTATTTACTAGTCGGACTCTACCTTAGAAATAGTGTTAACTTAAATCTCTCATACTGTAGCCTAGGCTATATTCTATCCCTATCCAAATCTATCTTCCTTGGACGATTGTGTGATAGCAGTGAAAGTCTTTAAAGGTCAAAGCATCTGGACCCACGCTATTATTATATCCTTCTTATAATCACCTTCTTTTCGGCTACAACACTAGTGGCCCACCTGCGTATCTATCTATCCATTACTGTTAGACTTGTCCTACAATTTTTCTAGCAAGCCAAATGGGAAACAAGTTTTTCTTGACACATTTGGAGAGATGCTAGGCCAATATAACTGGAACACATAAGCCCTCGAAAAGCCAATTGGAGGTTAGGCTGGAGAGAACTGGAATACACGAGCACACAATATCGCTTTAGGGGAGTCATGAGAGTGGGGAAGATGGAGTTAAGATTTGAATTATGGATGGTATCATCATCCTCCAAATCTAGTAGGGACCAACAATTATAAAAGAATTTGAAGGTGGACTAGATGTTATAGAAACATCCAAAGAGGCTTATTATTAAGGTTTGGTCCACAAAGAGACTGGCCATCAACCTCCATAAGAAATAAATGATCATCTCTCTCAATCA
This sequence comes from Phoenix dactylifera, assembly GCF_051530095.1. Lineage (NCBI taxonomy): Eukaryota > Viridiplantae > Streptophyta > Magnoliopsida > Arecales > Arecaceae > Phoenix > Phoenix dactylifera. Next base: position 18,852,344 of record NC_143202.1, on the reverse strand, counting down.
AGTAAACACAAATCTTTTATCATCGTGAAACCATAGTTAATTCAAGGACTTCAATTTCTCAACGAAATGGTGGTTCTAAAACAAAAGCGATTCAATAAATTGGAGTATCTTTGTTAATTTCTTGTATATTAGGATCTTGCTTTTTTTGACCCTTTTTATACATTATCAACTTTATTGCTTCTCTCATCTCCTGGCATCTCTTTATTAACCAAATTCAAGGTCAAGAAGATTACAGACAAACTACAATATTTACTTAATTATATCTTAGCTTTAATACCTTTACTTATTGCATGTTTTTTTCATTGTCAAGACTAACAATTTGCCAACTCCCTATTAAAATAAATTCATTGATTAAGGTCCTATGAAGTATCTGATATAAATCTTAGTTATTTGTTGTTTTTTTTCCTTCTAAAAATAGGTGATTCACACTGATCGAGTATGAATATATCCAAAAAAAATCAAAAGACTACATATTCCGGAAGGCCCCCAGGGTAAGAGAGCTAATGTCAGTCCACAACACCTTGTTAGAATGTGGGCGACAAAAGAGACCATCTAGTTTGCAGTTCCATTGGCTTCTTAATATATATGCTTGATAATAAAGGGTACGTCTCCTCTCAAAAGGCTCTAGATATCCTAAAGTAACAGATGGGCACCCACCTCCCTAGCTTGGCCCCGAATCTATTGGATTACCGTGGCAAAGTCTCCTTCCACCACGATGGTTTGACACCCAACTTGCATTGAGCATAACTAATCCCCACCCATACATCTCTCAATTCCATGCTAGGGACCGAGGTATCAAAAATTAGGCTACTACTGGCAACAACTAGTCTCGCACCCGGGCCCCTAATCACAAATCCTGCTCCACCTCTAGTGCCGCCCTCTAGATTACAAGTTATTTGTTGCTTTATCAGTAACATATTTAGGAGGAAACGTTTAAACATAATATAATTTGGCCTAATATAGAACATTAAATTAGAATTTCTATTCAACAAGTACATGAAAAGTATATAATATGGCAGCCTAACATTTTTCTAGTAATATTATCATAAAACACAATTTTGAAATAAGCTAACTTTAATCATGCTTAGACAGTTAATTTATCTGAATATGTTGGAAGTAAATATGATTTTTGAACAGTAATAATCGAAGGATGGTTAACCAGTTGTATATTCTTTTTTTTAAGTATGATGATGAACTCATTTTGATATTAGCGAGCTAGATATGCTACCTGTGTTAGTTTGATTTGGTATTGCTATAGATCGGATTATTTAATCTACTCTATTAAAGACCTTACTTGACCTAAACTAACTTGTTAATGTAATAAGAAACTTTCTAGCAAGGATCTATTTTGATATTTCTATAAGACTTGGCTGAATATTCTGCAGAAATGAGGCTGATTGGCCCATCTAGCACATATTAATGGTCTACCTAAATCCCAATTCAAATCCCAGTTTTTAGGCTATGGGAAGAAAACAAGGATTCATAGAGGGTTTATTTTAGTTTTCTTTCCACAGGATTTGGGATGGAAGGTATTTGGTCGATAGATTTATACTTAGATTTTTAGCACAACCCCACATAAAAATCCAAACATATCTTAAATATATAGAAGATATCCCATATATTGTGAGACCATGTAACATGGCCCTCTAAACCCTATTGAACAAATGATATTATACACAAAAATATTAAAACAATCTTACTCTTGAGTAATGCAAAAATGAAATGCCATGGCATAAACCCAACTATAATAAGTCATTATCCAAAGAATGTGTAAATGTTGGACTACCTACCCCTCAATCTCTACCCTTGGGCCCCAGATTAATGAAAAGAGGAGTTTAGAATCATATACTGTTGAAGCAGAACTAAACAGATTTATGAAAAGAGGAGTTTAGAATCATCTTGTTAAAATATAAGATGATTCTTACATATGAATCATCTTATATTTAACAAGTTGAGTGAAGAACATTAGCAATCAAGTAAAGAACATTAGCAATCTATGGAAGACATTCAAGGAGGTCCTTGAATCTATCTCGGTGTGCTCTATTTGAGATGATGGAAGGGGTAAACACACACACTAGGCTTGGTCAAGTCAATGCTAAAGCTCGTGTTGATCTCTAATTTTAGCCAATATGTTATATCCATCCACCAAATGCATGAGTCTTTTAGTTGTTGAGGATTTGGCTTTGATTACATAACTTTTGAGGGTTATGCTATTAGTAAATTACCAAACTATAGTGTTGAAGTTTTTGAATGGCATTTAGGAAGAACTTAGAGCTTTCGATGCTTAATACTCCAACAGAGCTGCATGCGTTACTTCAGAAAAAATAGAAATTGCATCTTGTTGCTAATCACTCATAGTTCCTAGACTGATGAGGGGAATGAGTGGGATATTAGTCCATACCAAATCTAACAAGAAAATTAATGGACTGGGTTTTAAGTATAATTGGGATAGAGTCAAGCCTAGTAAAAATGTCAGAAACATGCTTAGCCTACATCTCACTCGTAGGCAAATTAGAGCCTTTGAGAAATAAGATTTTTGTTCCTAACTTCCATCCTAACTTTTCTCTCTCTCTCTCTCTCTCTCTCTCTCTCTCTCTTCCCTTTTTTTATTAACATGGTGTTTTAGCGTTTTAATCCTTTCTTGTGGATTTAATTCTATACTATCCATCTTCTTTATATTATGCACTTTGCATGTTATTTACTTTTTTATGTGCTTATGCTCCTCTAAAGAGCTTCAATAAATTGCTATTAGAGCCTTGAGTTGAGCTTGGATCTTGCTTGAAATTAATATTTAAGCTTGATTTGTTTTTCATTATTTCAAGCTTAATTTCAAATCAAGCCCAACATGATCTTAATTAATTAGCTTTATAATCCTAAATCAAGTTAAGATTAGTTGGAGCCTAAGTCAAATCTTGATTCAAACTTGACTAAATCATACTTGATTCAAAACTTGGTTCATGTCTGAATTCACATTTAAACAATTCAAAAAACAAAAAAGATACCAATTAAAGCTTTAATCAGCGAACAATATATAATACATGACATTTAATATATAATAAAATAAAATTATTCCATTTTAAATACCGGAGATCAGGTGCTTATCATCTCATTAAATTATCAATCTAACCCAACAAAATTATTTATAGTATGATAGATATGATGCTATTTATATGGAATGTTCAAGTGAAATATGTTACCGAGATACTTATGCACTTTCTATAATTCTAGGGGTGTATAGAGTTGATTCTTTCACTCATCAAATGTCATCCTTTGATGCGGACTGGAACTATACCACAAAGATATTAACCTCAAGCTTATATAAAGCAGATGGTAATGGAGAGAATGCTAGATCTTATAACATATGAATACCTTGGAGTCCGAGAAATAAGTATCTTCAAAAGGAGCTACTGTGGCCATCCGAGTTCTTAACGGAGCTCTAGCTCATATTCTTGATATGTTGAGGGTGTTGGAAGAATAGATTGGTGCCGTATGTCCTGTTTGTCCTCGGTGATTCATGGACATTATGGTGATGCTGGAGATTGCGCTGCTCTTTTTTCTGATGCTCTAAATGTTCTTAAGCAGCAACTTATCAAGTAGCAAAGTTGGTTTAGGGAGGTTGTATAGGCACTTGTAAGATAATGAGGTGTATAGAAGCAGCAGAATCGTCTCTAGATGCTGAAGACTGTCATCACAAGCACAAAACAAGAGATCGAAGAACAATGGAGTTTGTATGATGGTTTTAGTGTTAAGCTTGTGAAGGTTTGATGTGCTTAATAAAAAGGATGTCAATTGGCATGATGATGTGGAGATTGTGCTGCTCTTTTTTCTGATGCTCTAAATATTCTTAAGTCACTCTTAGGGGAGGAATAAATTGAAACAACTTATCAAGCAGCAAAGCTAGTCTAGGGAGGTTATATATACTACTTGTAAGATAATGAGGCATATAGAAGCAGCAGAATCGTCTTTAGATGCTGAAACTTGTCATCACAAACATAAAACAAGAGATCGAAGAACAATGGAGTTTGCATGATGGTTTTAGTGTTAAGCTTGTGAAGGTTTGATGTGCTTAATAAAAAGGATGTCAACTGGCATGGCTATTTTATGCCAAGGATGTTCGTTAATGTAGCCGACCAATATTTGATTTAACTATATTTGCTTTCTTTTGTTTTATTTTAACATGAAAAGAACCGTGTTGATAGGTTAACATCAAACGATACAAGCTATTATATAATATATAATATAAATATATAACAAAATTAGTCCATTTCATCTCCTAAGGGAGAGGATGTACATACGAAGGTCATATAATTTTTTTTCAATAATTAAGTAAAAATAATACTAATTAAAAGTTCAGAAAATAAATAATAGTAAATAATAAAAGTATCAACTAAATATAATATATAGGTAGTAAATAAAAATATTTATTTATGTATAAAATTAAAAAAAATATTTTATTCATTGCGTACATGCGCCATTAGGTTGTACATATATGTATATTTCTTGATAGTAAATATCAAATAATACTATCTAAATAATGAAAATATTTGCCAAGAAAATTATATTACTTTATTAACTTATTAGATACACCAAGATATGCATATTATATTTCTATTTTAGTAATAAAAGAGAGAATATATATTAATTCACAAGGAGGAGTATCCTCATCACCTACTCCAGATGTGATCATATCTGAATACCCAAAATGATAAAAGTATATATATCTTTTTGGGTTAAAAAAAGTGTATATTTTTTTCCATCCTACCACCAAACATCTAAAATGGATACATTTGGACCCCAGCAACCTACAACTAAAGAAATTGCAATTCGAAACTATTTACTGTAACACATTTGTTATCTATCATGAGCTTAGAGCTGCTAGGAAGAGCATTATCTTCATGAGGCGCATCTTGGATGCAGATTGTCTCCTTCTTGAGAGCGACTTGGTTACGGTGATCGAGTGGATCCAGAGTTGGAGAGGCGCTGTAGAGGAATGACTATTGTTCTAGGACATTTGCAGATTACTGAGAGAGTGTGGCTCCTACACGACCATGCATGTCTATAGAAAAGCAAATGGCGTGGCTGACTGAGTTGCATCATTTGCTGTCCATCATTCAGGAGGCTTTACATGAAAAAATTAAGAATCTTTGTTGAAGTATTTTAGTAAGCTACTATTTTTTGATTTTGTTGATCACATTCATACTTACTGCGTGTTAGTCGCTGTAATAATAATAATAACTAAAAAAAAACTATTTACTGTGGTAGCTTTGCTCAAAAAGGAATACCCTCTATGCGGGGGAGTCCAAAAATGTGGTTTTATTACACACAATCTGGTACAGCGTAGCTGCCCACTTACCTCGAAAAGCAGAGTGAGCAGGAGAGCTAGTTTCAAAGAAGGCCTCTTTTCCACCATTTTTATCTTTTTTTTTTGTAAACCAAGACTCCTTTTTTCTTCTCTCATTTTACTCTTTCGGCCTGGAAGGAGACCCTTCTCCCCTAAATCCTCGCATAATGTGAGGTTGGTTTCCTGCAATAATCCCATTAGACAAGTCTCCAGTGGAAAAAGCTCAGATTTTTGGGGTATCAAGTGTTCCCAAAGCGATCCACTGTCTTAGATCCCTAAATCTATGGCCTTTTGAAGAACATCTCATTCTTTTCCCTCTCCAACAAGGCAAGAAGGTTTCATTCAGAGAAGCAAAAGGCTATCTTTTTAAGATAATAAACGGCCAGGTTTTATTTGTTCTGGTAGGGCGAAAAAAAAGTATTTTGCCTTCTTTTTGCGGAAGTTTAGAGCGTTTTAATCTTAAAATAGGAAAAGGGTTCTGCTTTGAGATCACTGGCCTTTGATCTGCATCGACAAGAGGCCCTTCCCCCCCCCCCCCCCCCCCCCCCCCCAAAAAAAAAAAGGGATTTTTTCTCAAAATCTGATCTTTTTGTCCTCTCAAAGAGATCTTCCCAAGATAAAATTCAGTTCTTGCAAAGGTTTGTGGGATTTGAGGGCGGAAAAAAATGATTCAGCTTCTGTTTCTGGTGCTTTTTGCGGAGGGTGCCGTGACACTTCTTCTGATGGTGAAGATTGGGCCGCTGCGAGAGCTGGTGATGAGGGGTTTGGATCAGCTTAAGACGGGGAAGGGACCGGCAACGGTGAAGACTTTGGCGTGCACGTTGTCGGTGCTCCTGGCGTCGAGCATCACCAGCATTCTCAAGATCCAGAACAGAGGCGTGAAGCTTGGGACTGTCACTCCAATGGACCAGGTCCTTTGGAGGACCCACCTCCTTGAGGCCTCGCTTATAGGTTAGATCTCAAAATGCATCTGTTTGCGTTGGTTACTCTTTTTTATTTGATGTTTTTTGTTAGAATTTTATTGATATATCTATTTAGGTTTCCATCATGTCAACATCTCTTAGAACCGAGTGGAATGGAGGAAAAGGATTCATGTAGCGAGCCCACCTAGATTGGGATTAAGCTTAGTTGAGTTTTGTCGAGTTGAGTATATCTATTCAAGTTTCCACATAGAATGCCTCAGACACTGCACATTTACTAAAGATGAAATTTTTTATCGAGATGTTTCAATGCAATTCTTTGCTATGTAATCATAACTTCACATGTTTAAACTTAGGCCAGTTGTGAGGATAAGAATTCAGAGAGGTGTTATTTCTGTCTGAAAGTATTTTATTGTCTGATTCTTTTTTGCCCTCATATTTTTGTCTTGTCTTTATGTATATACTGTCACTGTGTAGTCAGGATCTTAGCTGAAATGGTGACAAGATCTACTCTTGAGTCAACAGAAAACACTGAAAACTTGTATTGAGTGAATTAAATATTAAAAGTGTCCGATTTGTTACAAATTCTTACACTCTCAATAGTCAATACTGGATGGAAAGTCATGCAGTATGGATTGGGAAAAACTTTCATCATTTTAAAGGAGGGGTCATTCTAAGTTGATCATGGTGGCCTCACCGGAGGGGTTTGATAGGAATGATTCCTTAAGATAGGACTGCACGAAGTGGAATATTAAAATGCCTAAATAAGTAATTGATGCTGTGACCTTCCGGAATTTTCAAGATATTCTCAGACACTGCTTGCTTTCTGAGGCTTTCAGCATTTGACTTGTTGGATTCTGGTTGTGGTTCAGCATCTATACCCATGAATCCTGATCCTTGGTCAAACAAGTTGGACTTATCAGGTTTTTGACTGACTTGGATGTGAGATGGTGGAGGCAGTTGGCAGGTAGACACTAAGGATTTGTCTAATTATCATTGCTAATGAGAGTTACCTCTATCCATTTGCAAGAGGATCACATACAGCCACTGTAAATGATTAAAGAGAACAAATCTCCAAACTTTTTGGAGATGACCTAAGGCAATAACAACAAACTTTTTATACCATGAAACTTCAGAATTGAGGTTAATAAGTGGTGTGTGATAATGCAGCAGGATTCACCTGTCAAAGCAATAGCCCATCGGATGCAGTTGTAATAGGCTATGTCTCACTCAAATAGTTTGCAAGTCTGATATGTATCTAAATAATGTTCGCAGTACAATGATCAGTATATATAAGAATACTCAGAAATTGTAACCGAAGGAGAATAGGTAAGTAATACCAAGCTGCTATTTACCAAGATGGTCTCTTGGTGGAATCTCATCCAATTTGTTTGATTTAGATAATGTTGACTCCATATGGGCAAAACAAGAGAAGAAAGAAGATGAGAGCTGTGTATGGATGAAATGCAAGAAGGAACCTGAAATGGATAGCTACAAATCCATTGCTACTTATGTCTCAGATGCTAGTATGTGGGATCTTTACCATAAAGGCTTGTGGGGTTTAGCCATAAAGTTAATGGATAGGCATTCAAAGTTTTCAAGTGGTTTTTGGTGCATAAATATCAACAAAGGCTGGAGGAGTTCAATCTGACTACCATTTTGAAGGATAATGCCAGATGTTTTGAGGAGTTCGACCTCCAGATGGCATTTCTGAAGGGAGCATATGTATTATAAGCTTGTGATGCTTGAGAAGATCAATGCCAGATATAAGAAAAAAGTGGCTATTTCAACATGGATCATGGAGAACTGCTTTAAGGCAGGGTTAAAGCAGGGCCCTTGGTTTGTGCTCCATATAGTAAGTTGAAGAAAGATGACGCTCAAAGCATGCATAAATACGATTCAGTAATGGATTTTCTATAGCTAGAATATTGCACATAAACTCACCCTGATCATGGTCTCCTAAAGCCTTAATATTGATGTGCTCAAGAGGTGTTTGCCTTTTATTATTTTCTTAGGCTTTGAGGTGAAGATATTAGAAAATCATGCAAATGATTCTCTTGTCAAATGTAAGGCAGTTCAGGGGTGGTTCAATAATCTGTATTTCTTTTGTGACTTCAAGGGGCTATGGATAGAGCATACCTTGGATAAAAAAAGCACATGAACATTTGGTTGCAGAAAATCAAAAACCTCATGTATTGAGATTCCTTTGAGGCTATGAGAACTCTTAAAAACATCACACTATCTGAAAAGTAGCTGGTATTATTGGGATACTTATTTGATCTCTTTCAGGAACCTTGTAGCTTCACTGTAACATGTATTGAGTAACCTCAGTTTTTCATTGATGTTAGGCATCTCAATATCAATTTTGATTCTAAGGTAGGACAGACTATGTAGTTGAATTCCAGCACCTGGTTCGTGGGGTTATCAAGATGTTATAGAGAGAGTAGCAACACTTCCAAAATGGGCTTGGAGGCTGTGCTTCCAAATTGGGAGGTTTTGGTGAGAAACTATTGTATTCAGACATTGTAATGGTAGAAAAATTTTAGTCTGCCCTTGTTAAGATGCATTTCAACATTCAAAACGTATGTGCTTCTTCTTCAAGAAGAATATCTGCATAAGTGAACATATGAAATATGCACTGCTGATAGACTATGAGTTTGGAGAGGGTGAAATGAAAGTGTTTTGTCTTGTAAATCTTTTCCTGGCAATGCATTTTCATTTCCCACAATTCTTTTGTGAAGATTTGAGGTTACCGTGAATGTTGGAAGATCATAAATTTCATAGTTTGAAAAGAAACCATGGGAAAGATGATTAGATTATATTACATTTTGTGAAATTACTGTTTAAATATAATTGTCATCCCTCCAATCAAGAAGCTCATTGTGTAATGATACAATATTATACATCAATCTGTGTTGGTATTATAGTCTGTGTATGTAACACTGTGCTAATCATTGTATATATTATTCTTTCACACTTTTTTTAATCATGTAGATTCTGGTACTTCTATACCATGTGCCCTTTAACTATTTTTTTTTTTACCACTGCCAATTTCTTTATGCAAATGGTATGAGCACATCCTGATTCCTAGGCATGCTGAGAGTGCATAAAAAACTGCTTCTTGGTGATATAGGAGTCCTTGCTCATTTCATTGTTCAATTTGAGGAGTGAAGTACTCCCTTCATACTCAATCTCCTATAATGTAGGAATTTGAGCACTTTGGGGGATCGAAACTTCTATAAGGTCTGGAACATTCTTCCTTTTGTGTAGTGAGGGGTTCAGTTAGGGTGCAAAAGAGCCGAGCCAATCCGAGTAATAGTCTCTTGGCCTAAGCTTGTTCTGTAGAAGGGCTGTTCTTGAGTTGAGCTTAAAGAAAACTGTTCACGCTCTGCTCGGATAAGGTTTAAGTCAAGTTTCTTACTGCGCTGAGCCAAGCCTCCATATATTTTATAAACCTTGGATATTCAGTCTCAGCTTATTTATGAGCTGAGCTCTAAACTCTGTATGAGCTTGGCTTGTCTCCTGACTAAGCCATGCCTGAGCCCAGCTGTAACAAGCCGATCTTGAGCTGCTCATGAGCAGCTTGGATCGTTTGCAGCATAGGTGTGGGGTAATTCTCCAAATAAGGTGCACTTCCCCTACTATTCTAATTTCCAAATTTCAAAATGAGGCATAACTAGAACTCCAAGTCTAGTCATATCTCCTTTTATTGCCAACAATCACCAATAAAATCTTCAAAAAGGTTCAGCTTAGCATTAAATCCATCATCTTATAACTTTTTGAAGCATTGCACTACCATGTGCTGCTCCTTTATTTCCTTTTTCCTTCTCCATCACCTATTCTTGATGGTTCTCTGGTAGGATGTCCAAATATTGATTTTGGTAGTTAGATCTGAAATTCAGGCTATTTCGCCTAATTTTATTGAGGATTTCTGTGTGATCGCTATTCTTCATTGTGCCGTTTATTTTGGATGTAGTTAAAGGGCAGGTCCCTTGCACTCCTTCCATGGAGCCACTTTTATGGGGAACTTTTGCACCATCTAGAGGTCTTGCAGGTCCCTGCTTACTCCCATCACCTTTAGGAATCACTTTGAAGATAAATGCATGCTCTTTGATAATTTGTTGCACCCCTATTTAGGGCTTTCAGAGATTTTTCTGTTCTCTTCTATGAAAACTGCTTTTTCTTCAGATAGATATAGCCCACTTAGGATATTCGGTCACCTTATTATGCTTCTGGACTTCACATGTCTATTGTCTTATGGTGCATGAAAGAGACATAGATTACCATTTCATCACCATGTTGATGGCACCATACACATACACCTTTATTTTTATTGGTGATGAGGGTCTCTAGATCTACCAATACAATTGTGCTTATGGGTATTTTTCACTTCAACATAATGTAAATTCATTAAAAAAAAAAGAAGCCATGTCATCAGCAATCAACTAACATAATGTGAAATTTTTTCATGATATTGTTCACCGCTCTTAAGGAGCAACTTTTGATTCTTCATTTGGATATTCTGCCATTTTGAAGTATATCAATAGTTTCTTAGCCATGCTGATTGACTATAGATACTTGTAGAGTTTTTTTACTAGTACTTATTCTCATTTCAACATCTACTTTTATTACCATTCACACATCTTCCTCATGTTCTGTCCTGGCTGCTACTTCAACTATATCTGCTTCTTCAAGAGTAATCTCCATTAACTTTTCTACCATGGTTCTGTGGACCATTTTAAATAGCAACTGTTAATGTACGCCTCCTCTTATTTTGTATCGAAGTAATTTTACACCATACTTTTTAGTCATTAGGTTGATTTTATCCTGTCATATTCTTTATGTTGCTGTGCTTGTATAAGCTCCTTGTGCATGGTTGAGAAGTCCAATTATGTAGTTTAAGTAATTTACTTTGAGCATACTGAATATTACCTGTCCATGTTTGTTCATGCATCTCCATGTGATCAATATGTCCTCAATGTGGAAGTCATAAGAATCATCTGGGATCGTCCAAGTCACATTTGTTAATGAGTACTCACAATGATAGTTTGTCATGGAAGGCCTTGGCCCTCTATGGTATTTTCCCTATGGTCCTCATGGTGTTTGCTTTCTCAGTGAGCACTTATTATTGATATGATGTAATATGCACACTTTTACTAGTTCTAGAAATCATAACAGCAAAGAATGAGGATTAAAGGGTCATTATTTTTTGCGATCTAACATCACCCGATCAATAATTTATTTGTCCTTACCATTCTCAAATCGAATTGCTTAAGTCATACATGTGGTTGGTTCATTGCTTCCTTATGTACTGCTCAGTATTTTATTGAAATGCTTATATTTATCTGCATCACCCATGCCTTTTACTTGCCCTCCTCCTTTCAATCTTTAACTTTAAAATTACTTGGATGCCCAGTGGAACAGTGGTGTTATAGATTACTCATTAATGCATTACCTGAAAATTCCATTACCTCATGGAAGTTCAAGTATTAAGATATAGTGAAGCAAAATATTGTACCATATTTGTTGCTTACATGCATTTATTATTCATACGGTAATTCCTTTCCAACTACTAGGTGGGTGAATCTGAGTGCTAGATCATCAAGAATCCTGTTTTCTGTCCTTTGGAGCATATTTCTGCAGATTTGATCGGTGAACAGAAAATCAACTGTCTGCCAAAAAAAGGAAAAACAGGGCTATAAGCAACCATTTTTGGTTCAAATCTTTGGTTGATATGATTCAAAGTTGTTTCGACTTCTCATTGGATCCATGTGGTCTATTTTCTAAATGAAGTTTGAGGTGATTTAAGGGAGGACATTAAAACCTACTCAAACGAAATTAGTGCAATCGAGCATGTCTAGTTTAATACAACTTTAGACCATATGTTAGATACATCCTGAAAATCCTTCAGTTCCAGCTGATGCAGACTTATAATATGACATTCAATTTCAAAGGGTTTGTATCATGCAAAGAAGGCTATACGCGGTTGGTAGGGTATGAGATGACATGTTACACCGATGCTGTAAACTCTACTCAAGACGAGACAAGGCCATTATAAGGTGTATATTGGGGGTGGAGGTGCCTCCAGATAGGACAGTCTCAAAGCTGTGGTGCAGACTACTTATTGCAACTAAAAGGGAGCTATCGGTAGGCAATTTTTTTAATGAGGCTGTAAGTTGGCTAGGCTTTCTGGTTTATCAGATCTTCATGGAAAACCACATGTGCTTTTGTCTATGCAAGTAGACCTAATGGGAAAGGCAGGGGGCAACAATCTTTGTGCCTTTTCCCTGGTTTTTCATTTGGAAAAGGTCTGAGACTATTATAGCAATCCACAAAATGCTTATTTCCAATGCAGTGAATCCGATCCAAACAAGCTTTTCGATTCATTTTTCGAAGACTATGGCTAAACATGTTTTACGTGTGCATATCATTCCAGCTTTGCAAGGAAGCCTGAGACTGCATTCCATTCCTTCCATTTATCAGAGCTGTAAATTTCCAAAAACTGTACTTCAGAAAGATAAAAATAATATTCAAAGTGGAACAGCAAGTTTTGATATCAGTAATGATCCGGCAGTCTGCTCAGACCTCAACACGATAGAAAGTTGTTTTACTCTTTATTTATCTCTTCTTTGTTCCTTCTATTTTCTGGCTTATACTATATATCTCGATGAAAGAGACATCGCCTGAAGCTGAGCTTGATTTTGCAGGCTACACACTTTTCCTTGGATTGGTGATTGATCGCTTGCACCACTACCTCCGGAAGATGGTTTCTTTGAAGAAAACAGTTGGTACCTCCAAAGAGGAAGTTGAGAAACTTAAAAAGGAGCACCATTATTTCAAAGACAAGGAAGATAAAGTTTCCAGCGAGATACATAAACTCCAGGGAGAAGTAGGTAGTTTAACTGAAAAGTTGCAGAAGCTGAAGACAGAGTGTGAACAGCAGGAGAAACGGGCAGTGTCTGCTGAGGCTCATGTTGTTTCCCTTCAAAAACAGTCAGAAGAGCTGCTACTCGAATATGACCGGTTGTTGGAGGACAACCAAATCCTCCAAGGCCAACTTCTATCATACAGAGGCTGAGAGCCTGAGGAAGACGAGTTATCCTGGAATCTGTCTGCGATGTGTGTGCATGTAAATGAAGTAAGTGGAGAGAAGGAAGCGATAGATATTTCTTGCGGGTCCTGATAACTTGATCCTACTCTCCTGGATTTTGTCCAAATCATGTCAAGTTGTCAAATTCCCATAGCATCTAAACCTTTTTTTGTGGTTAAACTGAAGCGGGTTGCAAGAGATTGGACTACTAATGGTTGTGCTCTTGCAGGTGTTTTTAGAAGGCTTTCGTTTTGCTTTTATGGGGAGAGTTTCATGGAACCTAAGTGCTGTTGTTGTATTGGTTTTGATTTATTCGAGGACAACCTTTATGCCTAACCCTCCAAAGGTATTAGTTGAGGATCAAGTGATTAATCATATTGCAATCGACGACTCTTTATAGAAATGCATTATTTTGTGCGACATTGACAGATGTGCTGCTTTTTGTGATAAATCTACTTGAATGAAGAAGCTTTATCTGCCATGCTTGGAAAGGTCATACATAGTATTACAGTCATAATCTACAAGCAATTATTTGGTATTGCTGTCGCTAGATTCATTTCTTTATGTTGCTACTTGCTCCTTTCAAGGGCTAAGTGCTCTAGTAACCGTTATAAATAATGCAAAAGAGGTGGAAGAAATGTTGAAAGAAAAAATAGGACAAAGGTTGTATCTTTTGCATGAAAGAGGATTCTCCTTTCTTTATGCGAATCCACTGTTGGATTGCGTAATGATTGCTGAGAGATGTGCGGAGGTGGATGAATAAAAGAGTTTGGAGTGCTTTGATATCTGTGCAGGGCTGATCTAATGATCGAGGATGTGGAAGTAGGTTAATCATTCTTCCGTGCAAAAGATACACTCCCAACCTGAAAATATAAGAGATCTGAGTCAGCCAAATGCTTGGCTTTGTGACAAAATGTGCACGTTTTATTTCTTTATTGATAAATTGAATATGTAAGGAATTTCATTAATTCAAATGCTCTCATAATAGGTCACAGTAGATTTCTCATGGGTTAATAAAGGGGAAGTATATTAGATCATAGATTTATTTTCTCCAGTAGGTATTGACATGAAGCACTTATGTAACATGTTGTGAGCTCATCTACCAATGTTCCTCTCTACTTAAATCAAACACCCATCTAGGAGTGCTTAACATGTGCCCATACTTTGTGCAGCTTCACTTAAAAGGAAAGGAAAACTAACATCCATTTTACTTGTATATCCAAATCTATTAAAGAGGGCATTTAAGCATATATGAACATAGATAATACTAACCGCTCATACAAGAATCCTGTTTCGTCACTAAAATATTATGTTCTTTGTCATGAGAATCTTTTTTAACTAAACTTCGAAGATGATAACATTAGTTAGCCCTAGAAGAAAAATGATTAATTTTATATTTTTGGAAAGATATTATTGTTTCTCATAATATTAGTCTTCTCACATTAGTTTCTTTATAAAAATGCTATAGTATGCATAATGATTTTACAACAGGAATATTATAGGTAATGGCAACATTTTTACTTACTATTAACATACTCCCATGCTTATCCTTTCCTTTACAAAGCACTTATTATAAACTAAAAGATAAATTTAATAAAGAAAAAAAAACAATATGCACCGTTACCAAATAGATGATTTAGGGGTAGTCATCCAAAAAGAAAACTAACCAATGGGCAATTATAGAACATTCTTGAAACAACAAAAACACTTTTTCTCTCACATCAATTCCTATCATTACCACTCACTCAAATACCTACAATTTTTTTATAACTAATATATCTTTGATATTACCAACATCAAATTTATTGAGAGACCTCCCACCTGAGCAAAGTTAATAATGACCAAAAAGTCAATGCACATTTGGTTCTCAAAGAGATAAAAATTATATTTAAAATATACATAAAAAATCAGATCCGTCTACATAAAAAAATGTAAAATATTAATATTTGAGCAAAAAATATATTATGTACGAAAAAAAGGGTATCCCACTCCAGGGATGCTCTTTGGCTGAAGAAGGGAGGATTATCTTATGCGCTTCAGAACCTATTATTTTTTTACTTTCTTAGCAATATTTGTACTCGTAATATATGCTACATTCGTCTTAGCCAAAAAAAAAAAAAGAAAAAGAAAAAGAAAAAGAAAAAGAAAGAAGCTTAATCGGGGATGTAGAGCGCTCACATGGCATCTCCAACTTTTTGTTTTTAATATTTTTATTTTTCCCTCGCGGAAACCATGGTCTCCCATCAGGTAAATCCTTCTCGTCCATTTACGGCGTCGTCATGAACGGACTAGATGTGTTATAACACAATTTTGACGGAAGATTCCATTGTCCGCTTAGATAATTTTATGCATACACTCTCTAGTTCGAATCCTTCTCCTATCCTGATCTGCCACACCGATTGTAAGGGATTCCTACAAATTTGGGTTGTAGCGGATCTTGTACCACTCCACAGTCTTCCCCGAGGTCCACCGGCGTTACGCGTTCCCGCGGCGTACGAACGGGTTATCCTGGACCACCACCTTTCATACCACGCTCTCTCTCGTTACTCTTCTCCACGATATAAGAAGAGTCCGCGTCCGGATCTGCTCGCCAGCTACTGAGAGCTCGCCTTCCAGGGTTTGTCCTCCCACCTCTTGAAATCCAAATCCTCGACTACCAAAACTTCGAAGAACCCGTTTCGTTAAATGATGAGGAGGTACCCTCGATCTCCATTTCCACCGCCAATTGTTTCCCGCTCCCTTTTTTCTTCGTGAATTCAAGCATTTTTAGTGATTTTTTTGTTTTTTTGATTTTTTCAGTTCTTTCAGGGGTGGAGAGGTTTGGGGACGGAGAGGGGGGGCGAGGCAGCTGAAGCAGCTCGGCGGGGGGATGAAGGCGTTCCCGGGGAGGCTAGGGATCGCCGTGCTCGCTCTTCTGATCTGTACTCTGTCTCTATTCTCGATGATCGGGGTCACCCGCCCCTCTAATCAGGTGGAGGTTAGATTTCTTCGATCCTGGATTGTTTTCTAGATGTTGTGGTTCTTGAATTGAACATTGGGAATGTGACTGGTGAAAAGATTGGGTTAGGATTTGGTGGAAGCCCAGAGTTTAGATTTCATTTCTCTTCTATGTTTTCCTTAATTGCTCGTGTATGGAACATTTCCAAAAATATGTAGTTGTACCATTTGTTGTCTTTTTTGTTGGTAAGTCAAAGGAATGATTGTTTCCTTCCAAAGATGTGATCACTATTTGTACCTTGATCGGAGTTCTAGAGAGCAAGGTGTACCACTTTTTAAGGCTGAAAGGGATGGCATGGATTAAGCATCTTACTCTGGACGTTCGAGCTAAGTTATTTAATAAGGGTCTTCCCCTACTAAAGAATTGGGAATCCTTTAATGATGCAAGCTGTAATTAAAATCTTTTTCACTCGAGCTACCTAGCTTTGATTTGAACTCTTCCCACCTTAGAGCTGTCTCAATCCCACCCTCCGAAGTTGAATGGAAAGACCCGTGGCATTGATATTTTTGTGGGCGAGAATTAATTGTTTACAAATGTAGATATGTGGTGAGACTTGGGAAATTCTCATGCTGTAAAATGACGCTTATCACTGACAAGCATTTGAGAAACCAAGCCTTACAGATCATGCACCATAGCAAGGAAAGCAAGCAATGTAGTTCGTAAGTATGTCGAAAGTGGGAAAGCTTCATTAGATCCAGTGTTCTTCATGCAGCAATATATCCCATCTATGTATGCATATTGGGGCTAGGCCACATGATAAGCCATCAAATGCCCACGTAGGCCCAAGTGGCTAACATATGCGGCCTAGAGACATATGGACTGTGATGATGATGGAGGAGTGATTGACTTCCAAGTGTCCTTTTGAGAATTAGTAGCTTAATACTACATTTGTTTATTACCTACGTACTTTGAATTTAGTTACATGTCTCGCATCCTTGTTGCTTGTTTGGTTCATTATTTGACAGTGTATAATAAGGTTTGTCATACCGGTTGGTACTGATGTGTATCGACCATACCGTACTATATTGGTATTGAACCGGTATGCGGTATGGAAAGCGTACCGATACACGGTACGCCAAACTGGACCCGTAGCGAGTGTATTGACACTATAATGCAATGGTATTGGTATGGGGTTCAATACCGAGATGGCGAACCTTGGTTCAAAAATTTGTCTAATGCATTTGACTACTTGAATTTGAGCATAGTTCATACAAAAATATTGTTATCTTTTTAGGCAAACACATCATACTATACTAAAATAAGCTCTTAAATAAGGGTGGAAGCATATGCATATATTTGCTCATTTTTATGAAATATTACTTATTTCTCACTTTTGACCTAATGTTATTGGATTCTATTTATTTATAAATATTTTTAGAATGTTAAGTGTGTAGGAACCTGTATATGCATCTGCATATTGCAGATGTACTATGTAGTGCCTCAACCACCCTCATACTGTTGCTGCTTTTTAAACCCTTGATATGAACGAAACTTAACAGGAATCCATAAACAGGAAGTGATTTGTTGAAATGGGAAGGAAATCAATGTGTTTCTTTTGTTCTTCCCTTGGAAAATGGGCTTTCAATTCACTGCCACACAACTAATACTTATTATACATCACTAATACCAATTATACATAAGTAGTTAATGAACTTGAAAGTGTTTGATGCGAATATTGTTAGCATCTGCATATATCTAGTGATGGCCTGCTGCAGTATTTCCTTGTAGCTTGGTCCAGAAAGGTCCTTGCAACATTGCTCTTCCAATCCTTTTTATGTTGATTGCTGAGATGGGATCCAGATTAAGCTTAGTATACATAGAAAATAGACCAGAAATTGATACACCTGCAAGCTTTTTTTCACCAGGTAATGATCACAACCATGGGGCCATGGCTTCTAATTTCTTTTATCTTGTTTTTGGGTGTGTGAATTTGGTACATATTGATGCACCAAAGTTATTTATGTTAAATCATCATTTTGCATATGTTAAATTCTGTTTTGGTTTCATGCTTTACAGATTCAGTTCTTTTAAATCCCTAGAAGATTTAATGCATTGTTTTAGCATCTCTGATGTTTACTGAAGTTACAATAGTATTACCTTGGCCTGATGCTTTACTGGCCTCTGCTTCATGTATATGATCATCAATATAGCTTGTAATTATATAAATAATGTCCTTGCTATGCCAATGTACTTGTACAGTTTTCTTGAACTCTTTTGGTTGTGTCAGTTCTTTGTTCTAATATCTTTCATCGACATGCTTGAAGGATGTTGATGTAAATAAGCTTTGGAGAACTGCTGATTCTGGTGGTTGGAGATCCTCGTCTGCTCCACGATCATATTGGCATCGTACGTAATTTCGGCATCTTCCTAAACAGTTCTTATAACTAGATTTGCGATTATATTTAGTTCTGTACTGAATTACTTTGACCTTATGATGATGAATCTCAAGTCTCTTTTATAATGTAAATGTTCTAGCTCCTCCAAATGAGAGTAATGGCTATTTACGAGTGCGTTGCAATGGTGGCTTGAATCAACAGCGAAGTGCGGTATGAAGAATAATTTTGGTTGTGACATTCTCTTATTTGCAAACCATGCTGCCTTTGTGATGATGTTAAGTCTTGATACATATTGCAATAGGTAAATGTTGAGAAATATGCGTATATCTTATCCTGCATGTCAGTAATGACTTAAAACAGCAGCTATTTTTTTTATTGGTAGTCCTTTATAACTTTAACAGTTTGGTTGTCTCTTTATTGTTGTTAATTGATGAAGAAGGAGCATAGTTGATAGTTTTTAAAGGTGACAATGAGAAGAACAAAACGTTCAGTCATGTCTAACTACAAGAAAATACTTGGGCTGCCAAGCGATCGTATAGTTGAGAAAGCACAAATTAAACAAGATACCTGCAAAATTTGGTGTGTTTTATATCTTGAAATTTTAGATAAAAGACTGGAAAAGTTGAAAAGTAATAAATTGATGTTGCCATTCTTCTGGAATGTTCACATGACCACTTCATTTTTAACCAGTCTTATGTATTTGCAAATGAACCTAGGATATTTAATGCATTTTGAAGGGTCCATATTGCCCAAATATACAGGCTTGGCCATATGCAATAAAAAGCAATTTTAACTCTATCAAGGGTTGGTGCCACCTATGCAGAACCATAGCTATTGGACAGCGGAGCATAAGAGTATGTAGATGTTTTTGTTTTTGCTTTTTTAATTGTTCCTGTTTGTTTTTGATAAGCTATCTAAAATGGTTACGACGGGGGAAGAATAACAAAGTATGAAAAAAAAATCTAACACATGAAGCTCAAGATGTTAAGTTTGTTAAGACTGTTGAGTGTTGACAAAGGGGAGCTGATGTGATAGCAGAAAAACATCAAATGCCCAAATTAAGATTCCTAAAGCAGCCAGAAATAATAGATTGCCTCATTAGATATAATATGAAGTGTAAGCTGAGGCTTATGCTTATTGGAAAGATATCCAAATGAGCTTTCTAACACATCTAGCATTGTGTGGATCACAGGGTCAGAGAAACATGTAAATCACCGAGCAATCGTATTTCTGAAATATGTTGTATCAATATAATCTTCATCAAAATTGTTCATGATGGTCTATTTGTGGGTTTAAGATACCTAGTAAATTTATTCCCTTTTGTTTGAGTTGGATTGGACCCCACCTGCTTAATTAATGAGTTATATTAGTGAGGCCTTTAGGAAATCTTTCTGGCTAGAAAATTTTGCATAAAAATCCATGTTATTATTGATTTTGCAGAAATGGTCTGGTTATATTTTTTCTTTTTGCAGAATAATTCACATTTAAAGATTCTGGGATGATTTTGCTGCTAAGTCTAAGTATAAGATGGGTGATAAACATTTACTAAACATCTGATAGACATTTTCTGAACATCCGATACACATATTTTGAATATCCGGTACACAATTTTTGAATATTCGATAGATATATTTTGAATATCTGATACACATTTGTTTAGACTGCCACAGGTTTCATACTAGGATTCAGGCACAAAATCTTTGGGGATGCCTAATCATGTATCATTCTGCAAAAAAAATAACCCATCTTTTTTAGGCAAAAAAGTGTTTTTTTTTTTTAAATCCACTTTTTGCTAAGATTTAGTAATAATTTAGTTCAGATTAGTCAATCACATTCAACAATTGAATGCATGTAAACCTCCATATATTGAGCTCAATTTCCTTGTCTAGTATAAATGTATAATGAAGCTTAGACAAACAACATTTTACCTCTTTTTTTTGGTAATTAAATTTTACTTCTTTTTGAAAGTTCATCATCTTTGCTTGTTGATGCAATAATGAAAACCCAAATTCTTGCTGATGTAACCCTGTAAGTCCTTGTACAGGAGCCAAATGAGACCTCATGTTCACCATTCAATTGAAGGGGGTATAATTTTTAACTGTTTTCTAGATGCCTATAGTTTCCCCCGATCTACTTGAAACTAGATGAGAACTTTTGAAACTATCTGCACTTATTAACTTGGTACCAGATACATTGTAGCTTTGAGGCTACCCATAACGGGTCCAAAACCAAAATTCGGCACCATACTTTCTAGTGATCTTTTGGGCATCCTTAAGAGCTTTTTTTTTCTTTTTGGAAAGTGGCAGTGGGGGGGAGTGACTTGATTATCCTACTCAACTTAGTATGAGTGCACAAAATTTTATATGACTGCACTCGAGAAAATAAATGATATATGCATGCAATAATAAATTAATAAAAATGCAATAATTGTTAACAATTTTTTAGAATATGTTAGTGAAATGCACTGCATGTTATGGAAAGTTTGTTGAAGTTGGGTGATGTAACCCATCAGGCTTCCAAATGCCAAGTCTATGAAGTTTCCCGACATGCCTTGTGTCTTTTTATATTTTGGATGTCATAATCAATATGCATTTATGCAATCTTATGGAAATAGTGCTTCAAACAAGGTTGGCCGAATCGGACCGAACTGTCCGATTTGGCCTATATTGAGTTGACCTGGTGGGGGATCAGGTTGGTTCGGCTATTAAATTCGGGACTGGTCCCGAACCGGCTGAAACCGATCTCAAATTGGTCGGAACCGGATCGGGCCGGTTTGGAATTGACCCTCCTCCCCCTTTCCTTCTTTTGTTATAAGAAGATGTTGGAAAGGCCTGAAAAGTTTCTCGGGCCTTTCCAATGTTGACGGTTCGCACCGAGTTGGGCCGGTTCAGAATTGGTCCTCTCCCTCTTTTCCTCTTTTGTTATAAGAAGATGTTCGGAAGGCCTGAGGAGTTTCTCAGGCCTTCCCAACGTTTATGCTATTCTCTAAACGTCTCTCCCTTTTTCCAGCAAAAATCATATCGATTCAACACGATTGAAGGAAGTTCCAAGCCTAAATAAGATGTTCTTCCTCTCTCCTATCCATTTTTTTTATTTTTTTGGGCTCCAAAAAATAGCTTGAAATTTGCAAAATAAGGAAAGGTCATGTCAAAATTTTTGATTTTGGCTTGATTTATGATATTGTATATTTATGGATGATCTACATGATGACATAAAAATTAATTTTTTTTGGATTATATATAATTTTTGAAAATTAAAAATATATTTTTGGATTAAAAAATTAAAAAAATAAAAAAATAAAATTCAAAAAATATAAAATTAGAAGGGTATTTAGGGGCATGCAAGATACTATTTAGCAAAATTTGGTATCCATTTATTTAAGTTTTGATGCGATTATGCGCATAGTGGCCTAAGCTTAAATTTGAAAAAAATTGAGAAATATGCAGCTTTTGATGCATGCCCATGCGTCTAGAAAAATATATGTACCATGCATTGTTGGATTCTACATGGATCAGAGCTGAAATTAATTTTTTAAAATATTTTTATTTAAAAATTATTTTTAAATTTTAAAAATAATTAAAATATATAATTAATACCAAAAATTATGAAAGATTAGTAGTATGTAATACATATTTTAGAAGTATTTTTTGAAGTAAAAAAACATATTTTTCTGAATTTATGGTATTTAAATATATTTTTTAATTTAAAAATAGTAAAAATATATAAATAAATAAAATATGAAAAATTAGTATTATGTATTAGATAAATCAGTTGTATTTTTTGAAATAAAAATTTATCGTAATAAAATTTTGATATTTTTAAATAATTAATAAATTGATGTACTTGATAAATCTGCAAGAATGGAACCATCAAAAAAAAGAAGCCAGAGCATGACATTAGTTAGGATCATGGGCAAATTCTCTCGGGTTGGTATAATCGAAAGTGCAATTGGTGCAACACAGAATTTAAAGGAGGGATAACTAGGTTGAATCAACACTTGGCTGGTGGTCATCCTGACGTATTTATGTGCCAAAAATACCTACAGAAGATTCGACGGTTGATGAAGAACTTTGCTGATTTTAGAGCAGTGAAGGAGAGGGTTTCCAAAAAGGCGAAGGTGGACTGCGGCAAGGAGAGGAAGATTCCATCAGGAGCCACCATTCTTGATTTAGATACACATGCTTTTTCCAATAAGAATTTGAAGCAACAGTGGATTGACACAATATTGAAGGATAAAAAGAAGAATATGTGGCAAGTTATTGAATTTTGGTTCCACTTCAGCCACATTCTAGTGAATGTGGCAGATAATACATACTGTAGATCGCCATTTGCTCTATATAGGCTGTTGGTCTTGGTGTAGATCCTCCAGGACCGAATGACATATACAGTGAGCTTTTTGACAATAATAAGTAACTAGATAAGTGGATTGCCTCATACAAGAGCAAGTGGCCCACATATAGACTGACTATGATGTATGATGGGTGGATCGGTCCTACCAGACGGAGCATTATCAACTTATTGACATATTGTGATATGAAGACTTTCTTCCACAAGTTGGTTGATACTTCTGATCAGGTGCATGATGTTATGCACATTCTCAAATTGATGGAGGAGGTGATTGATTAGGTAGGAGAGGAGAATGTCGTGTATGTCATCCTTGATAATAGGCCACAATATAAGGCCATCAGAGAGATATTTTCTGGACCGCATGTGTTGCATATTGTATCCACCTTATGTTGATGGACATTGTAAAGATTCGTAAGGTGCAACAAATAGTGAAGACAACGCAAACCATCATAAATATATTTATAACCATATATGGTCTTTTCACTGATGAGAAGATATACAGAAAGAGAGATTTTGAGATCAGAAGTCACATGGTTTGCTATCAACTACATTGCACTTGATAGCCTTCTTGAGAGGTAAGTACTCTACGTCAGATATTTGTTAGTTCCGAGTGACAGAAATGTAGATTTTTGAGGGCCGACACTAAAGAGAGTACTGTCGAAAATTTGGTGACGAGGTAGAAATTCTGGCAGCTGGCCGAGAAGATAGTGATGGCTATCAGACCATTGTATGAAGTGTTTCGAGCCATGGACAGAGAGAGGTACCTCCAGATGGGCTTCTTGTATCATATGATGGAGATAACAAAGATTCAAATCAAGAATGTAGATCCGACGTATGTTCAGGAGTACATCGCATCATTGAGCGGCGGTGGGACTACTAGATGGGTAAAGACTTGAATCTAGAAGGTAAACAAGAATATTGAAAATTAGACTCCTGTACTTTTTAATTTTTTGTAGAAAAGTAGACATCAACTTAACAATTGCATATGATAGCCGGTAAGAATAAATAATATACTAAAAGATAATAGTTTAAGATCCCTTAACTTTTATATGATAAGCTATAAGCCCCGTTTAGCGTTACTATTGATAGTAGAGCTTTTATCTGTAAAGCTTCTGTAAAGCTTTGGGCAGTAGAGCTTTTAATAAAAAGTTGTTTGCTATTTGGCAACTATATTTCTGAAGTGTTGTGGAACTTTAATATTCTAGTTAGTAACCAAGAAAGTGCTTTTAGTATCAGAAAATCATAATAAAGGACGTTGCATAGCACTTTCAATTATCTCATAGTTTGTACCATCAAAAATTATTATTATAAAGTATTCTTAATTCATAAATTATTTATTTGATATCTTAATCTAAATAATATATAATGAATAATTTATGTATAACATAAAATATAAAATATATTATAATATAATTATAGAAATTAACATAAATAATATATTACAATTTATAATTATAATATATAAAATAATATTATTATGTTAATGTTATATATTACTTTATATTTTATAGATATATTGTATAATATAATAAGGTTAGCATTTTATATTATATCATAATAGTATTATATTATAATATTAATACATTATAATTATATTATTGCATTATATTATGTTGTTATTATATTCCATGGGTATTTTCATCTGTGGAATTCTTATTAAAATGGAAATAGCTTCCCGATAGGTCTCAGGTAGAGCTTTCTCCCGAAAGATCCAAATTTGAGCTGACACTAGTAGACATTTTTCAGCTTTAGGAGGAAGTAAAATGCTATTTGAAATTTTTTACCGAACACCCAAAATCACCTAAAAGGGCTTTTGGCTCTCCAAGATGCGCTTTTTGGCGTTCTAAATAGAATGTCGAATGGGGCCATATACATCTTCATAGTGGCTCAAGTCAAGTTTTATGAGAACTTAACTTTTATACCCCTTCCGTGTAAGTGGAGAATGGAAATATGCTCTCATCCTTCTGAGCTAGGCCCTTGTTATTTCCAAACTTGTGGCTGGGGTGACACCTTTCTCGTCCCTTGCAAGATGTCCTTTGGTGTAACCTTAACAGAGAAGAGGTGCTAGAAGATGCCAAACTCACATAGTATGGTAAATATCTGATGACACAAGCCTACTGAAAACTGTTTTAGGTGTCTTGAGTGAGTAATCAATTTAAGTGTGATGTTTGTAAGAATGACTTAGTAATTTGAGGCTATCGTATAGTTAGAAACCCAAAAATCTGCAGATTCTCTTAGAAGCAATTCGTGATGGTGCAACTTGAATTTGCCATTGTAGACTGAGGAAAAAGCAACCTAGTTTTTACCTTCAAACCAAACGCTTCCAATTCCATGAATATCCTTGCAAAAATTGTGTTTGGTAACTTATTTAATTAGTTTTGCAAAATTGGATACTCTAGCAGCGAAATATGGTAAACCATAACGGTTAGTAATTGTTGATATTGTGCTAGAAAAGAATTGAGGATATGTCTGGTGGCTAACTTAAAACCTTTTCCTTTTGCTATACATATTTTTGAAATACCTCTCATTTTTGTTATGTTTCTGGCCTTTGTTGTAATGTTGCATTTATATACCCTTTTCGTAATCTGGTAACTTAGTCATGTGTTCTAGAGCTTTTTTTTTTTTTTTTTTTTTTTTTTTTTTTGAGAACTAGGATGGGAGAAATCCTAGCCCACATATGGGTGAGGGCGGGACTCAAACTTAGGTCCTTGGTACTAACCCCCAAAGATACCAACTACACCAGTTGACCCTCTCTTCTAAAGTAATAAATATGCCACAAAGTTGTCTCAATTGCTTTCATTGCTTTATCATACCTCTACCAGCACTCTATTAGAAAAATCTAGAAGAGAGTTTTGATTTCTGTAGTGTTGGTGGTGGATATACTAATGTCCCCTTGCAGTCCTGCCCTTAAGATTAGTTGATATGGAGATGCTTTTCATAGTCCAGTGCAGAAATTCTCTATATGCTTTTGGATATATGTGCTATTAGTATTAGTATTTCGATGATTTTTAAGAAAATGATATCTTAAAATAATCTCAAGAAGGCTCCTAACAAACTGAAAGATTAGATGAGTCTTAAGGTTTAGAACTTAATTTCAATCTTATTCCTATTTCCATATCAATTACAACCAAGGTATGTCGTACCGTCCCATATCGACTGTACTGTTTGAGGTTCGGTTTAGTATATGAGTCAAACAGGTTTGTATCGGTTTAGTATTTGTCTAAAATCGGAATGCTTACCGTACTGTACCAACCTATACTGTCTAGTTTCAGGATCTTAATAAAAAGTGAGAAAAAAAGAGATTGAGAGCTATCTCTATATGGGCTGCATACCATACCATACTGACTATATTGTACCGAACGATATTGATCGATACGGTACCTGTATTGATATTGCGGACCTTAATTACAACCATATTTTTTAGAGTCTTATATTTAAGATTCTTGAGTCAGTTTTGGCTATAATATATCGACTTTTGGTTGCCTTGATGAGATGCATCTTTTGGATGTCTTTGATGCACCAAACAAGCTTACTTGGACCAAATTATCATGACTTGAAAGAGCTATGACAGGATTGCTCATGTGATTACTTTCGTTGTTTTCTCTATGGCAAGCAAAAGGTCAAGGCTCATCTGCTCATCGGGAATCGAATGACTTTTGTTCTTTATTTATCCCCTTCCCGGCTAGAAACCGTTTTTTGCACATAGAATGCACAATAAAGGAAGTCTCAATAGACGGGAATTTTACAAGAGGCCAATGGACTCCAGGTTTTGTGTGGAGTGGTGCCTGCGAACTTTTATTGTTAACAATTATGATATGTTGGGAAAAACCCAATTAGGCCAACTTCGAGTACAGAGTTCGGCCATGTAGTGAGGCACACAAGTCTTTTGCATTATGTGTAAAGATTTTTCAAGGGTGAAGCATATTGAGTTGTATCATTAGTTCATGTAAAATATATATTTCATAAAGTTTAAGTCCCTATGGTCTATATAGTATGGTTAGGGCAATCCCAAGGTTTTGAGGAAGCTTAATGAAATTTCTTTTACTTTAACTGTTTCTCCCTTCTTTTTGCATGCATGATGGGTTCCATGTTTAGTTAACTTTCTAGGTTTTAAGGATTTTCTTGCAAACAATCAAATATTTGATTCTTCTAGATCTAGGGTTATAAACAAGTTGGACTTGGGTTGGCTCCATGCTGTATCCGAACTCAATTAAGACACAAATCAAGTTTCAATTCTAGGTTTGGATTCATCAAAATTAGTAAGCTCCAAACTTGAATCCAAACTCGGTTAATAGTTGTCTTTGAGTTTGGGCTCAAGTTTTCTTTTGGGGGATCAATTCAGCACATAACTTTATCATATTTTTCTTCATAGGAAATGGTTTAGATTGCCACTAGTTACAAGCGCCACCGAGGTTGAGAGGCATAGCATTAAGACACATGTCCCAGATTTAAGTGAGTAAAATTATTGAACTCCTTGAAACCAAATCAGTTTGATTGATAAAATTTTATCAGGTGAGCCACAAAACTGATAGGTGGGTTAAATTATGAGAAACTGAAGGTGTAGAACCCGCCGCCTTCTGCCTCCTGGCCCTTTCTTTTCCCTTCTGCTAGTTCTCTAAAACCCATCAATCTCCTTCTTCAATCCACCCCTCTAATGTCCATTACCTATAACTAATGAAAAACAATTCAAGAGAAGGGATAGATAAAAAAAGATGAAAGAAAAGTCAGCAAAATAAAACAGAAGAGCCTCTAGATTCTCTGTGATATGCCATTGCCAGCTACCGGAATCCATCATGTTCCACATTGACAACCTTGATGCCCTCATCCATGCCGTCAGCTTATATTTCTATCCTATTGTGTTGTCAAATCAGATTACAAATCATTCAATTTTTTTGCCCGATAAGAATATTCTCTTGGTCATGGAATGAATATCTTTGTTATTATCTCATTCATCATTAACATCTCAATCCATGTCTCAATCCACCTGACTATTAAGGAGAATAGGGACTCCTTAGGGCTAGATGATGCAACATTTTTAAAGATGAATCTTGTTGTTTGTAAATGAAACCCCAGCTTTATTTTATCTTTACTTTAATTTAGGAAGCAAGATAGTGGGGAAGTTAACACTCTATCTCTCAAATTCTTTTTCTCTTAAAAAAATCACAAATGCCTACCTCTTGGGTACATAATCCTATTTTTCTTGTTTGATGCTCCCAATGAGAACTTGCAACATCCTCCTAAAATCATTGAAGAGGCATACAATTTCACTTTAGGTCTGTGACCATAGAAAAATGTCCTAGCTCTTGCCTTTAAAAAACCTCTATTGTGTCAAGGACGAGGATGGTGCAGCAGAGGAAGGAGATGAGTGGATTTGAGGGAACCAAGGGTCATTGGAAGAAAGGATGGAGAATGGTCAGTTCTAGACCTCCAACTCGGCAACTCCTCAGCTTGGTCTGTCTATCAAGTTTTGGGTCACCTAATAGGAGTACTTGAACCAAACCAGTTGGTTTGGTGAGAAATTCCACTTGAATTCAATAAATCTTACTCTCTTAAATTTGGGCCATGTGTCACGATGATATGCCTCTCACCCTCGGCGGCAATCACAACTGGTAGGGATCTAAACCTTTTCCTCCTTCACAATAGTCGTCCATATATAGTGAATCTATGGCAGATTGCGGTGGGAAGGGAACATGATATAGAAAGTGAATGATTGGTTTTGAATCCAATCACTTTGGGAACGGATTTAAGTTTCCATATATGTTTGACTTGATTGAAATGGAATTAAATTCTGAGTGTTAGTTTAGTTCAATTTGGGAACTGAAATTGCAATGGTTAGGTGATATAGTCGTAACACATATACAGCACTATCGTAATAGTGCATTATTTAAAAAAAAAGGATCTGATATGCTTAAAATATCATATAGTCACAATATACTTAGGTGATTTACTACAAATAGTTGTTGTGTCATATTTAATCTATTTAAATTTAAAAGAAGGTTAATATTTATTCTTCTCCAAAGAAATTTCAAAGAGGTAAACAATTATTGTTACCTGAAGGAGTAGCTTAAATTTATAAGATGAAAATCAAGATTGATTTGTCATTGATGTTCTCATGAGGCTAAAATGGGTGGTGCTGTCTGGTGTAGTAGCTCGCCCCACCCTTCAGAACCCAACATAACATAATAAGAAGTCCCAAAAAAGGCTTCCAAGCCTTAGGCTCATTTCAGTTTCTCTTAGTTTGTCTGTGCATATCAAACAGACATGGCCTGATACAAGCCAATATGGTGTGATATAAACTGACACAATCAGTACAACAGTTCGCACCACTTTACGGTGTTTGTCTTTTGCTTCAATAGTGCATGCTGCATGGTAAGCACTGCCATGCATCATTACTTCAATCCATTTTGAAAATCTAGATATGCTATTATAGAAAACCTCTCCTTTTAGAACAATGCACTAATATATGGAAACAATCCACATTACTTGCTCGTTCCAGCCAAAGTCCTTCTAACCTCTTTCAAGTAAATATAAACTGGTAAGCACCGTTTCCAATAACTTTCATATTTGCTTCATTAACTAGTTTCTGAGAAAACACATGAGGAAATATTTATAATTTACGACTAGATATGCTTTGCTATCTCTTTTGCAACCTTGGCATGAAGCCCTTGAATCCTTTCACTTATGGTCTTTACTCAGAAGATAAGAACACAGTATCATTTTTCTGGAGTATAGGATAGCTATAACTGTATTGAAAGTTTGAAACACCATATGCTGTTCCAACTTATTTTGGAGTT
Organism: Phoenix dactylifera; assembly: GCF_051530095.1. Lineage (NCBI taxonomy): Eukaryota > Viridiplantae > Streptophyta > Magnoliopsida > Arecales > Arecaceae > Phoenix > Phoenix dactylifera. The sequence goes on along the minus strand of NC_143202.1, from coordinate 18,822,518 downwards.
TCATGTGGCGGAACTCCTATAAAGAGGTCAATAGACATGTTTGATACACTTTCCTTTATTTTGGCAATGTGGACATTATGGAACTTACTCATGCGAGCATTGCTGCCATGTTGTAGTCTGGTTATGAAATTCTTTAATATTTTCAATGATCCTTTTTTGAATTGGTGCAATGCACTATTTTCTTAATGGTTTTTTAAGGTGTTTTCAGACACATCAAATGCATCAGTGCCAAGTTCTTTTTTATTCCCAAGGACGTGTTATGAGATGCTGATTTCTCTACCGGGACTTTTTTAGATATGTAATGCTGTTGTTGCTGCAAGAATCATGAATGCGACACTTGTGCTACCAGAGTTGGATGCAAATTCTTTCTGGCATGATGAGAGGTATCTGCATCTATGTATCTGCAGTCATGCTCTTTTTGTAAACTGGTGATCCCTTTTCTTATTTTGGAACAGTATATTTAAACATTATCAAGTTTACTAAAAAGAAAAAGGCTCTTAGCACCAATTGCTGGCTTAAGCATACTGCCTGAAATCCAGGAAAGAGCAGGGGACTTGGTGGGGCGGGCTAGGTGCTAGGCCGCTGCTTTGATGAGCTTGCTTTTACCTTGATTGAATCCCTAGGACTAGGATCCCTTATTAACTTGATGTTATCTGTATGTATCCATATCTTGCAACCATGAAGTCAAGGTGAACTTTGCCTTGTTGCGCATTATTTGGCTTTATATTGTACTCCTGACAACATCATCTGCTGCTCCTTCAACATAGAAAGCATGTATATATGATAATTCACATGAAGGTAAAATCATAAGGGAGGGAGAAATAGAGGAAGGGACGCAAATACGAATTAGGCTTTAACATTTCTCTCTGTTCTATTAATGCCATCCTTGAACTGCAAATCATTGTTCACTAATTGTTACTTACCAAGAGATGAAAAGGAATCAATCTAAAAATAAAAAAATAAAATTAAAATTCTGTTCTTTGGATCAAAGTCAAACTGAAGAATATATCCAAAATAGGAAGCCTTGCTTGTTTAAGACTAGGATTTGGTGAACCTGAATTAGAGATCTGATTCATATGCATACTTTGTTGAATCATGTCTAGTTAGTTTTCAAAACTTGATGGCAGGAATTTATGTGTTGATTCTGAAACTGTTCCTACCTCAAGTATTACCATATTATGATTATTTTGAGTCATTAGAGTAGCTATTTTTTAAATAAAAAACTTCTAAGGGCCTTTTTGGATATTCCTACAGGAATCAAGGCTTGTTGGCCCATTTTGCTCCACCTTCCAAAGGCCTGCACAAATCCTAGCCTAAATCCCAAGCCTTGGATTGCAGGAAGAAAAAAAAGTTCCGTGGAGGTCTTTATTTTCTTCCCACAGGATTTGGGCTGGGAGGTGTTTGGTTGATGGAGCGATGCTTAAATGGCAGCCTAATTCACAAATCTAGCAGGAAATGCAACTCGGTGCTGCTGGATTACCCAAACAAGCTCCTATTATTTTCTTTAATTTGCATTTTCTTTGGTCACAGCTGGATATATAAACTAGACATACTTTTTAATATGTTCTTATTTGTCAAATTGTTAGAATTTAGTAAATCCATTCATTCCCATGCCATCTTTGGGCAATAAACTCCTTTATTTTGTGTATCTGTACTTTTACTGTTTTGCATAAATTACTTGCTTTAATCTTATATTCACACTGATGCACATGAAGAGTCATTTGCATTTAGATTATCTGCATTCAATTATTATATAAGATACATTCTGTGTTAGACAATTCTGATGTGATTGGTATGTGAGGCACAATTGCTTATTTCAAAGTCAAATCATCTGCTAGTCTTGCTACCATACACAGTGCACAAGCCTATGCATTTACGATTTGTTATTTTATTGTTAAAAAGTTGTTTCTCTTCATAATTATATATCAATCTGCATCTCGTTCTGTGGTACTAATTTGAACATTCATACCTGCACCCAGTGGTTTTCCAGGTATCTATGATGTTGATCATTTTATCAAGACATTAAGGTATGATATCCGTTTAGTGGAAAGGCTTCCTGAAATTTCTTCACATGGAAAGACCAAGAAGATGAAATCTTATCAGGTTGAATGCTAAAGCTTAATATGATATTATTCTGAATTATTCTGATATAATACATACATATGATTATCAGAATATTAGAAAGTTGAAACCGTTGTAGATCCTGTTCTATTTCAGATTCGCCCACCAAGGGATGCTCCTCTGAGTTGGTATACAACAACTGCTTTGGAAAAGATGAGGAAGCATGGTTCTATTTACCTCACTCCCTTTTCACATCGTTTGGCAGAGGAGATTGATGACCCTGAACTTCAGAGGTTGAGGTGTCGAGTGAATTATCATGCACTTCGATTCAAGCCACACATAATGAAGACAAGCAGTGAGATAGTTAATAAGCTTCGTGCGAATGGCCATTTCATGTCAATACACCTTCGATTTGAGATGGATATGCTTGCCTTTGCTGGGTATGTATATATTACCTTAACTCCAATCTATGTATCTTATACGCATATATATGCATTTTTATGTACATATTTATAGTGCTGAATAATAATAGTGTTGCTGTTGACAAGGACGTTGCAGTGCATGAGGCTCCCGCAACTACGGGGTCTAAGGAGGGTCAGATGTATGCAGTCTTACCTCTACATGCAAAGAAGCTATTTCTATAATAGTGTCACTACTGATATTATAATAAATTAATAATAGAGGTCTATAATTCTTCTACTATAAAGTAACAGAAATTAGTTACTTTCTCAATCTAAGTTTGTTTACATTTTCTTTTGTGGTTAAACTTTTGATGACGTGAAATCATGTTGCAAGCTATGAGCAGGCTTATAATGTCATTATTTTTATGATAGATCAATAGTACATAGTTGTTTTCGTAAAGAGAAGGCATTTTCTTCAATTAAAGCTTTGTTGACATAACTAGATCTTGGACTTGTCATCTTAATACCTTTTTGACCTAAGTTTGTTGTATGCTATGTTTATTTCTTTTCTCTCATGTCATGTGTGCGCATTCGTGTCATGCACGCCGGTGAGCTTGCATAGGTGTGTGCATGTGCGTGTTTCTATTCGTAATACACACTAGTGAGCTTGCATGGGTGTGTGCATACGGGATGTCTTTAATGTCCGAGGGAACAAATAGCCCGGATGCCGTGTAGGTTAAATTGACCATATTTTCCCTAAAAATTAAATATGTTAATGGTATTTTGGGGCATTTCACATAATGGCACTATGATAAGATACTATCAAGTTAGCTTGAGACTTTTAGTAAACTCAGCACCCAACTCTCCCTATCTCGCCTTCCTTTCTTATTTCCCTCCCACTCTCTTTCTATGTCCTTTTACCATCTTACTTCACAAACCTTTCCTATTGTTCTTTGTCTATCCACCAAAACTCTTCTTTCTTCTCGTGGTGCTAGCTCTCTTCATTTCTTCCTCCCCATTCCTCTCTTCTTGCTCCTTTCCACACACCATTTCTATGTTCTTTTGATAAAGAGTGCCATTATACCAGCAAGGCATCATCTGCCCTCACACTATGACATTGAACAATGCTCAATGAGAAGTGGCATCATCAAGATGATGAGATTTCACTATGGGCACACTTTCTCACCACTTCTACTAGCAATGGTGGAGATTGTTCCACTGGCTTGTAATGTAGGATTGGGTCTCCATGATTGCTTCCTAATAAGGAAGACTGAGTTAATCAACATGTTCTCCAAAGTAGTGGGGCATATTTGGAAGTGGAGGGGGGGGGGGGGGGTCGTGGCACTGCCCAAGTCACCAAGGGCCTCACTGTGATTGCATCCTTGTAGGAAGGTGGGTGAAATTTATACATGCACCAATTGCAATCGGATTCGTGGCCAAGCCAAACAAGGTCACAACATGTTAAATACATATGCATGCTATTATCTATAGAGGATTTGGTTAAGAACTTGAGACTTTCAATGATCCGAATGGGGAGAAGGAAGATTTTCTTCAATCCGCTCAACTTGAATCTCTCAAAAGAAAAACTATAAGAAGATATAAGAATTGTGAAGGTAAGGCTTAAGTCCTCTTTCTTTCATTGATGATTCACACCTCCTAAACTGAGGTACATAGCCCCTATTTAAATACTAGTGGGTCCTCTCTTTCACAATTTTGGTTGGATTCCTCTTCTAGTTCGAATAGGATTAGATCTCCAAAAACAAATGACTAATAAAAATGATTAAAAAAAATTAAAATTCTACAGAAGGTAGATCTCAACTTCTTTATCAATTTTGTCTTCTATCGCTTTGCTTATTTTTTCATGGATTGAAAAATAATATTTAATTAAAGTCTTTTTCGAAAAAGAAAAGTTTTAGTTTGACCAGTCCATTTTAGGGCCTAAATGATAGAATTTTGGCTTGACTCAACTGGCTAGTGGGTTGGCTTAAAGTTGTAGATCTCGAAAAGCTACCCAATTTCACCAAAAAAAAGATCATTTCAATCGAGCATCGTATGACCAAGTTATGGCCTTCTGAAGTTTGGTACACGATTCGACTTTCTAATATAGCGGATCTTTCTCATGGATCCTATCCAACCCTGTTTGTAATGGCTAAAGTGTTCTATATCGAGTTTAGCGATCCTCTTGAATACTCATAGTAGCCAAAATAGTCCATATTGAGTATGACGATCCTTCTGAATACTCGTAGTGGCGAAACTGATCCATATCAAATCTGATGATCCTTCTGGATTAGGGCTCCATTGCTTAAGAGATTTAGCTCGTGCTAAATTAGAACTAAAAATGGAAACACGCCTGCTTCCCACCTCGTGGCTGAACCACTTGGTTTTGCTTGGAGATAGAGTTGCTGATGCTTGTGTTGAAGACGTCGCCAATCGAGATACGATCCTAGTGAGTTGGGTTATCTTCTTCTCTACTTATGTGAGATGTTACAATTTGGGTTGGATTCGTCTCCTAGTTCGAATAGGACTAGATCTCCGAAAATAAATGACTAATAGAAATAATTAAAAAAAAATAATATTCTGCAAGAGGTAAATCCCGACTTCTATATCAACTTTGTCGTCTATCGCTCTGTCTAATTCTTCGCGGGTTGAAAGATAATATCTAGTCAAAGTTTTTCTCAAAAAGGAAAGTTTCGGTTTGACTAGCCCATTTTGGAGCTTAAATGATGGAATTTCGGCCTGATTCAACCTGCTAGGAGGTTGGCCCAAAGTTGTAGATATTGAAAAACTTCCCAATTTCCACAAAAAAAAATCTCAATCAAGCATTGTATGACCAAGTTATGACCTCCTAAATTTCGGCACATGATTCAGCTTCCTAATGTAGCGGATCTTACTTCTGGATTCTGTCCAGCCTTGCTCGTAGTAGCCAAAGTGTTCTATATTGAGTTTGGTGATCTTTTTGGATACTCGTAGTGGCCAAAGTGCTCCACATCGAGTCTGATGATCCTTCAGAATGTTTATAGTGGCCAATGTGATTTATATCGGGTTTGGTGATCCTCCTAAATACTCATAGTGGCCAAAGTAGTCCATATTGAGTCTGGTGATTTTCCTGGATCATTCAAGAACCCATTGGAGGTGGAGCAATAGAATAGCATTTACCTATGGATGTTGGCTTGATCTAGATTGTTGCCACTAAAGGAGAGGCAAAGATAGATGCCATTTAGATGATTATGGTTGTAGATGGCCTCACTGTGGACATGCATATGCTAGAGGGGCTACTTGGGCAAGGTCTTGACATAGTTTGTTGCAATATTAAGGTAGATGACAGAGCTCCGGCCAGGGTTGCTGCATAGCATCATTGTTAGTGTTTGAGGAGAAGAGGTTTTGTGTCTCGATGGAAGGGCGGACATAAGGGAGATGAGGGTAACAACAGCTAAAAGAAGAAGTAGAGGTATTGGATAGGAGGGAGGGAGGGTGAAGGACAAAGAAAGTATGGGCTATAGTGTGAGTCAACGGTGAACTTTGCCCTTTATATTACTAAAATCTCATGATAAATTGGAAAATTTAATGAGACAAACACATGCAAATGACTAGAATGACCCAATATATTGAGATTAAGAAGGGAAAAGGGTGGCCTAATGCACAAGGCTCCTATCATTACGGGGTCCGAGGAGGGTTAGATGTACGCAGCCTTACCCTTGCGTGCGGAGAGGCTGCTTGCATATTTTGAACATGTATCCTCTAGGTCACAATATAACAACATTATTGTTGCGTCAAGGCTCACCCCCAAGTGGATATGATAAGTCATCCTACATATGCATCAAGCGGATGCAAGAATGGGTGGAGACTTATTATCAGATAAGAGTGAAACAAAAATCATATATGTTGGAGAGTAGAGAGAGGAATCTGCACTAAGTGCTAAATCTTTGGGAAAAGATTTGACAACTCAAAATTAAAGATGGGTTAGCCGCATTGGAAAGCCTCCGTGTTGATCATAATTTGCACCAAAATGATGCATGGAAACCAATAACCAATTGTTCTGGAAGTTTCTAACCTATGCAAAGTGGGTGTAGAAATGGAAGGTATGGAATGTGCTATGAACCTATAATTTTATTTATTAGTTAAGAGCTAGTTTCATTTGTTTAAAACTTGCCTTTACATTTTAAATAAAGCAATTAAAGTTAGCATTATTAAAAATGTTTGGATGATGTGGCATCTTTTAGTATATCAATTTCAAATGTACTTACAAACTTGCATATCTTTCTATGGCAGTGCATGCTAAGTGTTTGCACAGTCCTCATGCCACTCTTGCTCTTGACTGATGGGCACAATATGTGTTATTTTAATCCCTGGCTCAATGTAATAACTAATAAGGTTTTCAATGTCACATATGTGAAGCTAAAGTTTTCTATCAGATTTTCATTAGAATTTTGTATTGGGATCTGTTGTTAATCTTGAGCACAATGGTGGGTAAAAGATGGATTTGCAGCAAACAGTAAGTCGACCTTATGTTCATATGCTAAAGCTTTGATTTTTTCGGGTCTGACCTTGCAATTCAATATAAACTATTAAATGCTAAAAGTGTTCTCACCAATGGAAACTACATAGCCACTTCTATTGTCCTGATCAGACAGTGTGACATTCACAACATTTTACATCTTCATTGTCTTGAAATTCACTGAAAGCTTCATATCTTAATATGTTTGTATCCAACTCAACATATGAGAAGTTTTATTTATATTCTATTAAATCAATATCATCTAATTGCAGTTCAGCTGAGTTAATTAATTTCAGATTTGAATGTAAATTTGTTCAGGTGTTTGGATATATTTATGCCTGAAGAACAAAAAATTTTGAAAGGATACCGACAGAAAAATTTTGCCAAGAAGGTACTTGTTTATAGAGACAGGATGCTTATTGGGAAGTGTCCATTAACTCCAGAACAGGTAATTTTTTCTATCTTTCCATCCTGCAGTTGCCTACCAAGTAGGTTAGACTTGCTAAGCTTCCCAATCAGATTAGTTGAACTATCCCTCAAATATCTAGGCTCATTTGTTATGGTTATGGTATTATAACACATGCAGCACGATCTCTCCCAATTCATAGAGGCTTCTTTTCTCTCACAATTGTTTCAGGTGATCTGTACTGCACGATATACAAGCTTTATAATATAGTCATGAAATTTCCAATTTATTAAACCGTGGGCCTTCCCAGTGGAGGTAATCTCAGCATTAGCTATCTGTTCCCTTGTCTGTGTATATGTGCTATGTGTGTATCCCGATATGATGCAAAAGTTCTTTAGACAACTTCCGAAATAATTGTTACAACAGACCTAGATATATCTTCTTTAGGACTGAGAACCTACTTTCTAATGCTTTTGAGGGATAAAGTTCCATGCAGAAGTCTATAAATGTCATTTCAAAACAACTGAATGTAGCAGTTGGTTTTTAATGATTTTTATGATTTTGCACGCTTTTAGGCTTTGAACCTGGAAACATCAAAAGGGGAAAGATACAAGTCCAAATATTGCATACAATACAATATGCTTGAACATTATAAAACACGTGCTTGGATTTTTACATTGACCTCAGTAGAGGCCGAACAAAAAGAAGAGTACATTAGGCTCGGTTTACTCGAGCGGAAAGAAAAACAAGCAAAAAAATATATAGGAGGCAGGACTTCACTCCTCGCCTTCACCATTGTTGCCGCCAAGGCACCTAGTTTTCCTTTGATTGAAAAGAAGAGCTCCCGACCCAGCCATGCAAAATGCAGATCTTCGTAAAGACCCTCGCCGACAAAATGATCACCCCAGAGATCGAGTCCTCTGACGCGGCCCGCGACGCCAAGGCGAAGATTCAAGACAAGGAGGGCATCCCCTTGGTCCACCTCGGCACCTTCACCATTGCTGCGGACCTCGCCGTCTTCGCCAACACTGGGGTTGTCGCCTTTGCCACAGCGGTAGAGGTTGCCGACTTCGCCGCCACCGTTATTGTTGTCGAGGCCGGAGAAGTCCATCCCCGAGAAGAGCTACTGAGCTTAAGTTTGGCACTTCTCGAAACCCTTTCCGAAAGCGTCAGTCCTGTTGTCCAAGGCCTCCTGTCGGAACTCTTGCGAGGCGCGGTACTCCTTCACTGCCTCTTGATTTTCGCTTCGATGCGAATGACCTACCTTCTGGCCTCGACGGCCCGTTCCTCGGCCTCGGTAGGCTTTCACTCGGCTTTGACTAGTTTTGCAGAAAGCTATGCGGCCTTCTGCTCGGCAGCCTTGTAGGCCTCCCTAACCGTAAACAGTTGCCCCTCCTTTATCATGGTCTGGATCCATGCAGCCGAGGCCTGGGCTTTTGCTAACTTGACCTAGTCTTTTGTTGTCTTCGCCCTTAGCTCGGCTCGCTGAGCCTGCTCCTTGGCAACCTCCGCCCTTGCCTTGGCCATACGGGTGTGCTCTTTGGTGGTCTCCGCCCTTGCCCTGAACTTCGAGATGCTCCTCAAGAGTATCTTGATCTTATCATGCATGCAGCCGACCTTGAGGGCGTGCTGAAAAGGAGAGTTAGTTGCCGAGGAAAGTGACTTAATGAAGATTTATTGAAGAACTCGATGGGGTCGAGTGAGCGCACAAGCTACCTATCGGCCTGGAGCTGTATGGCTCGAACAGCTGCCTCGCCACCTCGGGGGACTCCAGAGCCGAATTAGACTCTTTGATCAGCCATTTCGGAAAGTAGGTCTCAGAGGAGAGGGCTGGAGCTGAGGGGCCCTCCTCAGCTGGAGTGGATAGGCTCGAATCTAATCGAGCCAAAGTGCGGACCTCGGGAGATGGTGGGCGTAGGGGTACGACCGCTAAGCGGGGTCAGGCGAAGACGACACCCTCAGGAGGGGCTGACCTAGTCGGCTAGACAACTTCAACCTCGAGGTTGAGCTCTACAATCTCCTCTTGAGGTACAAGCACCTCGGGGAAAACTCTAGGAACCAAGGCCTCAACGCTAACCTTGATGGTGGCCTTGGCAGTGCAGGCCGAGGACTCCCCCCTCGACTTTTTTCTTTGAGGGGCTTCATCCTCGGCAGCTGCGGCCAACCTCTTCTTCATCTTTCTCTCGTGAATCAACACGAGATTGGTCTTCATGGCGGCGAGAGCTGCAAATCTAAAGATAAAATTAGTCCATAACATTGAGGTGAAAAGATAGAGACAATTTAGGAGGAGCTTACTCTGGGGGTTGGCCGGGCTCCAACCGATGTAGATCAACGTCTCCTGCAGAGCAAGAATCTTAGATCGAAGTTTTAGGAGCTTGTCCAAGGCCCGTTGATCGTCACTAGATAGCCGATTTAAATCCCTTCGAGGTGTCCTCCATACGGTTTCGAACCGCTATGGCTACTTGGAAGAAATAAAGAAAAATCTTCCTTTCCATTTGTGGATGGAGGAGAGAGCGCCTCGGATCATTGGCGGATTTTTTTTGGGAGAGAAGTACCACCAGTTGCTGTTCCAAAGGTGCCTCTTTAGAGTGAAGCACTTCCGAAAGAGAAAAATCGAGGTTCGGATGTTCTAGAGGAGACAAAGGGAAAGAAAGTCGACGAGGATCCGCTAGGAGTTTGGCACCAATTGGGTCGGGATGAGACTATGGGTCATCATCAGCTAGACAAAAAAAGGGTGGAGAGGCAGTCTCAGCTCGACCCTCAGATTTTCCTCGTATAGGCTGAGCCGAGAAGAGGAAGGACTGGTCATCCGGATGTCGGGACTAGCGAACTCAAAGGTGAACTCGGGGGGAACGAATTGCTGGGCTCGGATGAAGCCATTTCTTCCTGGGTAAGGACGGATACCTCATAATCCGGGCCCAAACGGACCTCAGACTCAGCCTCACCCGAAGGTGACGGCTCCCAAGCCTGAGAAGAGCGGGCGAACTACTGACTCCCCTTCAAGGCATTAGCCTCGGATCCACTCATGGTGATAAAAAAGATGGAGAAGACGGAGGAGTGAGGAAGAAGACAAAAAATAGGGCTGAGCAACCAAAGAGCAAGTATCCATTGGAAACCAAAAGTATGCAGAGGATGCTAGAGCCGGAAATGAGAGATTTCGCCAGAACACCACCCGAAAGCCTGGACACTCAAGTACGCAGGCGAAGGAGCACCAGGAGCAAGAAGTGCCAACTGAAGGAAGGGGTTGCCCTTATATAGGGGCTCGAACGACCCTAATCAGAGCATTGATTTGGCTACCTGAGCAGATCAAGCCACGTGTCACATTGAGATATGGTGCAGACGATTTGCTAGGATTGTTGTAGTAATGGCGCCTTGGAATGGCCTCACATTTATGATGCCTCAGGACAACCCTACATTAATGGCGCCCTGGGACAGCGCGTATCCAACGATGCTTTGTGGAGGCCAATCGACGACGGCTCTATCCTTGGCTGAGTGGGTGGTTCGACTTTCATTGCCTGAACCAGAAAGCAGTTTGGCTTTAGAAGTGGGGGGCAAGTGATGGAAAAAATATTGGACACTCAACCTTGGACAAGACCGGCTTTACTGCGATCTCATAATAAGCTGACCTCAAACGACTTCGTCCCCATCCGAGGAGCCGATCGTCCGAGGTAAATACTTCGCCTCCAAATGATTAACCAATCGACACACGCCGACAAGAACCGACTGTCATGATCCGGACCCGGATCCGTGACACGGCCGTGCTGTTGCAGACTATCGTCCATAATAGCACGAAGCCACATATCAGGATAATAAGGTAGTCAAAATAGTCAACCTTCATTTATAACAGTCTCGTACAACTTTCTGGATAACCCAAAGTAAAGAGCCTCAAAATGTATGTTTTATCCAAAAAGAAATCTGATGCAAAAAGTGTCTCTTGCCGCTATCACTGGTGGTGATCTGAAAGAAAAATGTAAATAAACGGGTATGAGCTACATGACTCAGTAAGTAATCATGCATAATCTTATCGGATCAAACATAATACTAAACATGTTTATGCAGGATTTGAGAAGCTAACATGTACATCAAATATAATTTTTCATATATACAATATACTCAAACCGAGCTGTAAATCAATGCATGTACAATCATGCAATTTCATAAATATGATTATGCATCATAAAATTGTGCCATTATTTCATGATTTGAAATCCATACTCTCAGATAGCAGTGTAGCTATGGCCACTCTTAACTCCCACGGCAAGGATTAGTATGCCTAGTTTTATACCCACTGGCGGGGGCCCATATCAGTTTTATACCCACTGGCAGGGGCTCTATGCGCATGCCAAGTTATAATACCCACTGGCAGGGGCCCATGCATAGCATTTGAGAGTTCATAAATTATAACTTTCATAAATTATACTTTATAAGTAGATTGAAATCTGATTAATGGCACCTCAAACCATTAATTTCATGATCATTTTATAAATATCATTTTAGTGCATTTGTAACACCATATTTCATGAACCATGCTATCTTTGGTAAATCATGCACATTTACTAGCATATACTTGATCCTTATTTGAAAGTATAAATAATACTTTATAAACAAAGTTTTATAAATCTACACTTTCATATTTATAGCTACGGCCGTACTTAACTCCAACGGCAAGGATCGTTAGCCAGTTATTCTCCCCCACTGGCGAGGTCCATATGCTTAGTTATTTTTTCCCACTGGCGGGGGCGATCCATAGCATCCGAGAGCCCATACGTAGTACTTTTCGCAAATAGTACTCATAGGTAGAGTGAAAACTCATTAACAGTATCTCAAACAACTAATCTTATGCATAATTCAAATGCGTAAATGATACTTCATAAATTATGTAAGCGAGTGTATACATGATCCATAAAATAATAAGATTAAGGCATGTTACTTACCTTTTCAATTGGGTTAATGCTTTCTCCTTTTCTTTGTTAATCAGTTCTTTGATTACCTAATTATGTCAAAGTGGACATTTATTTAGTAAGTATACTTATTTATTTATTTTGCAAGCCCTTAGCCTAATTTCATGTAATTTGAGTCACAAGGCTTCCGATCTCAATTTTAGGCTAGTTCCAGCTCAATTTAACCCACCATTGAAATGCTTGAGCTTGGTTTAAAATCAAATCGAGCCCACATAGACCAATTTGGTCTTTAATTATAGGATTGGGCCTGGTTCAGGATTAGGTCTAGTCCTTTCTGGGTCAAATTGGTCATCTCATTGGGTCATTGGGCTCAGTCTAAGGTCTAATTGGGCCTAACTTTGGTCCAAGGTCAATTTAAATTGTTTGGGCTTGAATCAGGGTCGGCCTGCGGCTAATTTGGTCTTTAAATAGTTGATTTGGGCTTGGATTAGGGCCGGCCTGAGTCTACTGAATTCTATTTGATCCAATACTTTGGGCTTGACCCAAAGCCAGCTCGAGTCCAATCAGTGCATGGTCCAATTTAATTGGGTTCAGACCTAATTAAATTTGGACTCAACCCAATTAAACTTTATTTGGTTTAATCAACTTAAATTCTAATCTAATTAAACCCAGATGGATTTAGATTAGACCCAACTCGAGCTAACCCAAATTCATTTTAATTTCTTTAAATTGGATTGGATAGGTTCGGGTTCAGACTCAACCCGTTAACCCAAACCCAACCCATTAACCCATTCTCTTTTTCTTTTCTTTTCTTTCTTTTTTTTTCTTTTCTTCCCTGTTTTTTCCCGAACCTTCTTTCCTCTCCTCTTCTTCCTTCTCCCTTTCTTCCCTTCTTTTCTTTCCGTCTTCCTTCTCTTCACCGAGGCCCTCTACCCCATTGAAGAGATGGAAGGGGATGGGACTCCGGCTCGACTGCAGCCCCCGCCGAGAGCCAGCAGCGGCTGCGGCCGATAGTCATGGAGTCTCTCCTCTATTTTATTTCGGAAACTAGAAAGGACAACCAGGAAAAAATAACATGATCAGGGCTTACCGTGCTCCGAGAAGTGGCTATGGCGTTCCTTGCTCCGGCTTCTCTGGTTCAAGGACTCCCTGAGGAAGGAGGAGAATAGTAAGGGCTAGAAATAGGGTCCTTGAGCGGTGGTAACAGCTTTAGCGGCAAGTGACTGGGCACTTGTCTTTCCTTCCGCCCGATAGCTGGACCACTGTTCTTCCTCCCAAGTTGGAGGTGGCGGCACCGCTTCCGTGGTCGGGCACCTGTCGTCTCATCCGCTTGGCAGCTGGACCGCCCACCTTCTCCGAAATAGGAGGTGGTGGCCTCTAGATGGGCTGCCGACATGGGTCTAGGTCGGCCCATCTGGCGGCCCAGGCCCAGTTGTCACATTCTTCCCTCCTTAAAAAAAATTTCGTCCTCAACATTTACATACCTTAGTTCTCAAATAATTGCGGATGCTTCCTGCACATTTCTTCCTTGAGCTCTTAAGTTGCCTTCCTCTTGTTAGGATCTGTCACATGCCGCTGAAAATTCAAAAATTTTCAGATAGCAGCGGAAAGACATGTGCATATCCCGTTCATCGCATGAACGTATTTTAAAACCATTTATAGATAGATTAGGATTAAATTTTTATTAAATCATTTTAAAATCATGATTAAGAAGATCAGATCTTCATCTTGTGCGGGTAGATGGTCTCCGCAAATCTGATTCACGTGGTATTTGATGAGGGTTCAGTGGAAGCCACACACGCGTCTGGCCTCTATAGGTATCCACACGAAGTAGTGAGTCGATCGAAGCTTTTGGATCTCCCCGGAGTGCTAGCTCCCTTGCAGAGAAGGCTATTGATGGCTGATATCCTCCCTATCAATCAACTCTTGAATGCCACGCCAAGAGCTTCTTTTTCCTTGCTTCCTTGTGGTTGAAAGGAGGAATGGAAGGAGGTTTCTTGCTGCCAAAAATCCCAAGAAAAATCATTAAAAAATTCGGAGCCCCTTTGAACCCCTCTTTTATGGTGTGTGGATAGAGATGAGCTCCTAAATTTTAGGAGCTCATCTTTATCCCTTTGTGAATTCAAAATAGGAGGCGCATGGCCCCTCCTTTTTCTTTCACGCCACCAGCCAAGGGAGGGGCCTACCTCTTCTCCCATATGGTTGGCCCCACTTAATCAAATTAAGTGGGGATTGGGTTAGGACTAGTTCTAGGTCCAATCCTATTCAAAATAGGATTAAGTGCACCCAATTTAATTCCTCCAAATCCAAATCCAATTAGAATTTAATTGAACCATGACTCAATTGAACTCTTCAATCCTAATTCAATTAGAAGTTATTTGATTAATTAGATTAATTAATTAGGACTTAAGAAAATCCTAATCTAATCAGAACTTGTTTAAATTTCAGCCCTAAGACAATTAGGACTTTAGAAATCCTACTCCAAGTAGGACTCTAATTTAATTTGAAATCCTAATCCAATTAGAACTCTAAGAATCCTACTCCAAGTAGGACTCATGATTAAATCCAATTAATTAAATTAAATTGCAATCCGATTGCAATTATTCTTTCTTCTAACCACTAACTCTTAGCGGGTTATCCATTTATCAATCTAATTGATCATATGTGATTCTTAATCACAATTCAACCATCGGATCGGTTAATACCTCTAATGTGTGTGACCCCATAGGTTCTATTCTGATTGGTAGCGAGATATATTGCGATCTTGAAATCTTCTTTCAATGGGTTGAAACAATTTCAACTCAACTCACTAGGGATTATCGACCATCAAGATGATCCCTGTGCGTCTCACCATCCACCAGTGACACCTAGCAGTATGTAGTGGCTACCCAGCAGAATAGAATGATGAACCTATAGGTGCAGTTATCGTATGATACAGTCCTTCTATCGTGAATTCCTACAGACCGGAGGTCATGGATAACTCGTCAAACCCCGTCGTCTGTCATATATTTAGATTTATTCGACTTGAGTTCAAGAGTGGAAGAACTCTTTCTCCATTGTATATTACTGTCCTGGCCAAGGTCTTAGAACTCAGTCTAATAAATCACATAGGATCACTCCTCTTCTATCAAGGTCGATAGATTCCATATAAGTGCATACCCTACTCCTACAGTGAACCTACTGCAGCCAATCTACACAACAAGGACCCATATGACTAGAGACCATGTATATGTGTAGTCAAACTACAATAACCTCACTGTGAGTAGCTGAAGCACCGCAGGTCAAAGGACCAGTCACACTACTGCAACATCAAGTAAGTCACTAACGAGTGGATAGACATCCAAGTGACTTCTTGTCTTGGTCACGCTCAGTACCCTTGTTCTCTAACAAGCACCTGCACTATCACTTCAGTGTCTCTACACTGTGGACTCGAGTCTCGTCTATCCATAAGGAAAGCGATCTGTGCACTGATCGGATCGATCACCGTCCTCGTGATGATCCATTGATCAGGAGCATTTAGAAATTAATCACCAATGATACATGACTCAAATTCTCAACTCTTGAGAATATGTATCATCATCTTATTAATTTTTTGGACGATTCATAGACACATAAACAATATGAATGAAAAGATGCCCATTTATTATTCAATAATAATAAAGTCAAGTACAAATTTATGTCCCAAAATTAATAATGTGTCCGCCAGATTGGCTTCTAGGGCATACATCTAACACCTCGCTGAGTGATTGCTCCACTGAACTTTCACGTATCAAATGGTGCGCCTTCGAAGAATCTGCCTTTCGATCAACGATGCATAGAGGGATTTCTTCATAAGTTAGATTTTCATTTATCTGTAGAGGCTCGTATCACACCACATGACGAGGATCGAGAATGTATTTTCGTAGGAGAGAAACATGGAAGACATTGAGTACACCAGACAATTCTGGAGGTAGGGCCAATCTGTAAGCAACCTCGCCTACTTTGTTCAGAATTCAAATGGGCCAATGTAGTGAGGACTCAATTTGTCATGTCTTCCAAATCTCATGACACCCTTTGAAGGAGAAATCTTTAGGAATACATAGCACCTTCTGCAAAACCCAATTCTCTTCTTCTGTCAGCCCAACTTTTCTATCTATCCTGAGCTGCCTTAAGTTTTTGCCTGATCAATAACACCTTATCTCTGGCACTCTAAACCAACTCAGGACTCAGTAACTTTCGTTCCCCGACATTGTCCTAATGCAAAGGAGACCGGCATTTTCTCTCATACAGAGCTTCGTATGGAGCTATCTGAATGTTGGAATGGTAACTGTTGTTGTAAGCAAACTCCACCAAGGATATGTGATCATCCCAGCAGCCTCTTAGGTCAACAGTGCAGGCCCTCAGCATATCCTTCAAAGTCTGGATCGTCCTCTCAGACTGACCATCAGTCTGAGGGTGATAAGCTGTACTAAACCTTAGATCAGTGCCCATGGTATTCTGAAAGTTTCCCCCAAATCTAAAAGCAGGGGTCGCGATCAGATACAATGCTCACCGGCACTCCATGCAGACGTACTATATCGTCAATATATCTCTGAGCCAGTCTGTCTAGTGGAATACCAACTCTGTAGGGTAGAAAATGAGCTAACTTTGTGAGGCGATCTACAATCACCCACACAACATCATTTTTTCTCACTGTTCTTGGAAGCCCGGTAACGAAGTCCATAGTGATGTGCTCCCACTTCTATTCTGGAATCTTTAGTGGCTCCAGCAAACTGGCAGGCCTCTGATGTTCTACTTTCACTTGTTAGCAAGTCAGACACCGAGCCACAAAATCTGCTATCTCCCTCTTTATGCCATTCCATCAGAAATGCTCTTGTAAATCTCTGTACATTTTGGTGTTTCCGGGGTGAACAAAGAAACGAGACCGGTGAGCTTTCTCTAAGATCTCTTCTTTTAGATCAATATTAGTTGGAACACATAGCCGATTGCCAAATCTTAGGGTACTGTTGGGGTGGATTTGGAATTCGGGTCGCAACCCTTTCTCCACCTCATCTTTGAGTTGACCCAGGTTTGTGTCTGACTGCTGAGCAACCTTTATTCTTTCAATCAATGTTGGTTGCACCCTCAAATTGGCCAGTAGACTTCCAACACTTTGTGTAACCACCTCAATCTGCATTTGGTCAAGGTCCTTCTGAATCTGTGATTGAGTGGTGAGTAATGCGATGGAGCCCATTCTGACTGCTAACTTTCTGCTCAGAGCATTGGCTACCACATTGGCCTTTTTGCATTAGTACACAATCTAACCCATTCTTGGAAGCATCACTATAAATAGTGAAGTCCCCAATATTAGATGGCAAGGTCAGAACTGGAGCAGATACCAACCTTTGTTTCAGCTTTTGGAAGCTCTTTTCACAATCATCGTCCCAAATAAACTTGGCCCGTTTCTGAGTCAAATGAATCAGATTCGGGAGAATCCTTTCACAAATCTTCGGTAATAACCAGCCAGATCCAAGAAGCTTCTGATCTCTATGACGTTGGTGGAACGAGGCCAATCTACAATTGCTTCTATCTTTTTGAGGTCCACTGATACTCCATCTTTAGTGATTACATGTCCGAGGAATGCCACGCTATCCAGTCAGAATTCATACTTGCTTAGCTTGGAATACAACCTCTTCTCCCAGAGAGTCTGTAGTACTACCCTTAAGTGGTCTATATGCTCCTCTGTGCTCCTTGAGTAAATCAGTATATCATCAATGAAAACTATCACAAACTGATCTAAATACTGCTTGAAGACTCTATTCATCAAGTCCATGAAAGCAGCTGGAGCGTTGGTTAGTCCAAAAGGCATAATCCGAAATTCATAATGCCCGTACCTGGTTTGAAATACAGTCTTTGGCATATCATCAGCTTTTATTTTCAACTAATGGTAATCGGACCGCAGATCTATCTTGGAGAAGACTTGGGCACCTTGCAGCTGATCAAATAGATCATCAATTCGGGGCAGTGGGTACTTGTTCTTTACAGCTATCTTGTTTAATTTCTGGTAATCGATGCACAACCACATACTCCCATCTTTCTTCTTTACAAATAAGACAGGAGCTCCCCATAGAGACACACTGGGCTGGATAAACTTTCTGTCCAGGAGTTTTTGTAGCTGGATCTTTAATTCCCTTAACTCCGCAGGGGCCATCCGATAAGGAGCCTTGGAAATAGGTCCCACTCCTGGTGCGAGATCGATGGTGAATTCGACCTCTCGATCAGGGGGTAATCCCAGTAATTTATCAGAAAAAACATCTGAGTATTTCCTGACTACTGGAATATCTTCCAGTTTGATCTCTTCTTGGGTACTCGTTACGCAGGCTAAATAAGCCTTACACCCCTTAATGCCTTCACGACATTCAAGGCAGAAATAAAATGTAATGCTGATTGACATTGTAGGGGTGCTTCGCCTTGGAAGAACTCTGGTTCTTCATGTATCCGAAATACTACTCTTTTACTGTAGCGGTTAATTTGAGAGTGGTACTGAGACATCTAATCCATTTCCAAAATAAAGTCAAAGTCTTGCATGTCAAGTTGCATAAGGTTTGCCAGTAGCTCTTTTACCCCTATCTGAATTATACAATTCTTATATATAGTGCCAACAATTATTGTTTTCTAAAGGGGTGTAGCGACATGCAGTGGTTCTTATAGTTTCTCAGATGTGCAATATAATTGTCTAGAAAAACTGACTGAAATAAAGAAATGTGTAGAACCAGAATCAAACAGAATAGAGGCATCAACCGAGTTGACTGGTAATGTACCTATCATCACTCGATCGCTGGCACTAGCGTCCTGGCGGGTCAGTGCGAAGACTCGAGGATCATTCCGTGGCCTCTGGTTCCCAGGCATAGGAGGCTGGGGCTCATTCCTCCTCTGGGTTGGGCAGTCACGAGCTATGTGTCCCACCTGTCCGTAGCTAAAACATGCCCCGGCTCTCTTCAAATAGGGCCCGTGATGAGATCTGCCACAATAAGGGCAAGCCTTGGTCTGCCTCTTCTGAATCATAGGCCTTTTGTAGCTTTTTGGCCTACTACTCTGGCCTCCCGCTGACCTAGGTTTTCTTAGGTCGTTTTTTTCTTTGTCCGACCTTCTTAAGTCAGCCTCAACCTTTAAGGCTCGATCCAACACATCTCTATAACTAGTGAACAGGTGAGAGGATATCCGAGACCTGATTCCGTACCTTAGGCCTTGCTCAAATCGATTGGCCTTACTCCTCTCATCATCCATGAACTGGGGACAGAATCGGCCCAGCTCGTTGAATTTGTCAGCATACTCCAAAACAATCATATTTTCAGACTGGGTTAGTGCTAGAAACTCATTTTGCTTGGTCTGCTTGACCGAGTCTGAAATATATTGAGTGTAGAGCAATCTCTTGAAATCTCTCCAGGTCATCCCATTGACCTGGTATGCAGTCTCTATAGTTGACCTCCAGTGCTCGGCATTTTTCCTCGGCATGGGAATAGCTAATCTCACTTTTACATCCTCAGGAAACTGGAGAGCTCGGTACATCTTCTCCATCTCCCTAATCCAAATTTCGGTGGCCATAGGATTCGGTCCACCATCAAACATCGGTGGATTCAGTCTGTGAAATCTTTCATTAGTAAGAATCCGCCGGTTGTAGGGCAGCCAGCTGTATCTGCTCCTGTTGCTGGAGCAGCTGTGCCATCATCTGATATACTCCGGCCAGGTCTGCGTGGCCTGCCACGGAGCGTGGAGTATCCTGGGAAACAGACTGGTGGCTGGGATCTGGGGAGGGTGCTCTTCTACCGTCTTCCATGTTTCTTTATGATTACCTAGCAGTCAAAAATTTTAGGGTAAGACTAAAATAAATTATTTTCTTCGATAAACATATTATGACAATCTAATGTATTATAACAGTCTTAACTACCTGTTTTCCCCATATTTTTAAGGTTATAGTTTTGTTAACATTAAAGCTCTGATACTACCAAATGTCACGACTCATATATGGATCCGTGACACGGCCGAGCTGTTGCAGACTATTGCCTATAATAGCATGAAGCCACATATCAGGATAATAAGTTAGTCAAAATTGTCAACCTTCATTTATAACAGTCTTAGTACAACTTTCTGGATAACCCCAAGTACAGAGCTACTAAAAAAGTTTATGTACTCAAAATGTATGTTTTACCCAAAAAGAAATCCTGATGCAAAAAGTCTCTTGCCGCTATCACTGGCGGTGATCTGAAAGAAAAATGTAAATAAACGGGTATGAGCTAGACAGCTCAGTAAGTAATAATGCATAATCTTACCGGATCAAATATAATGCTAAACATGTTTATGCAGGGTTTGAGAAGCTAACATGTACATCAAATACAATTTTTCATATATACAATATACTCAAACCGAGCTATAAATCAATGCATGTACAATCATGCATTTTCATAAATATGATTATGCATCATAAAATTGTGCCATGATTTCATAATTTGAAATTTATACTCTCAAATAGTAGTGTAGCTATAGTTGCTCTTAACTCCCACGGTAAGGATCAATATGCCTAGTTTTATACCCACTGGCAGGGGCCCTATGCAAATGCCAAGTTATTATACCCATTGGCGGGGGCCAATGCATAGCATCTGAGAGTTCATAAATTATAACTTTCATAAATCATACTTTATAAGTAGATTGAAAACTGATTAATGGCACCTCAAACCATTAATTTCATGATCATGCTATAAATATCATTTTAATGCATTTGTAACACCATATTTCATGAACCATGCTATCTTTGGTAAATCATGCACATTTACTAGCATATGCTTGATCCTTATTTGAAAGTATAAATAATACTTTATAAACAAAGTTTTATAAATCTACACTCTCAGATTTATAGCTACGACCGTACTTAACTCCCACAGCAAGGATCGTTAGCCAGTTATTCTCCCCCACTGGCGGGGTCCATATGCTCAGTTACTCTTTCCCACTGGCGGAGGCCATCCATAGCATCCGAGAGCCCGTACGTAGTACTTTTTGCAAATAGTACTCATAGGTAGAATGAAAACTCGTTAACAGTATCTCAAAAAACTAATCTTATGCATAATTCAAATGCATAAATAATACTTCATAAATTATGTAAGCGAGCAGTAAGGGCTAGAAATAGGATCCTTGAGTGGCGCTAACGGTTTTAGCGGCAAGCGGCCGGGCACCTCTCTCCTTCCGCCCGGCAGCTGGACCACTGTTCTTCCTCCCAAGCTAGAGATGGCGGCATCGCTTCCGCGGTCGGGCACTTGTCATCCGCCTGGCAGCTGGACCGCCCACCTTGATATTAGTCACATGCAAGAACACACTTGATATTAGTCACAAAGAACCACACTCTGCTACATTTTGTTTTCTTCCACACTATTGCCTCTCTATATGACTTAGGTATCAGAGGGTCCTCCGTTGGAATTCTCTGGCTAGCGGACTTATTGCAGGTTACTAGCGGAGGAGACTAGTACCCGACACCTCAACCAACCTGCTCAACTCGGTTCCAGCCGACCTCAGGGTCATTCGAGTTGTGCTCCGACCTTGGTCCGGATTTGGCGGCCACAATTTCTTTGATATTGTGCCATTACATGTTAGCAAAATCTATACATGAATGCCTCGAAGTAGTATTGTACCATAGTTGTGGGGGAATGTTGTAAAATAATTAATTAATATCTGCGCCAGATAGCTGATTAAATTCTGATACATGGCTTTGCTTGAAAAGACAATGAAGTGTTTCTCCTGTGTATAACTCCTCTTCATGAGAATTAGTTTCTCCTATATTAAATAGATTCCAACCTGAAGCTTTAAGGTCCTTGCCGAGTGACATGCTGAACGTATAAAGCTGTTCCTGGACTCAAGGGGGGCAAAGGGGTTGCGGAAATAACTTGGTTCCTGTCGCTGTGCAGGTGGGCCTCATCTTGCGCTCCATGGGGTTCGACAACTCCACACGCATCTACCTCGCCGCCGGTGAACTTTTTGGTGGAGATCGCTTCATGAAGCCATTCAGGACAATGTTCCCTCACCTTCAAAACCACAGCACGGTGGGACCTGAAAAGCTCGAAGACAATGCACGAGGCCTGGCTGGCGCTGCTGTGGATTACATGGTCTGCCTCCTCTCAGACATTTTCATGCCGACGTACGACGGCCCAAGCAATTTTGCAAATAATCTCATGGGCCACCGTCTGTACTATAATTTCCGGACCATAATCCAACCTGACCGGAAAGCCTTGGCTCCAATATTCTTGGATATAGAGGAAGGGCGCGGCGCTGGCTCAGAGGAGCGGATCAGGCGAGTTATGTCCAAAACCAAATTTGGAGGCCCCCACAAGCGGGTCCCACCAGAGTCTTTCTATACGAATTCATGGCCTGAGTGCTTCTGCCAAGTGTCTCCCAAAAATCCCGCTGATGAATGCCCCCCTAACAATGTGTTGGAAGTCCTTGATGGCCAGTTGCAAGGCGATGTTTCAGAACGCGTGGAGACCTCCAACAGGACGCACGAAAGAAGAGGCTTGATCTATTAAAGGCTTCAGCTTATTCCGTTTGATAGCATCTGTAATGGTAGTTTTCTTTTGTTTACAGCCTCGAACACACATGTGAATGGATTCTCGGGTTGCACTTGGGGACTGTCTTATCTGAACATAGCAGAATGTCGGAATTAAGGCTTTTGGAGGTATTGAAGAGCCTTTAGGAAGCTAGCATTGAAACAGTGTAACATACGCTAGACTTGGTGCCCCCAGTTTTTCTCCCGCCATTTGAGCCGAGCTATTTGTGTGCCTCCCATAATATTTTTGGAAAGTAATGCAGTTTTGGCACATTGAAGTTGAGGATCGTGCTTTGGAACTTCAAACTTAAGTTACATGTAAATGCTTACACCATCCTGGATAATCCTCCAATGTGGAGTCTAATGAAACTTAGACTCGGTTAACCAGCAAAGGATCAAGGCCAAACTCGATTTAATTATCCAAATACGATCAGGCTCCACAAAACGAACCCTATTGCTGTTGCACTTGAGACGTTCTCGAGTGTTATAACTTGTACCATCCTGTGTTCGGTTTCCATTTTGGTCCGCATCATTCAAGAAGCTTGTATCCATTGCAAAGACCGACTCTTGTGAGACCTTTTGATGGAAGTACTCTGAATTGCCTTTTTTCTCCTAACTCTTATTTCATTTCTAGAGGACAGGTGGTAGGCCATGAATCGGACCCGAGTCAAGCAGAAACCTGCAATGTAAGACTGTAATCTGAGTTGATCCTCCTTGACTAGGTACTTTCCAGGTAACCGTGATTTTTATGTCATTGTGCAATTTTGATTGTCCGAATGGCATTACTCAAATCACACGACAGCCCACGTAATACTTCGGACGAACCACTCAAGAAGCTCCTTTAAAGCAGAATTAATTGATCACGGATTACAGAAGATTGGAATTTCTAGCACCCAGCATGCTCCATGTATCTTATTCAACACAATTGATAGGGCATGACCTGGAAAAAGTCACAATAGAAGTATAGTCGTGAAAATGGATATGAATATTTAGCAGTAGCACAACTGTACGTGACCTTAGCTTGTTATGTATTGTTTCCAACTGTCTACACTGGCATTATAAACATTCCAAAACCGTTTTGAGAAGTTTCAGAATCTATAATTTTTCCATCATATCTCACCGAACACCCGACGTTACCTGCCAGCAAATGTCTGCCTCCATTTTGAAGGAATGTACAACAGTAAGACTGATCAATCACACATGGACTAAGTAAATATCTTTTTCTGTTCAACAGTACTAAATGTTTCAGACCAACATAATGAATTAAAGCTGATGCAAATGCAATTTGTAGGTCCATAGCAAACCAGGTATGATCAGCAAAATCAAATTGCCCATCCTGAGAGCTTTAAGCACTAGAAATGAGAGCCAAGAAGGTGACCATCTACCTAGGGGCATCTAAAAGCCCATAACACTAAGGTGCTACTCTTTGGATGTTAATGATTATCTGAACAAGCATTTACATGGCCAGCAAATTTACACGATTCATGCATGAATACACAAAAGCCAGAATGGAAAATGGAAAGTTAGCTAGCCATTGGTCCTCGCAACTTGTTAGCAACATGTAGGAGGTGACTGATGTTCGTGGTCGGGTAATTTTGCAATAGCTTGAGATTGGCTGTAAAATCACCTGCCAAAAGCCGTCTTCGAACAAGTATCAGCATGGCACAGCATATTCGTAGTAAGGTTTCCTGCACAAAAATGTGATATTCTTAATTTTCGACCTCATTTAGAGGTCTTGTAAAAAGATCAAACATATTGATAGCAGAAATAGAGCCAAGCATCCAAAGTAGTAAACCTGCAGGCCTTCTGGATCCCCTAATAGAGTGTCCCAGATGAGAAGGCAGTCTGTGAAACTGAACTCTTGAGTCAATAGTAGCGTGATCCATCTAAATGCATAGAACTGTGGATTTACCTGCGATATGCAGACAAGAAACTATGAAAAATAGGAAATGTAGGATAATAATGACAAAATGATAATGATAGAGATCTGATAATTAAAATTAAAAGCTCACATTCTTGATTATGGACATATAAAGCTGCAAATGTCTAAGTTATCAGTAAGCTGCACAACTAAAATTTAACTGCCATTACACAGCTCCAATATCAGTAAGCTAAAATTTCAACCACAACTCATTATTTAACAAATGCAATCTCCATCTTTCAGATACTGGGAAAGCACTTTAAACCCATCTTCCAAACAGGTTTTAATGAAGCATAAGGCTTCACAGGTTCAATTAGGATCTAGGAAAAATGTCTAAAGCAAACTCTATTCTATAGAATATAAGTTGAACGAGCCATAAACATTTGTTCTGGATCATTGTTTGTACTTTGTCCGTGAGATAAAGCTGTAAGATTTAGATCAGGACTATTTGAAATTCCTCCTCAACAGTCTCTTCTAGATAACTTTCAGTCATTTTCATCCTACACCTAAATTGTTATTCTCCAGAACTAATATTTACATTTCCTCTTCAAGATAAAACTATCTACCATCATCATGGGCCAAACAATTTTAAAGCCGAATAACACGGACTTGACATGAGATGCAAGAAATGATAAAGGAGAGAAAGAGGATAGACCAAGCAATAGGGGCCTCCTAAAGGTGTGCAGCACTAAGATACACATTTGTTAGAGACCGAAGACCTGACTGACAAACTATGCATATGGCCACCATAAATAGCTATATTCTTACTGGAATACCCTCCCTACTAGAGAATCAGCTTGCTAATTACATGCAAGATTCATTCCTTGATGGTTTTATACACCCCTTATATCACAGTAGACAGATCAAGCCCCTTTCTATCAAAATCGATTAACACAATCACAACTGAAGTCTCTTTAGCAAGCAGGGAAGAGATGGCAACCAACGAAATTGACATGAGTCACAAAGATTAATAGATCCATATCAATATAACAGCTTCAGAAAGGGTCTTATAAAAAGAAGAAATCAAACACTTCTCCACATAAAAATGACATCATGTACTCAAGTCAAATCAGGAAAAAAAAATTATGTTCAAAACCAAAGCCACTCAAGTACTTCCCCATGCGGGAACCCCACCCCCAATTTCTTGATATAGTGAAGAAAGTTCCTGGTCACTGGACATATGAAATTAAGCTATGTCTTAAACTTACTAAAACTGTTGATCCTCCACACAAACTGTTGTTGATCCTCCGCACAAACTAAAAAAGCCACAAGAGTGAAGCTATACCTTACAAGTTTCTCTTTAAATAAGACACAATCAGCTTTGTTGATCTTCAGCTTACTAATACTATTTAAGCTTTTCATTAAAAAAATAGTGAAATTAGTACCACAAGCAGAAAGCCAACTGACAGGACATCTTTTATTTATAATCATTTTTTGATATGTAAACTGAAGACAGTTCCTCATGCTCACAAAACTCCACCACTCCTGTTAGTAAGAACTCATCATTTCAAATAGAAAATGCAAGACACAGCTTGCACTGCTAGAATAATCATTACAGATGCTAATCAAGGAATACATACATGATTCAAAAAAAGTTTCTGTAAAACACTAAAAAGAAAAAGGTACAAGGTGGAAAATACAAACATGGAAAAATATTCAAGTCTTTTCAAAAAGTCTTACTTTTGTCGTAACCTCTAAATGACGCCAAAGCTCTTCATCATGTCTTTTTAGAAGCTGTGATAATTTGGCAATTGTAGAACGTATACCAACAACACTATTGTCAAGCTGCTTGCAAAAATTATCTCTGAACCCACTCAATAACTCAACAAAACAAAAGAATGTGTCTGCTTCTGCATAGACCTGCACATGTGACAAAATAGTAAAGCTAGTTAGCGAAACAAATGGGTAGTAAAAATAATAATGTGGAGTTGTATAAACCAAATTCTTCCAAATTCATATTTCAGTGTATAAATTTAATGTTGTGTCCCTTCAGAAATTTACAATTACATTCGTGCATATGGGGAGCGATGTATATTGCTTACAATTTCTTTAGATGGGTGAAAAATAATCCTTATGAGGGACCTTCTTGAGAGACCAACATCATCTCAGTCTCACATCTCAACTACGTATGTTTCAAAAGTCAAGGCAAACCAAGCATGGCTAAATTGGTATCACCAAAGAAATTCAGAAAGAATTATTTTTCCCAGGCAACAATTTCTTTGAATGTAAATTTAAGCCCAAAATGTTTGAAAAAAGAACTATTACAATTCATCAACAATATTCCTAAGAGTTAATTTAGCGTCCAGCTACAAAATTAGGATACAAGTTTGCATCACATTAAAGTATTTAAGTAAGACTTGAAGTTCCAGTTGGATTACCAAAAGATAGCAACTTCCGTGGTTAATAAGATAATTTGTTTGGGTATTGTTTAAATGGTTCATATGTGAATATATTAGCAATATTGACAGTTAGTCGTAAGAAAATTATAAATTACATGGTTTTTATATGTTAGTCATTCCCCTTGAGTTTCAGTGATAAATAGTAGAGCATTTTCCCCTTCTAAATCATGGTTTGGATCCTTTATGTGGATTTTTCCCATACCCGAATCAGATTTGGCAGCCTCAAGCACTTTCAATTGACCATAACTCAATCAGTATCATGTGCTCCAGATTGACACCGGATGCGCAGAACATGCCCTTTCAACATGCGTACATGAGCTACATTGTAAAACATAGGAACACATTATGATCACTGAATGAAGGATAGGTTTGGCGATATAGAAATGGATGGAGTCATCATTGCTTGATTACAAATTCTTTCTGCTGCCTTATTTCAGGGATTGTTTCTACATATTAACGTGGCTTCTTCATATTGATTAAGTCTTCCTCCATATTTGATACATGCCTTAATGTAATAGGTTTACTGTGCAACTTTTTTGAAGCAACGATTAACATAAAACAAATTAAATTCTGGTTCTCTTTTGGCTTCACCCCCTATGATCCCATCTTTTAACTTATTTCATCATGATGTTTTTCTATTGCAAAAAATAAGAAAATAATCAATCACTGCTGCATTGTCAAGGCTATGACTCTTTCAGCTGTGAATATTCCTTCATAAACACCTTCAATTTGTTAATCATAGCAAGACCATGTCCCTAATTTGATTGTCCTATCTAAGGTCCGCCATCTCGGTATTGAGCTCCGTAGCAATACTATTCTATTACAGTGCAGTACACGGTATAGTACGAGACAACGAGGCATACCAAATGTTGATACGGTACGAGACTGTGTACTAGTTTGGTATCAGTACGATATGGTACGTCTGGTATGACACAGTGCTGACCAATACAACAAATCTTGATTCTATCCATTCTGAACATAGAAGTGGGTGCAAGATCCAAATATCATAAGAACGGAACAGTAGCATCAGTATCGTACTGCTTCAACCATATCGATATGAAACTGGAACCAGCATAGGTATCGGGATGCCGAAACACATGAAATAAGGGTGTGGTGGTGTCAAAAGAGGCGACAAGACGATATTAGAGAAGGAAGCAACAATAGTGTAGTGTTGTAGGTGGTGGAGCAACAACTCTAGCATAGCAATTCGTGGTTAGGACCACTCTGCCATCGCCTCCCACCTCCAAGTTGAGCAGGGGAAGGCAACAGTTGCATGAGGACAAGGGGAGAGGGAGAGAGAGAGGAGAGATAGAGAGCGACAATAAGAGCTGAGAGGGAAAGCGAGGAGGTGAGGGTCAGTGGAGGGAGGATCCCATGAAGCCATTGGTAGAGCCAAGGAGGATTGCCTGCAGGAGGAGCTGAGATGGGAGGAGGTGTCGAGGAGGTGCAACAGAAAGAAGAGGAATTGAGTGGGAGGGAGAGAGAATATGTGGGTCTTGGGGTGTGGGAGGCGGCTAAGGTTAAGAACCCATTATCCCAACCTTCTCATCCCTTATTTGATTATTCAATGGCTCAAATGCACACCTAAAAACAATTTGCTTGAGGAAGAAAATACATGAGCCTCATCATATTCACTCAAACATTTGCCTCAGGACAGACCAGTACACAACATGTATTGTGAGCTGGTAGGAGATGGACACATATATACCGTTCCGTGGAAAATTGGTACCACCCTCGGAACTAGTTTTAAAACCTCTAGGAGATCTTAGAATGCATCTTTTGGCTCTCCTTTAGTTTCTTTTGTGGAACCTTGTCCTTCAACTTCTTTTGCCATAGAGGTTTCTAGTTTATTGATATTAGCAATAATTGCGAACTATTTTGTCATCAAGTTGAAGGATGCAATGGGTCCATAGGAAATTTTGAGTTGTTGAATATACTGAAGATAAATACATTGATCAGTCCACACCAAACAAGCATATAGGTTGTATTAGCGTGCATTCAATTATCCACATCCAAGCTGTCATATCACAACTAACAATAGCAAGCAAGTTTATTAAGATTCTTGTGCTCTCATTGATCTTCTCATTTTTTACCTTCTCTTCCAAATGCTCTTTGAAAATCTGGTCAACCAAAAGAGGAGGATCCTGTAAGATCCTTACATCTAAAGAAGTGACTTGTTTGCTCAAGCAATTGATTTAGTTGCTCAAACTCCATTGGTTCTTTATTTTTACAAGCATCTCATCACATTTCATGCCCACAAAAGATTTTTCTTCTTCCATTGACCAGGTGAAAGTCCCAAGTTTAGCTCTATACTAGAATTGATAAAAGAAACAACTTGGGAAGGTCTGATTTCGTTAGATTCTTAAGATATTTTTCCGCTTCTATCAGCTTGATGCTTCAGTTTTTTAACAGTATCTCATTGAAATGCATGTCTGCACAAGATTTTTCTGCTTCTATTGGCCATGGTTAAAGATACAAGTTTAGCTCTAGAATTCATAAAGCAAAGACTTGGGTACAAGGTACGCTGTACTAGCCCGAACTGGGTGGTACAGGGCATACCGTATCGGTCCGGTACCGGTATCCGGTACGGGTGGCATACCGAAACTTGGTACGCAAAAAAAAATTCCATACCGTACCATGCTGATGCTGTGCTAGTGTGGCACCGGTACAAATTCCAGTACCGAGACGGCGAATCTTGCTTGGGTAGGTCTAAATTGGTTATATTTAGACTTGGGCATCGGGCTGTGCCGGGCCTGCCCGCCCACCGGGCCAGAGGGCTAAACGGGCCGTGCCTGGCCCGTTTGGACCCGTTGCGGGCCGTGCCTGGCACGGCCCGTCTGGAGAGGGGGGGAGAAAAATAGCCGTTTCCAACGGCTATTTTAGGAAATTTCCAAAAATGCCCCTCCCAACAGTCCAAAAACGGCTAAATTGAGGGGTATTTTGGAAAAAAAAATTTTGGGCTTCTATAAATAGCCCTTTCCTTCCTCATTCTCACCACACCAAACCAACTATTCTCTCCTTCTCTACTACTATTATTTCTCTCTTCTAAAGTGCTCTTCTAGCAATTTAATTTTTAGTTTGCATTTAGCAAGTGTTCAAGTGCTACACAAGAGGAGGTTCCTGTTGAGAAGAGGTCACTCCTGTTGAGAGCACAAGAGGAAGCTCAGAATCTCGGCTCTGCCTCTGCCCTCCGACCCTCTACTCAATTCCTCCTTGTGGTTAGTTTTTATTTTTTGAATTCATCAATTTAGATATGTCATCTTTTGAGGAAAGTCATTTTGGCATTCCTCCTGTTTCTGAGGGAGAAGAAACTAATCCCCAACCCCATGTTCCTAGTTCCTTTAGAACTAGTGAACCGAGTGAAGATCAAACCTCTTCTCGTAAGAGGACTAGTGCTGTATGGAATGAATTTGATAGAGTTATGGTTGATGGAGTCTGGAAAGCTAAATGTAAAAAATGTGCCAAACTTTATAGTTGTAGTAGTAGTGGGGGAACAGGGCATTTAAAAAGACATCAAGAGAGTCATATGATGCATGATTCTCATGCTCAAACTCAAAGTACCCTTAATATACAAGGGGGATTACTTGTAGGTAATTTTGCATATAATCAAGAAAATCAAAGAAAAGCACTTGTAAAATGGATAGTTAAGGATGAATTACCTTTTAGTTTATGTGAATTTTTTAATTTTGAAGAATATGTTCAATTAAACCTACAACCTGCTTACAAAAGAACTAGTAGACGTACATTTAGAAGAGTAGCTATGACTAACTTTTTAGCAATGAGACAAAGTTTAATTGAAACACTTTCTACTTTAAATGTAAAAAATTCATTAACTTCTGATATTTGGTCAGCATCTGTAGGTAGTAATTGTTTTATTGCCATTACTGCTCATTATATTGATAATGATTGGCAATTAAATAAACGTATTCTTGCTTTTCGTGCTTTTGATTTTCCACATTCTGGGCAACAAATTTCAAATGTCATTTATCAAACTGCATGTTCATATAATATTAATGATAAAATTATGTCTATTACTTTTGATAATGCATCTAATAATAATTCTGCTGTTACATTATTAAAAGACTCATTGCATCCCATGTTAGATGAAAATTTATTGCATATTAGATGTGCATGTCATATCTTAAATCTTTCTGTTCAAGCTGGCATGGGCATGATTCAAGATGTGATTTCAAAAATTAGAAATGCAGTTTCTTTTATTCATGCTTCAAGATCAAGACTTCAAGAATTTAAGGAACTATGTATAAATCATGGTAAATGTTTTAAAAAATTTAAACTTGATGTAATTACTCGTTGGAACTCAACATATAGCATGATACATGATGCATACCCATATAAAAACTTATTAAGTGCATATATTAATGATCGTGGATTAGGCTTTATATTGACTGAAACTGATTGGAATAAAGAAAAAATTTTGGAAGATTTTTTGCTTAGTTTTTATAATGCTACCAATGTTCTTTCTGGTATTTATTATCCAACTTCATGTTCATTTTTACAGCAAGCATATATAATTAGTCAAAAATTTGTAGAACATAGATATGATAATGTTTTAATGCCTATTATTGACCAAATGGAATCTAAATGGAATGAGTATTGGGACAAGATATGTCCTATGCATAACTTAGCTGCTGTATTTGATCCAAGAGTTAAATTGAATGGCGTGCTAATTTTACTTGATGCATACTGTGAAAATATGATTAAAGATCCTGAACCTGCTAAAAATGAGGTAAAACAACTTCTTTATGATATTTATGCTATATATGATGAAAAAATTCGTGGATCTAGATTTTCCGTACAAAGCTCTATTTCTTCTTCTAGTAGTTCTCGTTCGTCATCTATTTTTTCATTCACTGCACAGAGAAAACACACACATGCTTCAAGTTTATCTTCATCTTCTTCATCTTTAAGTAGTGAACTAGAATTTTATTTACGAAATGATCTTCATTCTGCATATGATGAAAATCAAATAGAGAATCTAGATGTATTATCTTGGTGGAAGAGTGTTAAAAATCAATATCCTGTTATGTCTGCAATTGCACGCGATATTTTAGCTGTGCCGATGTCCACGGTAGCATCGGAATCCGCTTTTAGTGCAGGTCGGCGTGTTCTTGACGAAAAGAGAAGTAGGATGACGGACGAAACGGTTGAGATGCTTCTCTGCTTCAAAGATTGGTTGGATGCTGAGGCAAGACTTCAAGATAAAGGTGGACATAATACAACATCCTCTGATGATGATGATACAAACACTACTGAAGAGTGAATACTGATTCACTGATGATTAGTAAGATTTCTTAATTTTTTATAATTGTACATTTTTATTTTTTTAATTGTTAAAGTGAGTCATCTCTATTTTTTCTCCTTTCTTATTGTATTCTGGAGGTCAGACCAAGGTCCAAACCTCCCTTCATGTACCATTTTGATTTAAATTAATAAACTGGTAGGGGTCTATGCCAAACCCCCCACCATTAAGGTGGCTTTATATTAATAAATCCTTAGTTTTCAATATTTATTAATTTATTAAAAAAATTTATGAAGCATTAATTTTTATGGAGACGGGCCGTGCCTGGCCCGGCCCAGGCCCGGACCGGGCCAGGCCCGCGGGCCAGCCCGGCCCAGGCCCTTATGGGCCGTGCCGGGCTGGCCCGCGGGCCGTGCCGTGCTTGGCCCGCGGGCCAAGAGCGGGCCGTGCCGGCCCAGGCCCGAAGCGGGCCGTGCCGGGCTCGGCCCGCGGGCCAGAAACCTGTGACCCAGCATAGCCCCCTTGAATGGGCCGTGCCAGACACGGCCCGGTACTGTAGCTAGCGGGCCGTGCCAGGCACAGCCCGCTTCGTGTCGGGCCGTGGGTGGCCCGGCCCAGTGCCCAAGTATAGTTATATTCTTAAGATACAAAGTATCACATATAATTTCAGGTTTAGGCTCAAAAGAAACTAGTTTAGGTTAAAGATTGAAGACAAGGATAAGACTAGTAATATAGAATAAAGTCAATATACTTTCAGCTTGCTGGTTTGAAACAATAGAAAGAATATTAACCTTAAATCATATAGATAAAGGAGAAGTGCAGTTCTATGATTGATGAGAACAAATGAAGAAAAAAATCTATAAAATTACAGCAACAACTGGGAGCAATATGTCATCAATAGTCTTAAAAAAAGCCTAGCCAGCAATATGGCATCATGAAATAGATACGAAAGTATCTGAAAATTGTTATCTAACAAGAAAAGAAAAGAAAAGTACAATGGAAGACATCCACATGTAACTCCCTAGTGTAGCCACTTACATGTTTAGACTCTTTTCCACTTCCCTCATATTCTTGAACTTAAAAGAAACCCATATAGTAGGACCAATTGAAGTAAGCAAATAAATAGTTCATCCACTAAATGGGACCAGGGGCGGCCCAATACGTTTAGAGGCCTAAGGCGAATTCAGTGAGTGAGGCCTTTTTTTTTTAAATAATAAAAATATATTTAATAAGTACAAAATACTTAAAAAAAATGATATGGAAATAGATAGCTATCAAGTACACTATTTCAACAAAGATGCATGAATCTAACAAAAATAGACAAAAAAAGAAAAGTACAATGGAAGACATCCACATGTAACTCCCTAGTGTAGCCACTTAAGAAAAGAAAAGAAAAGTACAATGGAAGACATCCATATGTAACTCCCTAGTGTAGCCACTTACATGTTTAGACTCTTTTCCACTTCCCTCATATTCTTGAACTTAAAGAAACCCATATAGTAGGACCAACTGAAGTAAGCAAATAAATAGTTCATCCACTAAATGGGACCAGGGGCGGCCCAATACGTTTAGAGGCCTAAGACGAATTCAGTGAGTGAGGCCTTTTTTTATTAAATAATAAAAATATATTTAATAAGTACAAAATACTTAAAAAAAATGATATGGAAATAGATAGCTATCAAGTACACTATTTCAACAAAGATGCATGAATCTAACAAAAATAGACAAAAAACTTCTACAGTTTAATATAATTCTTAAATGGAAGCACGAAAAAGTAATTACTCTAAAAGAAGGGCCATGAAACTGATTAAATAACTGAGATAATGCTTGGCAATACTGTTTACCATATCAAGCAAGAGCCGAATAGGAAAAGGTTATCCCATGGCATTTCATGGTCAAGGTAAAGGAAAGAATTTGTCCAGAAAGGGACCTCTCTATAAGAGAAAGTAGGGGCATTATAGGAAATTCACTCCATCTAATTAATAAAAGTCCCATCCTACCATCTCTCCCGTTCGAGTACCCAAGCAGCAACTGCAACATCACAGCACAGCAGCCATTCAACCGCCCCCTCTCCCTCCTTTTCTCTCTCTACCACCCAAGAGGGGAGAAGAAACAGAGAGGAGAAAATTAAAAAGAAGACTCGTAGGCCTGGAAACTCTCCACCTCCCTTCCATCAAGGGGGAAGACTCGTAGCCAGCTCCTGTTCCTGTTTTATATGGGGCCTTTGCTTCCTTTTGGTCTATGGTTAGACACAGAAAACAGGGCAGGGAACCTCCCCCCCTCTCAATCTCTCTCTCTCTCTCAATCTCAATCTCTTTATCTCCTCTCCTCTCTTTTTTTTATCGCAAGTCAGTGCCTTTTTGCCTTCTCCTTCCTTCTGTGGTTATCTTCTCTTTGCCTCCCGGAGCCCTTCCTTTGGGCCGAGGCGGTCGCCGGCTCGGGCCGGCCCTGAATGGGACCCCCATTTAGAAAAATATTACCCTATAACTTAGAAGGCATAAAAATGTACCCATCCTAGAGTAGCACAAAATATCAATCTAAAATAACAAAATAACATATATATTCAATACAACTAAACTATCCTAACGCCTTGCTTCTATTGCTAGTCATATTCATGCCCAATGGGAGTCTTAATACATAACTAAGATCCACCTAAAGCTTCTATCTTGTAGCTTACTCAGACTATAGAAGTCTCATCTGCCTATTCTGTACGATCTCTGTTTCCTTTCTTCATTCCAAATAACTTAATCTTCCTTCTTTTTACTTGATATACACAAGCAGCCCTCAACAGAAGGAAGGTAAAATCCAGCAAATTTTGAAGTAGAAAGGAGTGGGATGCTTTCTAGATTAATTACAGAAGTTTAAACAGTCAGTTCTGTAGGCTTCAACTTCAGCAGAAACTATTAAATCCTCAAAGTTTCTTTCTTAAAAAGTAATGTGGTGTGAAAAACAAAATAAACCTCATGCAATTTAATAATGTTACATGCATATTAAAATATCAGAAACAAGCACCAAACCACAGTAAAGAAAACCCTCTTAAAATTCATCTATCATGATCAAGGTTTGCAATCCCGGTATTGAACCCCATGTACCATGCGGATAAAATGTTGGTATGCCCAGTATAGGGGTCAGTTCAGCATACTGGAACTCAGTATGCCCTCCATACCAAGTCTAGATTCGGTATTGGTGCGATACCATACGCTCAGTACGAGGTGGTATGTAAACACAATTTCTAGAAAAAACAAAAGAAGTAAAGGCACTTTAAACAAATTGGTACCAATATTAGATTCCTTACAGCATTATTCTCATCTGGATCATTCCTGAGTACATAGAAGAGTGGTGCTAGAACTTCATTCATCCCTTGCACATATCTTATACCAGGATTTAGTTTCGCAAAGACAGTAAGTATGCGCCTCAAAGCCTCCTGAAAACATGACAAAGAATACAATCAGCCCAGTGCAGCTGATATATCAAAAATGGAATGCACATGATACAAAGAGAGAAAAAGCTCACCTGATTTGACTTTGCAAAGGAAGAGTCCCCAGAGAAAAACAGCATGTCTGGATGTGTACGCTTTACATCCCGATCAATCTGTTCTATGATCTCTGTGTCCTGAGCAGATAAACATTGTTAATCGATTTGGCAATGTGTCAGCACTTGAATGAAAAGACACCTAGATAACTGTAAACAACATACAACTTTTAGAAAGATCCCTGTTCCGTGTCTAATGCCCCAATATTTAGTACTATATGTGACTTCAAGCTAGAAATAGCCCTGATGATAGACTTCAGATGGAGGCATCCATCCAGTTTTTTTTATCAAAGATTTTGGTAAATGTGATGATGTGATGATATATATATACATATATATATATATATATATATACACATTATATATATATATTTAGTATTTTTTTCTCAGATCCGTTTAGTGTTCTACTGTTCTGTTATAGACTTTCTTACTAAAGCCACCCCTTTTCACATTCCCAAACCTTGTTACAATATCCAATTCACTCCCTTGATTTTCAGTCCATGATTCTTACTAAACAGAAAACTGATGGGTCTACAGCATGATGTGCAATGGTACTTACTAGCAAAGTCACCATGCTAAACATGTTGGTGCTGCATAGACAAATTGGATTGCTGTTTTCATGATAATAATTCTTTGACTTGCTTGAAACTAGAAAACTGGTTTTTCAGAAAATGCTGTCAGGTAAAAGTTAGGAGGCATGAGATCTTTAAGTTAGATGACAGCATATACTTTATTTCCTAGTAGAGCCTGATTATCTGTTCAGAAAGCTGAGAACAAAATGAGGAAAAGAAATGTGTATTATGAAGTTAATGCGACACATGGAAAAATTGAATTAGATTACACAAAAACATGTCACAAATCACAATACTCTGTTAACGCATGAAAAGAACAATTTGTTTTACTTGTTTGGTTTATAACGTAATGGTATTCTAATAAAATGGAGCACAGTTATATACAGATCACAAGTTACATTCAATCTCAAAGCAGTACCTGGAAGTATTGATTCCAAATGCTGGTCTTCCCAAGGCTCAGAGGATGTTCCCCATCAGTAATTTCTGACCTCTGGAGCAAGCCACTTCCTTTGCAATTAAACTCTTCAGTTTTGGAACCAGCTGATTCCTCCAATCTTCGTGTGATTTCTGACTGACTAGCAACGAAAGCTTTCAGAGGCCATTGAATGGAATGGTAAAAAACAAGCACATAAACAACCATATTAAATGTATATATGTTACATGTTCTTCTATAGTTGGATATCCTTCACTTACTGTGTAAATACATGCACATTGGCTTGAATGCCATATTTTACATTAATGATTACCATTCAAAATGCTAGATGAAAAATAACCACTGGTAATGAAAACACTCTAGAGAACTTACAGGATTTAACAGAAGCTCATCTTTGAAAGCATTGTATTGAGAACGTTTCTTATCCAATTCATGTGCCCATAGTGTCCGATCATGGGGCAAATACCCCAAGAGGAGCTGCTCGCTACCAAAAAAAATTAAATTAATTTTCAATGAGGAGAAAAGTTCAAAAACAAAGGCATATGGATTTTATCTTTACTCAGGACTCCCAAAATTGCCATGTCACTACAGCAGCACTTTAAAGGTAAATTAGTGCTACTATTTTGCTTATGTTTTCTTTTTATGTCTAATGTTTAAGTCAGAATCTCATAACTAAAAAAGGTGGTGCAGTATGGGAGCAGCCAAGGGACCCCAAAATGCTTAAGTAGCAGATAGGTGCATAGGCAAATGCTCAGATGGCTTGTATTACAAATGAATAAAAAGTAACTTAAATTTTATATGTATAGAAAACGACTGTAAATTTATTAATAACATAGGGGCAAAAGAATAAACAAATGACATTAAAGAAACACTTGTACCAATATTTAAAACCCGCTTATCGTATGTAACTAGTAAACTAACAAATTTCTCCTACAAATCATACAATAATAAGACCATTCAAAAAAATTCTAACAAATTCAAGTATGTCGATCTGATAAGCAACTCTAGAGATGATGAAAGGTTGGAAATATAGTAAAAGATAATGATGCTTGAAAGTTCTAAGTGCAATGGTTTCACACCAATAAAGAAGATGATATTTGGTGTTGTAATCCACCCATGTGATGCCTAATATAGTAATACTCCAATCTGCCTCAACCAAACATCCAAGCCGTTCTAAAGATAATGCATATTATGACTGACTGAGATCTAAACATGCTGTTTGGGCACATGTTAAGTGGCAAGTAGATATACAAGGGTCACATTGGTGGCTGGGCGCTAAGCAAGTGGATAGAAGGGCCTGTCTGGATGCAATCAAATCCCATGGTTTTCTATGGGATTAAAGCATTTCGATGGAAATCCTAACCCTTATGGGAATACAATCCTTCAAGGTTGCTATTTGGATAAGATTATAAGAGGTTCAAAAAAATCAGGAAAAGAAAGAGATTCTATAGGGAAAGAAAATCCACTTGTTTTGGGTTTTTTTCTAACCCATGCGTTGTGAGTGAAGTCCAACACTCGGTCCCTGCACCCCATCTCCCCACCAAAAAAAAAAAAACCCACCCACCACAAAGGTTGGAATCAAGATGAGTTGAAGAAGGATGGCAAAGAAGAAACAAGATTATAAAAGGAAGATGAAGAAGATATGCCTGGGTTATTAACATGCAGATGGATCTGCCATGACGCTTTTATTAGGTTTGTTTTCTTTTGGGGTGTTTATTTCTCTTATATTTGGGAATTGGGACACTACAATCATGTTTTACAGTATGGGTTCGGTAATTAGAAGAGGTGCTTGAGTTTTGTTAAAATGAAAATAATTTTTTTCTCATCTTCATTGCTTTCCTTCTGCAACAAAGAAGATTGGATGCTATTCTCTTGTTTGGCAGCCTTGACACACTAGATTGCAACAATGTTGTTATACATGGATTCAGATATTCAATATTATAAACTTTCTTTAGGTGTATTCCTTAACCATTTAAAAAAGAAATTCTTATGTATTTTGCTACAATCAGCCAAACAGCAGTACAAAAAAAAAAAAAAAAACAAGGTTAGGTTTTTTCTTTTTCTCCTATAGCATCATTTTCTTCTTACATTTTTTCAATCCTTGGGTAATTTTGGCCCAAATATCTAAACAAGCCCTAAATGTTATGTTAAAGCCAAAACATAAGATCCCAAATTTAACTATAAATCTTGATTTCATAACAAATATGGAGTTAAATATGAAACTGACTTAAAGAGGCATCAAAATCTCAACATGTACTTAACAGGTGCCCTCATGCATAAAGATATAGTAACAACACTTTCATACAATTAAAATAAGAAGTATTCATGATCTTTTGATTGGCCAAATGATTTTCCAGTAATTGTACCAATCAAGAATTATACAAAGATTCATGATTTCATGATTAACTCACGAATCATTCAAGACTCAAGGTTGCTTGAGGATTACAATTAACAAGGCACGTGCCGCTTTTGGTTGCCGTGGTGTTTTTATTCTTTGATAATCTTGCCACCCCCATGCTTGTTTTCAAGTGAATAAGTAGACCAACATAGCTGTTGGGGGGAAAAATGGACCACCCACAAATTAAAGCACCCAAATCAGAAGGCTGCCGAGCTCAGAAGACCGAGCTCATGCAAGCCGAGCCGAGCTCAGAAGGCCGAGCCGAGCTCATGCAAGCCGAGCTCAAAAGGCTGCCGAGCTCATCCAGGCTGCCGAGCTCAGAAGACCGAGCTCATGCAAGCCGAGCCCAGAAGGCTGCCAAGCACAGAAGGTTGCCGAGCTCATCCAGGCTGCCGAGCTCAGAAGACCGAGCTCATGCAGGCCGAGCCGAGCTCAGAAGGCCGAGCCGAGCTCATGCAAGCCGAGCTCAGAAGGCTGCTAAGCCCAGAAGGCTGTCAAGCACAGAAGGCTGCCGAGCTCAGAAGACTGCCGAGCTTATCCAGGCTGCCGAGCTCAGAAGACCGAGCTCATGCAGGCTGAGCCGAGCTCAGAAGGCCGAGCCGAGCTCAGAAGGCTGCCAAGCTCAGAAGGCCGAGCTGACCTCAGAAGAGCCGAGCTCAGAAGGCCGAGCCGAGCTCAGAAGGCTGCCAAGCTCAGAAGGCCGAGCTGACCTCAGAAGGCCGACCTCGTCGTCCACATGCTGCGGCCATGCCCTGCAGCAGCCTCACGTTACCATGCTTTACTTGCCGGCCACGCCACGACTATCAACCAGGGACCATACCCTGCTACGGCCGTCAACGTCTCACCATTCCGAAGAATGTACTGCACTGCGCGCCACAAGCAAGCTCTGGCTACACGCCATCTCCTCCCATGATGGAAACGGGCCATCCACGGCAACTCATTACTTCCACGCCCACGTCGAATCGTGACGGTAACCCATTAATTCGTCCAGTCACATTACAGGTAACCCTGACACTCTCCCTATAAAAGGGGAGCTTCTCCCTCTAAAAAGGGAAGGGCGTCGGACTTCTAAATACAGTCCATCTCCTTCTCCAAAATTAAGCCCCCCTTTGACTTAAGCATCGGAGGGTCGGCGCCGGAAACCCCGGCCACCGGCATTTTGCAGGTCTCCCGGAGGACGCCGCCCGCCGACGGACCGCCACCTGCCATTCTCGCGCCGGAGCTCTTCCTCTTCAGCCAACGGCCGCCTCCGGGTCCAATTTCCAGCAACAGTTGGCGCTAGAGGAAGGGCCCGAGTTGCAGCCATGAAACTAAGGAGCATAGGAGTCTTTAATGCCTCTCGGCATCATGCTCCAAGCCTCGAACGCTCAGTCCAGAATTCACCACCAAGATCTCCGGTAGATCAAGTTCCACAAGTCCAACCCGAGCACTTCGACGCGCTAGTGCAGCAAGTCCAAGCGCTAACCATTGCAGTCCAAAGTCTGCAACAAGTGGAGGCCCCTCCTGTGCCGCCTCCACGGGTTCATGTTAAGCAGAGGAAGAAACTTTTTCCCGAGCTATCTCGAATCAGGCATGGCTCCCGCTGCAACGACGTATGTGGGGGCAACCAGTAAGAAGTAGTAGCCCAAGTCTCACGTCAACGAGTTGGAGGGAAAGAGAAATAAAAGCTGAGGTCTGGAGAAGGAGAGTTATGGAGCTTTAAAATGGGATTGTAAGCCTCTGTGACAAAGAGTACAGCCCCATTAAATCCCATTGTCCTTCCAAGTCTTCTGTCTTCTGGCAGCAAGTAAGAAACCAGCATATACTCCCTCCTCACCGGTGTAAGTCCTCAGGAGGGCGCCCGCGACGTTGCTCTCCTTCAAAGCGTCGCCATCACCGAAGCCCCCGCCGAGCTCATACAGGCCGAGCTGAGCTCAGAAGGCCGAGCTCATGTAGGCCGAGCCGAGCTCAGAAGGCCGAGCTCGTCATCCACATGCTGCAGCCACGACCTGCAGCAGTCTCATCCAGGCCGAGCTCATGCAGGCCGAGACCAAAAGGCCGAGCACAGAATGCCGAGCTCAGAAGGCCGCCGAGCTCTGGAGGCTGCCGAGCTCCGAAGCCCGAGCTCAGAAGCCTGAGCGCAGAATGCCTCCCCCAAAAAATCGAGCTCAGAAGGCCAATGCTGAGCCAAGTCCTGAGGGACTTTGGAGCTCGAAAGCCATCAAAATGCCTCCAAAAGGTACGAGACGTCACTTCGGCTTTAAATAATTTCAATATTCAATATATTCCCAGGTCGGAGAAGGCAAAAGCTGACCTGCAAAAATCTACATCTCCAACGTCGCCCCGATCTGAGTGGGGGCGCACGGTCGCCAACGGACAAGGTCCGTCGTCTCCGGATATCTACATCTCCAACGTCGCCCCGATCTGAGTGGGAGCGCACGGTCGCCAACGGACAAGGTCCGTCGTCTCCGGATATCTACATCTCTCTGCTGAGTCGACCACAAGCTAAAGAAGGCCACTGAGTCGACCTGAAGCACTTAGATCCAACTGCATGAGAGGTACACCCTACTTGGCACGTACATCTCCATAGACATTTGGCTATATTATAGGATGATCGACGACTGGACTACTTCCTTCGC
This sequence comes from Phoenix dactylifera, assembly GCF_051530095.1. Lineage (NCBI taxonomy): Eukaryota > Viridiplantae > Streptophyta > Magnoliopsida > Arecales > Arecaceae > Phoenix > Phoenix dactylifera. The sequence goes on along the minus strand of NC_143202.1, from coordinate 18,780,576 downwards.
TCGAGCCAAAAAGCAGCTCGAACTTGGAAGTCGGGGGATAGTGTTGGGAAAAAAATGGACCACCCACAAATTAAAGCACCCAAATCAGAAGGCTGCCGAGCTTATTCAGGCTACCGAGCTCAGAAGACCGAGCTCATGCAGGCCGAGCCGAGCTCAGAAGGCCGAGCCGAGCTCATGCAAGCCGAGCTCAGAAGGCTGTCGAGCACAGAAGGCTGCCGAGCTCAGAAGGCTGCCGAGCTCATGCAGGCCGAGCCGAGCTCATGCAAGCCGAGCCCAGAAGGCTGCTGAGCTCAGAAAGCTGCCGAGCTCAAAAGACCGAGCTCAGAAGGCCGAGCCTAGCTCAGAAGGCTGCCGAGCTCAGAAGGCTGCCGAGCTCATCCAGGCTGCCGAGCTCAGCAGACCGAGCTCATGCAGGCCGAGCCGAGCTCAGAGGGCCGAGCCGAGCTCAGAAGGCTGCCAAGCTCAGAAGGCCGAGCTGACCTCAGAAGGCCGACCTCGTCGTCCACATGCTGCGGCCATGCCCTGCAGCAGCCTCACCTCACCATGCTTTACTTGCCGGCCACGCCACGCCACGACATATCAACCAGGGACCATACCCTACTACGACTGTCAACGTCTCACCATTCCCAAGAATGTACTGCACTGCGCGCCACAAGCAAGCTCTGGCTACACGCCATCTCCTCCCATGATGGAAACGGGCCATCCACGGCAACTCATTACTTCCACGCCCACGTCGAATCGTGACGGTAACCCATTAATTCGTCCAGTCACATCACAGGTAACCCTGGCACTCCCCCTATAAAAGGGGAGCTTCTCCCTCTAAAAAGGGAAGGGCGTCGGACTTCTAGATACAGTCCATCTCCTTCTCTAAAATTAAGCCCCCCTCTTACTTAAGCATCGGAGGGCCGGTGCCGGAAACCCCGGCCACCGGCATTTTGCAGGTCTTCCGGAGGACGCCGCCCGCCGACGGACCGCCACTTGCCATTCTCGCGCCGGAGCTCCTCCTCCTCAGCCGACGGCCGCCCCCAGATCCAATTTCCAGCAACAATAGCAATAGTTTTATATCACTTATTCTTCATATATTTTTTTTTAACTTATCATTTAAATTATTTCCAAACTTTTGTCATGTAAACTGGCCGCCACCCCCAACTAAATGATTGATCTTTGCTATTGGCCTAACTAACACCAATCTTTTGACCATGCACGGTAACACCTATTTCCTTTTGCAGTACCTGCATGGTAAATTGGCAATGCATTCGTTTAAGAAGTACACAGTGCTACAGATTCTTATGATTTTTAATTACCATTCCATATCTATCAAGCCTCATCCCTATCATCTACATCAGCCTCATGAAGGAATTCGGAATTAGGAAAAAAATAAGTATAAACAAAGCTGAATTTTCATAATTCAAAACATCCTTGAGAATCAAATTACATTATTTAAAAATTAGCAGCATAACACAGCAGATTCTAGTTGTCAAAATGAATGAGAATATTGACCAAATGCTTGAATTGAATAGACTACAAGGGTGGGAACCCTTAACATTCATGCTTTCAAGCATAATTAACTCAGAGCGACCCTAAGATACAATCAAAACCAAATAGAAGGAAAAGAAAAACAAAGGGAAACGGGAATGGATTAAAGACCTTCCATACTGTTGGACGGATTCCAGCGCCATCAGGAATACCCTGGCACGTCAATCTTCTCAATTCCCCAAGATTTATTACCTTCTTCGACAACTAATCAACACAAACAAATCACCAAGCACAATCCAAACAAGATAAAACCAAATTCGGAGCAATAAAAGCATAGAAACCCTAACCGTGAGCTTGAACTCCGTCAGAAGCTGGGACTGGAGGGAGTCCTCCTCCGGCGGAACCCTCGACAGGCTCGGTTCCTCTCTGGTCGCTTCGGGGAGCGGCGGCGGCGGCGGAGGAGGAGGAGAAGGATCGGAGGGCGGCGGCGGAGGTCGAGGTGGCGGATCGGGGGAGGGGGTTTTGGTGGCGTATCGGGCGTCGGAGGGATGGGAGGACCAGAGCGGGCTATTGAGCCAATCAGGGACACCCTTCTTCCCCACCATTCCCGTTTCCCCACCTCGTTTCCCCGGTTCCCTCTCCTCCTCAGCACTCGTGCCGGAACGTATCGGACATTTGGAGTCTCTCTCTCGTTTGCTTACGTTTCCAGGCGGCGACGCGTTGGTAATGGCGGTTGTCGAAGGAGTGGAAGAGAGATCTAGAAGCCGGCTGGGGGACGTTTTCGTAAATTTAAACTGTGCCAGGGCCTTTGTGTGCAACGAAGGAGAGCAGAGAGAGGAGGGGAAGGGTGGTTCTATATACACCCCCCCTATTGCTCAGGACACCCCCCAAAAATTAAAAAAAAATTAAATACTCTCTACACCCCCCCCATTTGCTAAGGACACCCCTAAAAAATAAAAAATTCCTAAATTACCCCCCACCCTCCCCACCCCCTCACCTAAATTGCTCTCTACACCCCCCAAACCCCCCCCCCCACCCCGCTCTTCCCCTCCAAAACACCTCGCCAACGCCCAAAACCCCCCCGTTCCTCCTTCTCCCTCTCGTCGCCGGCATTCTCCCGATCTCCGACCACCTCGCCGGCTTCTCCCGGAACCACCTCGCCGGCTTCTTCCGAAATTTTTTTTTTTCACGGTTCGTGCTCCGTTCGGCACTGGATCGCCGAACAAAAGGCTTCTGTTCGGCTGAACAGTGCCGGACAGAAGCCTTCTGTTCGGCACTGTGCAGCCGAACAGATCTGTTCGGTTGAGGGTTGCCGAACAGAAGGCTTCTGTTCGGCACTGTTCTACCGAACAGAAGGCTTCTGTTCGGCACTGTTCAGCCGAACAGAAGCCTTTTGTTCGGCGATCCAGTGCCGAACGGAGCACGAACCGTGAAAAAAAAAAATTTCGAAACAAGGTGGAACACGTACCTTTGCGGCCGATTCTTCATCCCAAATCACTAGTTGCTTGTCCATGCTTCGAATGGGGCTTAAATCTCCTTCAAAGATCGCCTAAACGATGTAAATGGATCGAGGGGTTTAAGGGGGGTTTGAGGGGTGTTTTTTTTTTTCTTTTCAAAACGAAACGGAGGAGGAGGAAGGGGGGTGTATGAGAAAATTTCAAGGGCAATATGGTAATTACACTAAAGGTTAGTTTGGGTATTTTCTTTTTGGTTTTTGGGGGGTGTCCTTAGCAATAGGGGGGGTGTATATAGAACCACCCGGAGGGGAAGGATGGTGACGCCACAAAGGGAGCCGTAAAGCAGAGGGATGCGTATCCGACCCACGATCCGGCCCACGTTTTTTATTAGAATAAAAATTATTTTAATAAGATTTTTCACAAAAGTGAGATGAGATTTTGTTGTAAATTTTTACTTGGCTAACATGAGATAAAACATGAATATAGGCTTGCGCTCGTCAAGTTAGTTTTGCAACTGAATAAGTTACCTCAAATAGTTGTAGCCAAGGCGAAAAACTGTTTATGCACTATTTGGATCGATATGGGTTTTAATGGAAAAAAAAGGGTTATATCAAAGATATTAATTTACAGTGGTATAAATAGGTACAAAAATGATACGAGGAAAGAGGATGAAAACAGAACATAATTTGATAATGGTAGAGAAGTAATAGAAATCTAAAATATAAAATAAAGATATATTATAAGTAAAATATATTTTATAATTATTGATAATTTTATTATCATCGTCTCACTAACAAAAAGATTAGCAATAATAAAAAGAGAAATCGTTAAACATAACAGGTCAATATTTGTAGAAGGATGGAAAAAATATGTACATATATGAAGACATTTGATCCTTTTTTTTATTTTATGCAAAATATTTTTATTTTTTAAAAAAAAACTTGGGCAATTGTTTTCATTTTAGTTGGAGCACTTATCTTGTGATTGTTTCAACTTAAGAAAAAATAGAGAAAAAAAATTAGTAATGTGGATAAGATTTAAATAAAGAAGTAGAAAAATAATATAGTTATAACCTCTTGTTAGTTGATCAACTAGGTAATAAGCTGTAAAAGAGAATGACTTTCTTTAATTGATATAATATATTTGTTATATTAAGTAAATATTAATATTAATCTAGATAAATTATATATTAATTAATAAGTTTTATATTAATTGTATATTTAACTTCTATATTAAATAAATATTACTAATACTGATAATATTAATAAATATTACTAATAAATTTAATGAATATTTATAAATATTTATATATGCAAATTTAAATTTTAAATAAATCTTTGTGCACAAATCTTTAATAATAATAATAATATGTTCTTTTTATAAACATGATAAAAAAATAAATACATATGCATTATTTTACTTCTGTGGCAACTATAGATATAAAATTCAAATTTATAAAGATAACATGAACCTTTATTAAAAAATTGATTGTTTATATAGTACCTATGGCAAGAGCTGCTCCTACTTGTAACAAACAAGTTTTAGTCCTGAGTTGCTTCCAAGTTAATACTACTATAATTCAAACTATATCATTATAAGAAACAATGAATAATCGAAGGAATTGCAGAAAGAAATAAATAAGATTTATTTTTTGAAATAAAAATTTCAGGACGAAGTTAAAATAATAGAAATAATTGAAGGAATAATTTGAAATGTACTAACATGGAGGTGATTTCTTTTTTCTTCAATTTTCTGCAACCTTCAAGCACTATGGCACCAAAAGTGAGGTTGCAATTCAAATGCTACCATTATAGAAAAAAATGAATAATCGAAGGAATTGCATGTTCATAAAAGTTAATATTTAATATTTGAATAAAATAATAGGATAATCAAAGAAATAATGGAAACAATCGCAATACTAATCCAAAGATGAGGGGTTTTTTTTTTTCTGATTTTCTATTATCTTTGATTGTAGTGATACTAAATGCAAGGTTACACTTTAAATGTTACTTTTATATAAAAAAACAATCGAAAAAATTGTGATATTTAATAAATATTAAATAGATAGGTATATTAAAACTTAATATAACATGATGATGGAAAAAGTAATTGAAAAAAATTATAGAAGTTAATATTTAATTGAAAGAATTATATATAAAAATGATAGAAATAATCAAAAAATAAAAAATATAATACTCAACCAAAGGCAAAGTGTTTTTTTTTATTCTCGATCACTGTGATAGTGAATATTTGTGTCAAGAATATACCAATGCTAGCGACGGAATCTATGGCATACTTTATTCGCTCGCACTTGTAGGTAGGCTTGTTAACGAGCCGAGCTGAGCCGGAGCCTAGGAGGCTCGGGCTCGGCTCGTTTCATAGAATCACGGGCTCGGGCTCAGACTCGGTACCGAGTTCTGTATTGGGCTCGAGTTCGGGCTTGCTTGGCACAGTAAAGGCTCGGGCTTGAGCTCATAAAGCTCGTTTCAATTACGAGCTCAAGCCGGAGCCTGAGCCCGAGCTCGGGGATAGGGATGGAGATGGGGCGGGCGAAGGAGAGAAGAAAGAAGGAAAGAAAGAAAAAAGAAAAGAGAAGAAAGAATTCACCGATTCGTCGTCGCATGCGGCAGCCACGAGCGCCGCCGGCACGGGCATCGGCCGCAGGCACGGCCGAGGAACCCGCGGGCTCGACCGCGGGCGCCGCCGGTCATGGCCTGGCCCTCCTGTGCAAGGGACTTCTCCCTTGATTCCCCGGTGGAGGAGGGCTTCTCCTCCCCTCCTCTGTCGTGTTAGAACAGGAAGGAGTCGGGAAAGAGAGGAAAAGAAAGGGAGTCAGGAAGGTTATGGAGAAAGGAGAAGAAAAGAAAAAGAAAGAGAAGAAGGAGAGAATGGGTTAATGGGTTGGGTTCGGGTTAACGGTTGAGTTCGAATCTGAACCAATCCAATCCGATTTAAAGAAATTGGGTTGGGTCTGATCTAAATCCAACTAGGTTCAATTAGATTGCGATTTAAATTGATCAAGCCAAATAAAGTTTAATTGGGTTGAGTCCAAGTTTAATTGGGTCTGAACCCAATTAAATTGTTAATTGGACTGAGCCCTCATTTGGGCTCGTGAGCTGCTCAGGATTGAGCTCGGTTTTGGGCTCGTTTGACTAACGAGTCGAGCTCAAGCCGAGCTTTTACTGAGCCAAGTCTGAGCAGCTCGGCCCGTTAACAGACCTACTCGTAGGTCTTCCTCAAGATGGCCCTATGAAGCTCCCCCATTGCACCCTTCATCCCCACCTGTTCTTGAAGCCCGAGCCCATCGGTCAACACCTCCCGTCAGAGCCGCCGCTTGGCCGCTCCTCCATCTTGTGCTTTAGATATCTCAGTCGGAAGTAACAAGATCAGACAACTCCAACCAATTTTCACTGAAAAGAAAAAAACTAAATATCAAATCTGCTTCAAGTGTGATTACTTTCATTGTGAACCTATGTTTCGGTTAGACTTATATGAATGAGTAGCCATTTTTTTACCAAAAAAAAATAACTTATGTTTCAGCATATTTAGCTTTCCCATACTATGTCATTTGCCACTATAATTTCATCTCAATGAAATATTATGCAGTATAAATGCTACAGCATAAATTAATACAAATTCTTGTAAGAGAGCGAGCGAGGTCTAATTCTATACCTGTGTTGCGTCGGTTCATGACAATAAAATGTACCTTTGTAAGAATGCAATTATTACGACTTTTTGATGTTATAAATCCGCCAATAGAGCAAATTGCAGTTTTTGAATAAAATTGCGGAATGCGCGCAAAAGATCTCCATGGTGGCCAAATTATTTTAGTATCACCATGCCGAAAGTTAAAATCGTATGCCATTGATCAGAAACCAACGAAACAGTTGTAAGAGAATAGAGAGGCGGAACAAAAGAAAGAATATCAGAAAAACTCAAAATGAATTGTCAACATAAGAGGATTAAGATTCCAATTCATTCTTTCTAAAGCAATCATAGAGTGTTGGGGGGAAAGTGGATCACCCAACACATATGGTTAAAACACTCGAATTCGACGGCAAGCCTGATCTCGGTAGGCATGAGCTCAGAAGGCCGAGCATAGAAGGCCGAGCTCAGAAGGCCGAGCTCAGAAAATCGAGCTTAGAAGACCGAGCGTAGAAGGCTGGCCTTAGAAGGCCTCTCTCAGAAGGCCGAGCTCAGAAGGACAAGTGCAGAAGGCCGAGCTCAGAAGACCGAGCGCAGAAGGCTGACCTCAGAAGGCCTCCCTCAAAAGGCCGAGCACAGAAGGCCAAGCTTAGAAGGACGAGCGCAGAAGGTCGAGCTTAGAAGGCCGAGCTCAAAAGGCCGACCCCAGAAGGCCGAGCTCAGAATGACGACCTCGGCAGGCCTGACCTCAGAAGGCCGAGCTAAGAAGGCCTCTGATGAGAGCACAAAAGTGCGACCTACATATCACCTAAATTAGTATTATTGCTAACCGATAATGATAAATTCACTGGATTAATATTATATGTGGGTTTGACACAGATTTTCATAAATTGGAAATAAAATGCACATTGAGTAAAAATTTGACTTAAGAAGGATCCCTTCCCAGATCCGACCCGGTTGAAGATCGGGTCGGGCCCGAGTCAGGTTCGGATCCGAATCGGGTCCATTTCTTTTGTGCTTTTGGGAAATAATTTTGGGCAAATCTAATTTGGCCATACCATAACTATGAGGTGCTGGGTGACCCATGAAAGACTTGCAATAGATCTCCAGTCAGAACAAATGATCCGTGACGATCTGAGTCCGTCCGTTTACAAACCAAATTTCACATCACACTATTTGTTTTTTTTTTTTTTAATGACTGAACTTGGTGTCTCCCAGCTCCCATATCAGGAGGGCCAAAGATCGCACAACGCCCCCCCTCTTCGGGATTCGAGAGCCCCATCTCCCAGCTCCAGCCAGGATCCAAGCCGTGAATGCCATCATCCCACGCCCGTCTGCCATCTTCCTCCCATCGATCACGGAAGATCCCAGCTCTTCCGTGATTCCGCATCCTTCCCAGATGCAGCATCCCAAATCCCAGGCGCCCGTTTCGAACGCAGCCCAGCCATCTCGGAGCCGTCACTGCCAGCGCATCCCACGGCACCTTCCGTGATCCCGTCGATCCCGCTCCAATCCGGCACCCAAAGAAGGGAAGATCAGCGATCCAACGCGTCTCCTCCCTTCCGTTTTTCTTCCTCTTCCGCGTGCAATCCCGACGATCATGCTCCCAGCCATCCGTGCCTTCCTTCCTTGCATCCACGGTCAACTCCTCACAGCATCCCGTGAAGGAAATCCACGGATCTCACGCTCGTCTATCCTCTTCCTCCTCCCAATGATTCCGCGAGTGAGCCCAAGCATAGATCCAGCCGGCCGTGATTCTCCAGCAAATCGCAGCATCACGTTCGCAATCGCCCGTTGATCTCGTGATCGGCTCCTCCCAGCAGCCCCTCATGCCATTTCTTCACACCCGTCTGCGTTCATCAAGGAAGACCGCATCCTCCCAGCAGTCCGTGATCAACGTACGCCGAGATCCCAAGCACCCATTCCATGCGGCTGATCTCTAGTGGGGACCTATAAAAGGGAGGAGAAGAGGAGAAGGAGGTGTGCTCGGTGGAGGCCAAGAAACAGGGGCTGGGGAGAAGATAGCCCTGTTTGAAGAGAAGAAAAAAAAAAAGAAAGAAGTCGTGCTCTGTTTTCAAAGAAATTTGAAAACAGAGCAATGTGTTCTTGGGTTGAGTTTTAGTTTTAGTTTTATTTGAGAGCTTTATATTTTTTTTTTCTTCCTGTTGCAATTTTAATTTCTGTTCTTTTATTTTGTTATGCAGATTCTGTAATTTTTCTTTTTATGCAATATATTAAATTTTCTTTTATACAATTTATGTTCTAGGCTTCAATCTTCTTAGTACTATTTTCATCCATTTTTTTATGCCAAAGCTTTCTTTTTCATCCAATTTATAAATGTTGTCTTTTCGTTATTTTCAAATAGAAAATATTCTCTGGTAGACCAGAGAATCAATCAACATCCCCGACGTAATGTTTTCCTTTTATCACTCAAAAATCAATTTCAAATCCGAGTGAACGTTCTAATTTTTATACAACTCCAATCGCCTCCCTGTGGATCGACCTCTTACAACCACTATTCTTCGAGTAGGAAAGGTAAGAGTAAAAATTTAAAATTTAACTTTTGTTCGTCGGTTCTAACAACGATCTGTCTAGCATATTTTTAGGTAGACATGAATGGGTCGAACAAAATTTTGGCGCCGTTGCCGGGGAGGCAAATCGAGAAGCAAGAACGATCACGAAGATCAAATCGGATTTTGGATACCCGGAGTGAATGCACTCCAGTAGTAAGTTTTTATTTTTATTAATTTTTCTTATTTTGATTATTTTTAGTTAGTAATTTCGTAGTTATTATTAGTTATTATAAGTTTTTTTATTAGTTATTCTGAAATTTGAAATTCGAAATTTAAAGTTTTCTAAAAAAATAAAAAAAAAATTGAAAAAAATTTCCAAAATTCAAAAATTCAAAAATTTAAATTCAAAATTTGAATTCTGTGATTCGAAATTTGAAATTTAAATTTAAAAAAAAAGTTAAAAAAAATTAATTAAAAAAAATTCAAAATATATATATATATATATATATATATTATTTTTGCTAGTAATTGATAGGGTGCAATCCCCCGAGGTGATCATACCTCTATTGGGACTCCTCACGGAGTAATCTCCAGAGCTTATTCAACGGGCATTCGGAGATTGACTGACGCATAAGGATTGTGTTTAGTTTACATTCAAGTTATTGCTAAAAAAAAATTAAAAAAAATTAAAATTAAAAAAAAAACAACATAAAATTTTAAAAAAAATAAGAAAAATAAAAAAATTGCTTGCTCATTTAATCAGTACAACCTAATGACATTGCATAAACTTTAAAAAAAAAATATTGATTATTTGCTGCATTAAGTATTAAGCATTTGCATAAAGTAATTAAGGGCAAAATCCATTAAAAAGATAAGGTCGGGAAGTCATTACCTGTCCTTAGCCCAAAAATCACCACCTTGCATACTTATCCTAAGCCAAATTAAATTAAAATCAAATTAGACGTTGGCCTTAGGGTTTTCGAGCTCAATTAGGCTCTTGGAAAGAAGCGGCTGAAAGCCACTCCAGTGAGAATTTAGTAATTGGTGATGTCTAGGAAAGTTTTACAACAGTGAGAACTGTTACGGGTATTGTGGTATCGGTGTATCCCTTCTGGCACCACCACACACCCCGGGACTTTCCTGGTCACTGATTACTGGATTGCTTAACTGGTAAGCTCAAGCTTAATCTGAAAGGGAGATTAGGAGCTGTCTAATCTAGGAGAGAATTTCAGGAACTTTTTAACCTGATATATCTCTGTGCAACTAGATTTAAGAAGCTACTAAACCTCACTTAGCTCTAAGACTAATAGGGTCAAATTGTTGTGTGGTGTTGATTGTGGTCATCTTGGTCTAGCCCTTCTTCTTATCTTTTAGGATTTCGTTTAAAAAATTGAGTCTAATTAAGTTGTAGAAAATGTATGCATGGTAGAAGGTCATTAAGGGATAAGTTAACCCCATTTGATCCTGAGATTGACAGAACTTTTCATCACAACCTGCGAACTGTAAACCAACCGTCGATCTCTACAATGGGTGAACATATTAGAACCCTGAATGAATTGTTTGCACCCGCATCCGCTAGTCCCCCTACCTGCATAGTATTACCGATTAATAATGCAGCCCAATTCGAGATTCGGGCTGCAACAATAAACATGTTACCCAAGTTTCATGGGTTCGAGAGTGAACAACCCTACATTCATCTAAACAAATTTTTGACAATCTGTCAAACGTTTAGAAATCAAAACTTAGATGAAGAGGGTATTAAATTAAGGTTGTTTCCCATGACTTTAGAGGATCGTGCTGCTGCATGGCTGTATTCCCTTGCTTCAAATTCCATCACATCATGGGAACAACTATCTAAGAAGTTCATGGCTAAGTTCTATCCTATGGTAAAGACTGAAAAAATTAAGGATGCCATAAGAACTTTTAGAGAAAAATCTGAGGAGGAATTTTTCCAACTTTGGAAAAGATTCCATGACTTGTTGGTCAAATGCCCACACCATGGGCTTGATAAGGCTGATCTGGTCCACTTCTTTTATAAAGGACTACCTCCAGCACATAGAAACATGATTGAGTCCATGCACAAGGGTAGGTTCATGAACCAAACCCCGGATCAAGCCTATGAATTTCTTGTTGACTTAGCTGAAAATGCCCAAAATTGGAGTAGCTATGGTGAGGAAGTAAATAGAGATGAGTTCGGGTCTAGAAAACCAGGTAATTATGAAATGAAAGCAGACCCAGAACTCAAAAATGTCATGTCCAATCTGGTGACTGGAATGAACAACTTAAGTAAAAAGTTTGATGCTTTCACTGTTTCCATTAGTTCGAGTTCATACAAAGAGTCAAATCCCGTCATGAAAGTGGATCACGAGTCATATAGTTTGTGTGTTTTGTGTAACAGTCCTGAGCATCTAGTGGAGTGCTGCCCTAATCTGCCCACCATAAAGGCCGAGCAAGCAAATGCTCTAAATTCATATAGTGCCTTTAAGAAGCCCACTCCCAACTCGTTCAGCCCAGTTTATCACCCTGATAATAGATTCCACCCAAATTTCTCATACAAGCAAAATGAACCTATTCAGCATCAAGGTGGTCCACCAGGTTTTCAGAACAACTTTCCCAGGATAGGTCCACCACAAATGAACCAACCTTTGATTCCATCTGTACCGCCTTATAATGCCCCTATCCTACAGCAACCTTCACAATTAGAAACCATGATGGCTAATATGATGAAACAACAACAAGATTTTATCAAGCAACAACAACAGACCAATACAGCCTAAGCCCAGACTAACCAATTCCATGCGCAAGCAATTGAAAAACTTGAGGTTAGTCTGAGCCAAATAGCTAACTCTCTAGGGGATAGGAAGAAAGGTGAACTACCTAGTCAACCAGTGCCTAACCCTAGTAGACAACAAAATCAAGGTCAGATAGGTCAGTATCAAATCAATTCTAATGGAAATCCGACCTATGAAGTCCAGGCGATTACCACTCTAAGGTCTGGCAAGCAAGTGGACAATAAAGTCCAACTTCCTGAATATGAAAAAGAAAATAAAAATAAATCCGATAAGAACCCAATTCAGAAGAGAGGTCAAGAACAGGACAAACCAGAAAAAAGGGAAAAACCTATAGAAACATACAAACCCAAGGTTCCCTTCCCCAGTAGACTTCAGGACTCCAAGAAATAATCTAACTTTGATGATATCATGGAAGTCTTTAAAACTGTTCAAATAAATATACCTTTTCTCGATGCCATAAGACAAATTCCCTCCTATACAAAATTCTTGAAAGACCTCACCACGGTCAAAAGAAAAACCAGTATTCCTAGGCAAGGTGTTATGGCTGCACAAGCCTCATCTCTCATTCAACAACAGATTGCCCCGAAATTCAAAGACCCTGGTTGCCCCACCATTGAAATAAAAATAGGAGAGATGATCATCCAGAGAGCCCTATTAGATTTAGGAGCCAGTGTGAACCTACTTCCCTACTATGTGTACCAAAAGTTAGGTTTGGGGGAATTAAAGCCTACAAATATTACCCTTTCCTTAGCAGATAGGACAGTGAAGTACCCCAAGGGGATTGTAGAGGATGTAATAGTGAAAGTAAATGAGTTTTACTATCCTGTGGACTTCGTTATCCTTGAGACTGAACCTGCAATACATCCAGACAGTCACACACCTATAATTTTAGGTAGACCTTTCTTAGCCACAGCAAATGCTGTGATCAACTGTCGAAATGGGATGCTGAAGTTATCTTTTGGCAACATGAAAGTCGAGCTTAATGTCTTCAACATAAGTAAACAACCACCAGACGACAAAGAAATCAATGAAGTTGACATGATTGAAAGTCTGGTTCAGGAGACTTTCTTACAAACTTATAATAAGGACCCTTTAGAAGCTTACCTTGCCCATTCCGAGGAAGGGGTCAAGCATGCGCCTCTTAGTTCTGTTCCCCTTATGAGCATAGATCGTCATCAGCCGACTGTTCTTCATCGGACTTGTCCAAAACCATTCTTAGATAATGGTTGAAAAAAAAAGGAGATTTACATTTTGTCTGGCTGAAGACATAAAACTTAGCGCTCTTGGGAGGCAACCCAACATATAAATATCTTCTATAAAAAAAAAAATTACTAATATGCAGGTTTGGGGGATTTTGCCCTAATTTTTAATTTACCCACCCATATCAGGTAACCTCTCCTCTGTCCTCTTACTGCTTTAATTTTTATTTAACATTGAGGACAATGTTAGATTTAGGTTTGGGGGTATTTTTAAGCATTTGGAATTTTATAAAAATAAATAAAAAATTTTTTTAAAATTTTTTTTGGAAATTTTAAAAATTTTTTTTTACAACACACAAGGTATATAAAATCTAAGAGCCCAATGACTAGTTGGAAGTAGTGCAAAGTGAGTTCTTTTTATTAAGTTCCTTTTAGTGAGTTATAAGCTAATTAGTGCTTTGAATTTCACAACACATCTGGCCTGCATTTTCTAAGGTATAGGTTCGACATTGTGTTGAGAATATGGTAGCAACCTCGAATCCTGATGAACCATCTTTTTCTGATCCCAAAAAAAAAAAAAAAAAAAAAACTATTTGGTGGATTTAGTCAGGTACATCGAAAAGGGCTACCTATTGTCAAAGGTCAGCGGGCTTGTGATGAGGAACCCGAGCATAGGTCCGTAGGGGAGTCTTGATGCCCGACACCTCATGCCAACTGGTGTGAGAATTGTCGACTAATTGCTCGCTACATGGAGGAATCATCATAGGAGTAAAAGTGCACAATATATACACTATCGTTTCTCTTTAATGAAAAAAAAAACAAAAAACAAAAAAAAAATGATGAAAAAAAAAATGTATATTGACCTTAAGAAAGACAATAGTGTGAAAGCCGTCGTTGTAAAAATTCGAGTAAACTGGAATATTACAGATAAAGCCCATGAGGTATTAAAGTAAACATCCACAGCTCTCGAAATCCTGCAGATAAGATGATTTTGAATTAGTAAATGGGTCTTGTCCGACCAATTCTTGGAAACTACCAATATTAGCAATATTTTGGAGATCCAAAATCTTAGCTTGTGCATGGTCCAAACTTCACTGAGCACTCAAGTATAAATAAGTTTTACAACTCCCTAACGGAAAACTTAATGACTTCAACTTAAATTGCATACTAACCTAGAATTTGGGCTACTTAGTAATTAAAACCTTGTGTGCTTTTGAAATTCTTATCAGTTATGAAATAAGACTTTCATTTCACAAATCAAATTTTATTTTGGGATTGAAGTTTGTGGGTAACTTCACTGCAAACCCTCACGAGACAACACTCGTCCACTAGGGTAACCTAGGGGTTTAAAGGCTTGTTGCACGTGCTAAGTGCAATCGTAATGCTCTACGAAAGTGAGTATTTATCTTAGTATATTTATATAATAAATAACACTTTTGCACTCTTATTTTATCATTTTCGCACTAAATTGCTAGAGACTAGCAATAAGCTAGTTGGGGGGTGTGATGAGAGCACAAAAGTGCGACCTACATATCACCTAAATTAGTATTATTGCTAACCGATAATGATAAATTCACTGGATTAATATTATATGTGGGTTTGACACAGATTTTCATAAATTAGAAATAAAATGCACATTGAGTAAAAATTTGACTTAAGAAGGATCCCTTCCCAGATCCGACCCGGTTGAAGATCGGGTCGGGCCCGAGTCAGGTTCGGATCCGAATCGGGTCCATTTCTTTTGTGCTTTTGGGAAATAATTTTGGGCAAATCTAATTTGGCCATACCATAACTATGAGATGCTGGGTGACCCATGAAAGACTTGCAATAGATCTCCAGTCAGAACAAATGATCCGTGACGATCTGAGTCCGTCCGTTTACAAACCAAATTTCACATCACACTATTTGTTTTTTTTTTTTAATAACTGAACTTGGTGTCTCCCAGCTCCCATATCAGGAGGGCCAAAGATCGCACAACGCCCCCCCTCTTCGGGATTCGAGAGCCCCATCTCCCAGCTCCAGCCAGGATCCAAGCCGTGAATGCCATCATCCCACGCCCGTCTGCCATCTTCCTCCCATCGATCACGGAAGATCCCAGCTCTTCCGTGATTCCGCATCCTTCCCAGATGCAGCATCCCAAATCCCAGGCGCCCGTTTCGAACGCAGCCCAGCCATCTCGGAGCCGTCACTGCCAGCGCATCCCACGGCACCTTCTGTGATCCCGTCGATCCCGCTCCAATCCGGCACCCAAAGAAGGGAAGATCAGCGATCCAACGCGTCTCCTCCCTTCCGTTTTTCTTCCTCTTCCGCATGCAATCCCGACGATCATGCTCCCAGCCATCCGTGCCTTCCTTCCTTGCATCCACGGTCAACTCCTCACAGCATCCCGTGAAGGAAATCCATGGATCTCACGCTCGTCTACCCTCTTCCTCCTCCCAATGATTCCGCGAGTGAGCCCAAGCATCGATCCAGCCGGCCGTGATTCTCCAGCAAATCACAGCATCACGTTCGCAATCGCCCGTTGATCCCGTGATCGGCTCCTCCCAGCAGCCCCTCATGCCATTTCTTCACACCCGTCTGCGTTCATCAAGGAAGACCGCATCCTCCCAGCAGTCCGTGATCAATGTACGCCGAGATCCCAAGCACCCATTCCATGCGGCTGATCTCTAGTGGGGACCTATAAAAGGGAGGAGAAGAGGAGAAGGAGGTGTGCTCGGTGGAGGCTAAGAAACAGGGGCTGGGGAGAAGATAGCCCTGTTTGAAGAGAAGAAAAAAAAAAGAAAGAAGTCGTGCTCTGTTTTCAAAGAAATTTGAAAACAGAGCAATGTGTTCTTGGGTTGAGTTTTAGTTTTAGTTTTATTTGAGAGCTTTATATTTTTTTTTTCTTCCTGTTGCAATTTTAATTTCTGTTCTTTTATTTTGTTATGCAGATTCTGTAATTTTTTTTTATGCAATATATTAAATTTTCTTTTATACAATTTATGTTCTAGGCTTCAATCTTCTTAGTACTATTTTCATCCATTTTTTTTATGCCAAAGCTTTCTTTTTCATCCAATTTATAAATGTTCTTCGATTTCTAAGAACCTGTCTTTTCGTTATTTTCAAATAGAAAATATTCTCTGGTAGACCAGAGAATCAATCAACATCCCCGACGTAATGTTTTCCTTTTATCACTCAAAAATCAATTTCAAATCCGAGTGAACGTTCTAATTTTTATGCAACTCCAATCGCCTCCCTGTGGATCGACCTCTTACAACCACTATTCTTCGAGTAGGAAAGGTAAGAGTAAAAATTTAAAATTTAACTTTTGTTCGTCGGTTCTAACAACGATCTGTCTAGCATATTTTTAGGTAGACAGGAATGGGTCGAACAGCCTCCCTCAGAAGGACGAGCGCAGATGGCCGAGCTCAGAAGGCCGAGAAATCCTCCATATTCGGGATCAAATTCCGTTGTCTCCGTCACAACGGTTGTCAATATTTAAATCTACGCAATCTCAACCGACTGCCAGCTAGCCTAAAATTCCGTGCCATCTAAGGTAACTTATTTAACCCACGATTTGTGTAATCACCTCGGATTGCGAGTAACCGTTACACTAAAAGAGATCGATGATGCTAGTAGTGATAGCATGCTGAAATTTAAAACTTTTTCAAAATCAATGGCTGTACCTGCACGGGTTGCCTACGTACCTCTTCATAAGGGAGATCAAGCTACATGTAGTTCTTTTAATTTTAAAAATCGCAGTGAAAAAACCGAATTAAACATTTTAATTCTAACATGTATAAGAAATCAAATTTCAAAGTATCACTATAAGTATACATGATCAATATGCAGGGATCGTTTAAACGATTATGCTAAAATCATTGCATGATTAATTTCAGATCTGAAATGAGATTATTAATTAAGTTCTGAACTCAATTAATCTAACATCCAACTAATCTTCGAATGCCCATCGAATAGGCTCTGAAGATTACTCTGTGAAGAGCCCCAAAAGAGGTTTAACCCTTGGGGATTGGAACCTATAAGAGATATTTTTGGATCTAGATTCATACCTTATGAAATCAGAAAGTAATGGATCCGATGCTCGAGCTTCGTAGCCACACACTTGTCTGGCCTCTACGAGTAATTCACGCGAAGCTCCTGGAGTGATCCAATCCCACGGAAGTGCTGGCTTGCGTAGGATCGTCCTTTGCTGAACTTGGATCTTCCGGATGTAATCAACTTTTGATTTGCCTTCTTGGAAGAACTTGGAAGAATGTCTAGTAGGGATTGAAGAGGACTTAGATCTTGACAAGAACCCACCAGGAGACCTGCCCTAGGAACCCTTGAATCAATTTGCTATACTTGCCCCGAGATCGCTAGAAAAACAAGTTGTAGGAGATCAGATTAGAACTCTAAGGAAACTAAGTCCTTAAAACCCTAATCCTTGAAGACGCCACAAAGGTTGATCACTCCCTTTGATAAGTCAGAATTTTGTATTCTAATCCAAGAACACAAAAGAGCATAGCAAAGCTTGCCAACACTTTAATTCATTCATAATAATCCCTTGGTTACATATGGCAGCCTTTATATAGGCTTCAAACTAAGCTATTGGAAAGGACACCATCCCTTTCCAAGGCAATAAGTAAAAAACGTTTTCCAAGTCACAACTTCCAAGTTACAACTTCAAAATAATAAATGACACAACTTTCAAGGTTCCTAACTACGAAGTACATGAATAACTTAGGAAAAACGAGTTGACAAGTCAAAACTTCATGTACAAGTAATTAGGAACACAACAAGACTCAAGCCCAAAAGTACCCACAAAAAATGGGCCTAAATAGCATCTCCACGTGGATCAGCCTTGTTTAATGGCTCCAAGCTTTGTTCTTCAGCATTTACTATGTAAAGATAAGTGATCAATCTTGGTGAAGCCTTAGAGTCTTCTAGAGCAGCCTCCTTCTCTTGAATTTCCATGACTAGTCCATATAAAGCTTCTTTCATTTGTTTTGCCCTTGCTCTAGTCATTGGACCTCCAATTCCTTGTAATGGATCTTTGGAATTAGCTTGAACCACTCGGCCAGCCCCTTGATCTCTATCATTCCCTCCCTCCTCGAAAGGATTCGTCCTCGAATCACCTACATCAAATAAGGATAAATCAGCAACATTAAAAGTAGCACTAATATTACTATAGTTGCTTGGCAAATCCAGCTTGTAGGCGTTGTCATTGATCCTCTCTAAGACTTGAAAAGGTCCATCTCCTCTAGGCTGTAGTTTGGATTTTCGTTGTGTTAGAAACCGTTCTTTCCTCATATGCACCCAGACCCAATCACCAGGTTCAAAAACAATCTTCACACGTCCTTTGTTGGCTTGCTTAGCATATTGCTCATTCTTCTTTTCAATGTTAGCCCGAACCTTGGCATGTAAATCCTTCACAAATTTTGCCTTTTGCTTTCCATCAAGATTAGCACGTTCTTTAGTAGGCAAAGATAGAATATCCAAGGGAGTTAAAGGATTAAAGCCATAGACAACTTCAAAAGGTGAAAATGAAGTAGAAGAATGAACAGTTCTGTTGTATGCAAACTCAATGTGTGGTAAACATTTTTCCCATTGCCTTAAGTTCTTTTGAATGATGGTACGTAACAAAGTAGTGAGTGTCCTATTAACTACTTCAGTTTGTCCATCCGTTTGAGGATGTGCAACAGTAGAAAATAAGAGTTTAGTTCCTAATTTATTCCACAAGGTGCGCCAAAAATGACTTAGGAACTTCACATCTCTATCACTAACAATTGTCTTAGGCAAACCATGCAAACGAACTATGTCTTTAAAGAACAAGTCAGCAATATGTATTGCATCATTGGTTTTAGAACATGCAATGAAATGAGCCATTTTGCTAAATCTATCAACAACAACAAATATGCTGTCCTTTCCACTTTGAGACCTTGGTAATCCTAAAACAAAATCCATAGAAATATCAATCCAAGGTTGGTTAGGCACGGGTAAAGGTGTATACAAGCCATGTGGTAAAACTTTAGATTTCGCTTGTCTACATGTAATGCATTTATCATAAACAGCTTGCACATCATGCTTCATGTTAGGCCAATAAAAATGTTCATGCAAGATATCTAAAGTCTTTTGCACACCAAAATGTCCCATCAGACCACCCCCATGAGTTTCTCTGACAAGCAATTCACGGATAGAACAAATAGGCACACACAACTGATTTTTCTTAAATAGAAATCCGTCATGCCTATAATACTCACCAGATGCACTCTTTTTGCATGTATTCCATGTTTGGCAGAAATCAGAATCATTGGCATACAAGTCCTTAATCAATTCAAAACCAAGTAACTTAGTTTGCAAGGTAGTAAGTAAAGCATACCTTCGAGACAACGCGTCAGCAACGATATTTTCTTTTCCATGTTTGTACTTGATGAAATAAGGAAATGTTTCTATGAACTCCAGCCACTTAGCATGCCTCTTATTAAGCTTACCCTGGGATTTCAAGAACTTCAAGCTCTCATGATCAGAATGAATGATGAATTCCCTCGGCCACAAGTAATGCTGCCATGTTTGAAGAGTTCTCACTAATGCATAAAGTTCTTTGTCATATGTTGGATAATTCAAGGCTGCCCCACTTAGCTTTTCACTAAAATAAGCAATTGGTTTGGAATCTTGCATCAAAACAGCTCCTATTCCAATTCCGGATGCATCACATTCAACTTCAAAAGCTTTATCAAAGTTAGGCAAACTTAACAAAGGTGCATTAGTTAGCTTATCTTTCAAATCAGTGAAAGCTTGTTCATGCTGATCATTCCACTTAAAAACAACATTCTTTTTAACAAGTTCATTTAAAGGTGCAGCAATAGAACTGAAATTTTTAACAAACCTTTGATAAAAACTTGCTAAACCATGAAAACTTCTTACCTCGTTCGCATTCTTAGGTGTAGGCCAGTCCCTGATTGCCTTCACCTTCTCCTCATCCATGCTAATACCTTGAGAACTAACAACAAAACCAAGAAATACAACAGATTCCATGCAAAATGTACACTTCTTAAGATTAGCATATAATTGGTGTTCTCTCAATTTGCTAAAAACAGCATGCAAATGTTGTTCATGTTCATCCAAGTTCTTACTATAGACTAAAATATCATCAAAGTAAACTACCACAAATTGACCTATGAAAGCACGCAAAACATGATTCATCAATCTCATGAAAGTACTAGGTGCATTAGTTAAACCAAAAGGCATCACTAACCACTCATACAATCCATATTTAGTTTTGAATGATGTCTTCCATTCATCTCCCTCTTTCATACGAATTTGATAGTAGCCATTTCTCAAATCAATTTTAGAAAACAAACAAGAGCCATGTAATTCATCAAGCATATCATCTAATCTTGGGATAGGATGTCTATACTTAACTGTTATTTTGTTGATGGCTCGGCAATCCACACACATGCGCCATGTTCCATCTTTCTTTGGGACTAGGATGACAGGAACCGAACATGGGCTAAGACTTTCTCTGACAATTCCCTTTTTCACCAGCTCATCCACTTGTCTTTGGATTTCCTTTGTTTCTTCGGGATTAGCTCTATATGCAGGTCTGTTTGGAATGGTAGAACCGGGCATGAAGTCTATTTGATGCTCAATGCCTCTTAAGGGTGGTAGTCCATTAGGAATCTCTTTTGGAAATATGTCCTCAAATTCCTGCAATAAAGTCACAACAACACTAGGCAAGGAGGGGTTAAGATCGTTAGTAGAAAGATAAACATCCTTGTACATAAGTACAAGTAGTTGCTGTCTTGAGAACATAACACTCTTAACCTCATTTTTTTCAGCAAACACACTCATTTTTTTACTTTTCTCTTTTTTTTGAATACTTTTCTCTCTGCTCTCAATCTCACTCCTTTCATTTGCATTTTTCCTCTCGGACTCACCTTCTCTCTTTTTACACTCTTTCGCTATCCGAATCTGATCTTCATAAGCTTGCAAAGGTTTGAGAGGGGTTAGGACTACAGTGCGGTTGTTCATCATAAAAGAATAATGGTTTTTGTATCCATTGTGTGTAACCTTCCTATCAAACTGCCATGGTCGTCCAAGCAAAATATGACTAGCATGCATTGGTGCCACATCACAAAGAATCTCATCTGTGTATTTGCCAATTGAAAATGAAACGAGCACTTGCTTGTTTACCCTCACTTCTCCACATTCATTTAACCATTGCAACTTGTATGGATTAGGATGCTTCATGGTGGGTAACTCCAGCTTATCTACTAACAAAGTACTAGCAACATTAGTGCAGCTTCCGCTATCAATAATCATGGTATATACCTTTCCCTTCACATGACATCTAGTATGGAAAATATGTTCACGTTGCTCCTTATCACCATCATCCTTAGGCTGGATGCTTAGTGCTCTTCTTGTCACCAACATATCTCCATGTACAGGTTCTTCAATGTCAATATCACTGCAATTTTCTAAGGGTGGCATCTCATCCTCACTTGAACTAGCATTTTCAATGTCACCATTCTCCAACATAATCATAATCCTCTTGTTTGGGCATTGGGAAGCAATATGCCCAAATCCTTGGCACCTAAAACACTTAACATTACGTGATTTAGAAGAAGTGTTAGTTTCGGTTTTACCTTTTGAAATAGCAACCGAATCTTTTGGCTTTGCATCTTCTTTTGTTTTTGAGGCAGATTTGTTATCCTTCCAATTAGACTTCCATGTGGAACTAGAAGCCAAACCCGATTTGGATCCTTTGGACTTGATTTGCTTTTCTATTTTGATGGCCTTGTGCAACAGCTCCTCCATCTCCACATAGTGTTGCAATTCAACCACATCAGCAACCTCTTTGTTTAAGCCTCCAATAAATCTTGCCATGGTAGCCTCTCGATCTTCCTCTATATTAGCTTTAATCATTGCCATCTCCATTTCTTTATAATAGTCTTCCACACTCATGGAGCCTTGAACCAGCCCTTGTAACTTTCTATGTAAATCTCTATAGTAATGGCTAGGTACAAATCTCTTGCGCATTACCAATTTCATATCTTCCCATGACCGAATTGGCCTTTCTCCAATCCTTCGCCGACTAATCATCAATTGATCCCACCATATGCTTGCATAATCCGTGAACTCAACGGCTGCCAATTTCACCTTTTTCTCATTTGAATAGTTGTGACAATCAAACACATGTTCAACTTTTCTCTCCCATTCCAAGTAAAGTTCGGGATCATTCTTTCCTTGAAAGATAGGAATCTTCATCTTGATGCTGCCCAGATTATTATCTTTTGAATCATCGGCCTTCTTTCCCCTTCTAGAGTAAGATTCATAATCTAAATCTTCTTCATCATCTTCAAACATCTGCCCCCTCAAAGGTTTGATTCTGCTTGGTGATTCCAAATCATCCATTCGTGCACCAAGCTTAGTAAGTTGATCAGCAATGGCTTTCATCCATAACTTCATATCAACATCTGGTTGTTCACTACCTCCACTACTCATCTTTGTATGCTGCAATCAAAAGATTAGTATAAACAGAATAGGTCCTCACACACTCCTCTCTCGGGTGGACACTCTTTTATGGCTTTTTCTTGATGATGAACTCACACTCTTGCCTTTTACCACTCAAGCCAGCCCTCTTTATGTTCTTGAAAGAATCAAAATCAACAAATCACAAGAGCGATCAGATGGATGGTGGCAAATCTCCAAGAAAATCAGAATTTTAAGGACTTCGATGAGGCAAATGGTACTTACAAGAAAAGTTGTCTTAAAGCATCAAGAACATAAGAAGACTTCAAAAGGAAGTAAAGGATATGTAATAGAAACAACTAGAAAGCAAGGAGAAATAAGAACAAGCTAAGCAGCCTTGTAATACGTAAAACGGTCTTGTAACAAGTGAAACAACCTTGCAACAAGGGGTCTTCAGCTTTGCAACAAGTGAAACAGCCTTGTAATTAATGCCCCTTAATCAATAACCTTCTTTCTTTCTTTCTTTCTTTCTTTCTTTTCTTTTCTTTTTTTTTTCGTTTTTTTTTTCGTTTTTTTTTCGTCTTTTTTTTTTTTTTTTTTTGAATCAAACTAAGTAACAGAAGATTAAAGAACAAAACAGATTAGAGGAAACAAGAAACACAAGGAACTGAAAAAAAAAACAGAAATAAGAGAACGAACAAAGAAACTTAAAGAAATAAAATAAGAACAAAGGAACAAAGATGATAAAGGATAAGTAACCTGATTTCAAGAACCAAAGCTCTGATACCAAATGACAAGAACCCACCAGGAGACCTGCCCTAGGAACCCTTGAATCAATTTGCTATACTTGCCCCGAGATCGCTAGAAAAACAAGTTGTAGGAGATCAGATTAGAACTCTAAGGAAACTAAGTCCTTAAAACCCTAATCCTTGAAGACGCCACAAAGGTTGATCACTCCCTTTGATAAGTCAGAATTTTGTATTCTAATCCAAGAACACAAAAGAGCATAGCAAAGCTTGCCAACACTTTAATTCATTCATAATAATCCCTTGGTTACATATGGCAGCCTTTATATAGGCTTCAAACTAAGCTATTGGAAAGGACACCATCCCTTTCCAAGGCAATAAGTAAAAAACGTTTTCCAAGTCACAACTTCCAAGTTACAACTTCAAAATAATAAATGACACAACTTTCAAGGTTCCTAACTACGAAGTACATGAATAACTTAGGAAAAACGAGTTGACAAGTCAAAACTTCATGTACAAGTAATTAGGAACACAACAAGACTCAAGCCCAAAAGTACCCACAAAAAATGGGCCTAAATAGCATCTCCACGTGGATCAGCCTTGTTTAATGGCTCCAAGCTTTGTTCTTCAGCATTTACTATGTAAAGATAAGTGATCAATCTTGGTGAAGCCTTAGAGTCTTCTAGAGCAGCCTCCTTCTCTTGAATTTCCATGACTAGTCCATATAAAGCTTCTTTCATTTGTTTTGCCCTTGCTCTAGTCATTGGACCTCCAATTCCTTGTAATGGATCTTTGGAATTAGCTTGAACCACTCGGCCAGCCCCTTGATCTCTATCAGATCTGATCTAAAGGCTCTTATCCAGGATCCCTAACACTAATGGCGTGAACGTCTTAAGGAGAAGGATGAACTTGGTGAGATGGAGGGCTGAATTTTCTCTCTTCTTTTTCAATCCTTTTTTTCATTGTTTTAGGCATGCCATCTGATTATTTGAATTCGAAATTCAAGTGAAATCTAGTATCTTGTTGGCGCATGAAGGGGATGGTTGCAACAAGATAGATCTTATCTTTGTTTGAATTCAAAATTGAAACAATAGTTGGTTCATGCGGGTGAGATAAGATCGAAATGGATGGTGATGATCTTCCATCACCATCTAGCCATTTTTCCACATGTTCCACGATTCAAATCCCATCAGATTTCATTGAAAAACAACTTCTGGATCGAATCCCACAAGATCAGCCCGTCCGCGAGCTCCGGAATTCCCAAAAGGAGTCGACTCCAATTCGACTCGAGTCGACTTCTTCCCTTTCAAGTCGACTCTAAAGTCGATCCGAGTCAACTCCAACTGAGACAACAGAGAACTTCTTTCCTTGGTACGCCCAGCGATCGACCCCAACTTGCTTCGAGTCGACCCCAAGGAAACTCGAGTCGACCCCACCTGGAAAAATAGAAGAAGTCATCTTCTGGATTCTCTGAGAGAGTCAACCCCAGCCATCTCGAGTCGACCCCCATCTCGAGTCGACTCCTCTTTAGTTCGAGTCGACTCCAATCGGGTCAAAAAAATTGATTGTGCCCAAAATTGAATCCAATTCAATTTGGCTCATCCTTAGTCCATTTGCTCAATCAAATTGAGTTTATTAGTAATCCAATTACTAATTAATCCTCCAATAATTATTTTAATTATTTTATAGGATAATTTGCCAATCGAATTGACCAAATTATCCCTGAATGATTTTTAATCATCCATCAGCTATCTTGATCAATCAGAAAACTTCTATGCGTGTGACCTCATAGGTTCGAACCTAAGCCGGTAGTACATGAACAACTTTTTGCACTAATCGATGTGACCATCTAGCAATGGTACCCGACGTCCAGATAGGCCGAATATATGCGAAGCAAATATTCTAAAATTCTGGACTATGGTTACTGTATAATTCATCCCTTTGACTCCTAATGATAGGATGACCTCAGAGTTCTATCAACTCTCTAATCAGTACATCCACTATGTGATCAACTTTAGAAATCTTGTGACTCATCATAAGGATTATCCTGGCTAAGGTTTTGCTAAATTGAACACAAAGCATTATCTCCTATTTTCAGGAGGGGTTAATTCCATCTTGACTCATGCACTGATTTTGCAAGTACTTGACTGCACCCAGTAATCTTCCATCCCAGAATTAGAAATTCTGTTAGTCCGGTACCAAAGTACAGTGAGTTGCTTGCTAATCACTGTGGTGATCTTAGGTTTGAGGGATACTTATACCCATATCCACTTGGAACATCTTTTGACAGTAGAGCATTCTGAAATTGGTCACGTTCAGTGAAATGTACTCCTACACTTCACCTGTGTGACATATCAGTGTCTCCACATTTCTTGGTTAAGAGGACAACTAACGTATATGTCTCACAACGACCTAATCTCAACAATGCTGTCGTCCTATTAACAGCATATCATTTGGTCGCGAACAGATTTAAGGACTTAAAAATAAATCCTTCTTTATCATAAAATAAGTCTTAAGGACTTCATCATATAAGAGTTCATTTGAAGATGTACAATGAAATGATAAATAATGCCAAATAATACTTTATTAATTTGTCAATTCATTTACAAAATTCAATCATCAATACGCTGATGATTGACATTTAGGATACAATTCCCAACATACACCCCCTCCTATAAAGAGGGAGGAACTCTAGGAAGAGAGGGGGCTTCCTCCTCCAAAAAAGAAAGATCTTCTTCCTCCCCAGCCAAAAAATACATCTCTTCATTATTTCTCTCCATTAAAAGTTCCTGTCCGATTTAAGCATCGGAGGGCCTACGCCAAAACCTCCAGCCATAAGCTTCATGTGGGTCCACCGGAGACAGCCGTCCGCCACGACATCACCCACCGAAGCTCCTCCTCCTCGGTCCGCGGTCACCCCCAGGTCCAATTTCCAGCAACATGGAGTATTTCGAGAATATCAAGCAAAACGGATATCCAGGTAGCGGGGAGAGAACGTTACAATTACCTCTTGACGACAAACAGTGATCCTTTGACATCCTTCTGGCTCTGCGAGGGAAGCGATAACCCTATTAGAGGAAGGACGAATGTCCATTGTACATATTTTTTTTAAATTTTTTAATGGAGTTTTCTTTTCTTAAATTTTTTTGTGATTTTTTTTTTTTGGAGAGAGCTCTAACTTTTTTCTCTCGTTTTCATTTAATGATTGCAATTATTTTCTTTATATATATATATATGGATAACAACAAGGGATAAGAAATGTTGTTTGGATATTGCTGAGGATGGTTTATCCAAAATTATTTTCAGCATCATTTTCCAAAATTCTAAGTTACAACTTTAAAATATCTATACATTATGATAGTGTTGGCTGCATACATAATCCTTTGATAATTATCCATGCATGTGCTTGTCTATTATGGTGCAGCTGAGAGGCAAAGGCTACTTGATTTATAAAATGTTGCTGCTTATGGTCCAAATTATCAATATGTGCATATAATGCTTTAGGAATACAATAGTTTATTATTTGACGCATCTCTAGTAGCTTTTTTATGGTCACCATCAAAACATCGGATGATGAGGTTGGACTAAACCTTCTCCTCCCCTTGCATTTCGATCCCAACAATAGTTGCCCTCAAACCAAGGATCAAAGCAAAATTAAGCAAAATTGGTTCCCACAAAGACACCAGCATTTTACCAAACCTAAAACCTTCCTCCTCATAATCCTTAAAGGAGAGCAAAGTATCGAGGAGTAGCTTGCTCTGTTTGATATATAGAAGTTTTAGCATGTACCCAAAAGAAGTGCCAATCACCTTTTGTTTTTGCTCCTAAGGCATAGACTCAATGAGGATGACTGTGAGCTCCACGAAGTGCCTGAAGTAGCACCTTTCATTGACCATATTTTTGGGGCTAACAAAAGCTGTTTTGCCTCTCCTTGAGCTTTGGTTTAGCCTTGCCATCTTCAACCTCTGCATCACAAAACACATTCAAACAAGACTTAGGCCCTGTTGGGAGAAACTGTTAGTAGTAGAGCTTTTCGAAATAGAGCTTTTATAAAAAGCTATTTGTTATTTGGTAACTACATTTTTAAAGTGCTATGTTACTTTAACAAGTGTTTGGTAAATAAACTGAGAAAATACTTTTGTTATGACAAAATGACCATAAAGGACACTATATAGTATTATACAACAGAGCATAATAAAATATAATATATATTAATATATAAATATATGATATAGTATAATATTAATATAATGTAATATAATATTAATATAATATAGAAATAAAATATTGTATACTATAGCAAAATAATTTAATATAATATTAAATTACTGAACATAACATATCGATGCTGGAAACCCTAGCGGTCACATGCATATATTTTTAAAGATTTTACAGCGGAAGCATGAATTAAACTATTTAATTTTTATGCATGCTAGAGATCATATCTTTACAACAAAAATAGATCCAGAACTTTAAACATTTATCTTAAACAAGTATGCATGATTCTATGTCTAACATATAGTCATACAGAGTTTCAACAACCTAGTTGATTTCTAATCCTAATTTTTAATGAGATCAGATCTTGTTGCCCAAGGTGACAACCCAAGAGGGGGGGGGGGGGTGAATTGGGTCTTTTAAAAACTTTTCAACTACTTCTAATCTTTTAGAGTTAATTAAGCTAAGTTGTATGAATGCATAGTGGAATTTAACCTTAGCAAGAGTATGATTCTAATCTAATCAACTATTAAGCAGCGGACTCAATAAAAGATTAGTCTAAGTTTGCCCAAGTATGCAATTCAATACAATGAGTCTTAATGCTGTTATATTGAATGAGACTTGATTAAGTAAATTGAATATGCTTGCAACAAAAGGATGCACGGAGAAGAGTTAAGCAAGCATAGTATCTAAGTAAGTAAGTGAGTGAGGAAGTCAGATAACAAAGAGCATCACAAACACAACAAAAGTATAGTGGTTCGGTGCATCCCAGCACCTACATCCACTCCCCAAGACCTCTTGGGAATTTCACTATAATCTCTCAGATTACAGCCGGTTGTTTTACAAGCTCACAACCCAACTTGTTGTTTTGCGAGATCACAACGAACTCGGTCGGTTTTCACAGGCTCACCGACTAGAACCAACCGATTGTTTTCACGGGCTCACAATCCAACCCAGTTGGTTTTTCCAAAGGCTCACCAACCACAACCTTACAACGATTGTTTTCCGGGTTCACAATCAACCCAGTTGGTTTTCCCAAAGGCTCACCAACCACAACCTTACAACGTTGGTTTTCCCTTTGGCTCACCAACAAACCTTAACACCGTTGGTTTTTCCTTTGGCTCACCAACAAACCTTAACCTCTTGATTCAATCCCTTGATTGAATCAAGTTACAAGATATTAGACTAAGAATTTAAGGCAAATACAAGCTTCTTAACTAAGCAAATATAGCAAATATAAACAAATAGAGTAAAGAGAAGCTCTCAAACGAGTTTTGAAGATGAAGGAGCTCGGCTTCTTCTTTACTTGACCCTCTTCTGATTTGGCACGAAGTAGAGGATCACCGAGGCAGCACACGGATGGAGAGGAAGCTTTGGGATTCACTTGGATGCTCTTCTTCTCTCTATTTTACTTTGAATGGCCCTTTTGTGCTTATGGGAGATTTCCCTTGTAATCTCTTTGAAATCTCTTTTCTAAATGTTCTTTCCCACTTCCATACCTTCTTCCCTAGCTCTCCTCTTGATTTTATAGCTTTAGAGGGAGTGGAAACAAAAATCTAGCCGTTAGAGACAAAAATAGAGCCGTTGGAATCAAGAAAAAACTAGCCGTTATGCCTCCCAGCGTGCTCGAGTCGACTCGGCTGAAGCAGGAGTCGACTCGGCTGAAGCAGAAGTCGACTCGGCTGAAATAGATGTCGACTCGTGAATAGTAGTCTGCCGGCACTGTAGCTGGAAGTCGACTCCGCACTGTAGCGCTGAAGTTGGAGTCGACTCGAGATCACTGTAGCGCTGAAAATCAACTCTCTGTCTTTTTGTTTGTTCTCAGTCGGAGTCGACTCGTAGAGTATCGGAGTCGACTCGAGCATTGTTTCTTGAAACTCTAGAGTGCCAGAGTCGACTCTAAACTTTCAGGAGTCGACTCGAGGACTATTCTTTTGAATCTTTCTTTGAATTTGCTCTTTCAACTTGAATCCTTTGAACTTGAAACTTGGGCCAATGAAGTGAAGCTTTCTTCCAACTTTTTTTGAGAGTTTTTGAAGGCCTTCTTGTATTCTTCCAACTTACTATGTTCCTTGCAAAATAAGTATCTTTCTCCTTGCAACACAAACATTAGTAATTATACTTCAAGATTTTTGTGATCATCAAAATCAATCTTTGGATCATCAGTCTCCCCCTTTTTGATGATGACAAAACTTGGAGTATATGCAATATAAAATATATTGTGTTCTAGAAGTAATACATAGCTAAGTTGTTTGAAGTAGAAAATATATATCTTTAAAATATACTTCATGATAATGCTTTGGATTTAATCAACTTAACACAATCAACATATTTCAATTTAAGCTGATTTGTATTCAATTCAAAACATAAAGCATTATGAGCATATACTCATACTCAAATATTTCTCCCCCTTTTTGACAACATCAAAAAGGTTGCAAAGTAATGAAACATTAAGCACAAAGCAACAAATGGTACTCAAATATTCTTTTTCCTTAGTGTACTCTAATTTGCATGTCAAATTATTGCAAGAATATGAATCATATAATTCAAGGCAATAATGTTAGAAAAAGATTAATGAGCATAGATCAGAGCCAATTAGGATAATTTCAGAGGAGAACACATCGAATGTGATTCCAAGGATAGTTTTCAAATCAAGTGTAGGTAGAATCTTTCTTAAGTTAATTCAAGAAGTACCACAAATAATATTCAAGGAAAGCACGAATGAAAATCTGACCTCTCTTCAATAATAAGTATAAAAACTTGTTCATTTAAGATCTTTTGCCCAATATATTAAGTATTTTAGCAACATGAGAGCAATTTAACTAATTTTCAGAGTATAAGAGCAATATATTAAGTATGATTGCAAAGTTCTTTTATGGTGTAAAAATATTGTGGCATAAGTACCAAAATATGAATTCATGCAATTTATGATATATCTTAGAGTATCCATAAAATTCAAAGCTTTGAAGGTTCTTTTAAAGCTCTTTTAAAGACTTTATTCCTTTAAAAAGAAGCACATTTTGGTACATATAATAATGAATTGGCACAAAATTGAAGTTCTAAAGAACAAGCCAATAAGAACTCATTAGTGAATTCCAAAAATAGGTTTTCTAAGAGATACTCAAGAAACTTCAACACATTATTCTCCCCCTTTTTCATTAAGTTAGAGGCTCTTAAGATCAACTATTCGAATTATGCATAGGATATATTAACCAAATAACAAGCCTCAAGGTGTATCATAAATTCTTTCTCTTTCCTTTAGTTATAGATTTATGCGATGAGTTTCAGTATAGGTTATACTAATGAGAGCATATTTTCATAAAACTCAAAGTTTGAGATAAGATACCCTCTATAGAACTCAACTCAAGGTATAGGCTTATTATGTAACTAAGGCTAGTAAGTCCATACAAGGAGGTTCATCAAAATCAATCCATAAAATTCAAGGTATGCATCATATGATGGTGGCTTTTGAATAAGATGTAAAATCTTGATATGTCTAAGCTCCCCCTCAAAAGATGCATTCTTCTTTAATCATTCTTTTCTTTTTGTTGAATTTCAGATTTTAATGATAAGCGTAAATAAAAATAGAAATTCTATGATATCAAGAATGTAGAGTGATCTAGATTTATTCAAAATTTGTAGCAGTTACTCTTTCTAATCCTTCAAGAACAAGTTACGCTTTCTCTTAATCTTAGAGAAAATGTATAGAAATATTAATCAGAAAATGATTCATTTGAAGCTCAATTTCTTTCAAAAGCATTTACATTTTCTTTCTTTTAAGAATCATTTGAGTGAGCTGAAATATTTCTAGCTTTAAGATCATTCACTCTATATATATATTTTGATGGAAGTCTTTAAGAATGTAGGAGAGAAAAATATATAGATGATCATTGAGGTATATATATTTATAGAACTCAATTTCTTAATCATAGTTTTTCAGCAATGTATACATGAAGCACAATAAATCTTTTCAATATCAAAATAAAATAATATATTTAAAAATATTTGTTTGCAATCAAGATCATCGAAAGATACATCATTTAGACCAATATTAGTACACTTTAAAGATAAGAAATGATATATTTCAGATGCGTATCGGGGCAAACAATCAAGACATCAGAATTATTCTATTTTTCTTAAACTGTAGTTTTTATCTAAAAATCATATTGAGTTTAAGCTTTTATACAAAATCAGATTCTGAATTTCATAAAGATTTTCAATAGAGGCTTTCAAAATCATAATTTGAGATATGTATCTTCCACATTGTAGCTCATCTTAAATCATTACGATTGAAAATACATATTTCAAACATATAAGAGCATATTCAGAATATTTGTATTTATGTTGAGTTTTGGTATGAATTAGAACATTATATACCAAAGTTAGGCAAGTTGAAAGATAAAACAAAATCAATTCATTTTGCCTAAATAGAGATATACTTCTCTTCTCCTTTTTACAAATTTATTCAACTTTCAGATTTCAAAGATGATTGTGAATGACAAATCTAAAATTTCTTTTCAATAATACTATAAAATAACTTCATATAGTATTTCAAACATTCAATCAAATTATCCAAGCATGGAGCATAACAAAATATTGAGAATCCATAATTCAGAACATCATGCCACATGCAAAATATATCATGTGTTAAGTCATGCATTAAAATATTAAGAACAAGCATGTCAATGATCAAAATCAATTCTTTCAAATAAACTCTCCCTATTTAAATATAATCTTGGACTGATTTCATCCTTAAAGTATGTTTTCAAGTGATTAAAAAATTTGACTTGATTCTTCTTATATACTTTCATTTACTTTGTCTTTCATTTTTACTTTCTTATGCTCTATAGTCTATTTGCTCCCTATCCGGTGGAGTTGGAAGGGGCACGAGGTACTACCACTAGCCTTCCTCTTGTGCCGTCCCTAATATGCCCTACACCGAATAGTTGGGTCAAATAGTGCCGGGTACTACCACTAGCCTCTCCATTGGCACCATCCCTATGATGAGCAATATAGAAAATTTAAAAAGTTCACTTCAAACTCTTTCTGTTTTAAGTGTAATTAATTACGGATTTTATCCCTTCCAAATGTGCCGAATATATTATGCTTGTTTTGCTTTTTCTTAAGATTGGAGTGTTTGCCTTTGCTTAGATTTTACATCTCTTGAATAATATCCATTTTCTTTTCTTTATCTCTCTCTCTTTTTGTTATTCTCAAGTAATTTACATGAAAGAGCAGAATAAAGAAATAATCTTATGTATCATATAGATGTATATCATGCAAACAACATTTTCATTGTGCTCAAGGATTCATAATTTCTCACAAGTTATTTTAAATCAAAATTTTAAGCATAAACTTGTGTATTTCATGGTTATGACATAGGCAAAGATATATTTTAGTTTGGGCAAACCATGAAACAATTTCTAAAAGTATAAGTCAATCAATATATATATATATATAGACATGATATCAAAAATTAATAATTAAAGACCTTAATCATGCCATAATAAGATTTAAGTTATTGACTTTGCTCAATTAATTTATGAGAGAGGTATCTAGAATTACCAATTCATTCTGCATTCTTCAGTCAAATACCTACTAGATTTCTTATGTATGAACTTTTGGCTGAAGAAGGTCCTCTCTCTTGTTTGCATGTGAATGTTTATTGTATCTTACATGGAGATATCCTTCAAGTTGAAATCTCTCATTTTCTTGCTCAAGGATCCTGCATTATTAACAAACTCCTTTTCTTTCTTGAAAGAAAGTCATTAGTTTCTTCAAGATACAAAATATTCATATAGCATATTTCTTAACTGGGTGACTCAATCATAAGATATGACAACAATTGAATGTTGAGTCACTTTACTCAAGAGATTGCCTAAATATAAGCAAACACATGTCACTTGAACTTAAGAGATAGTTTCATTAACCAAGAAGGTTCAAGGACAAGTATGTGAAGCAATAGAAAGATTTATCAAGGTCAAATCAATTTTTTATTTTCAGAATCAATTTAGCTTAGATTCTATTTGCTTAAGATAATTATCAATAAGACATGTTAGCTAAGTTTTAATCAATTTATCTTAAACAGTTGTTTCTATCAAAATTCAGATTAGAGTTAGATTGAAGTCTTGCACAAGGGCACATAATGAGCATACAATCTGGTCTACTAGCTGTATGATAAAACAATTATTCTATCATGCTTCAATACAGCTTTAAAATAATAGATCTACTTTGCTCATTCTTTTCAAATTCTACAAGATGGGGTCATAGACATACCTTCTTCATGCCAATCTTCTATAAGAATTTTTTTGTGGACTAACTTTGGTCAATGAAGATCCCCTTTCTTGTTTGGCTTAATTTGGAGTTCGAGAGAAAATGTTAATTCATTTATCATACATATTTCAAACTCACCTTGCATGAGCTTAGTAAAATCTTCATATAAATCTCCATTAGTAGAACCAAAAATGATGTCATCAATGTATACTTTGAGCAAGTAAGATATCACAAATTCTTCTTTTTGATGCATAGATTTATCACTATTACTTTCTATCACAAAGGTTGCTTAAGCTTTTATATCATGCTTTTGATGCTTGTTTCAAATCATATATTGCTTTATCATATTTGTAATGAGTGTTTTCAAATGTGGTGGTTATTTAACATATATCTTCTTTAATAAAGTAAGCACATAGGGGTCCATTCTACACACTCATTTGATAGAATATAAAGCTCATAAAGCAAGCAAATGATAATGGTGATCTTTACTTCTAATCATGCAAGAATTTCATCAAGATCTATTTCATCTTTTCTTGATTTAGTCTTTTAGTAGTCATCAATTTTTCTTCATTAAGTGCATTTCTGAAAAACTCAATTTGGTTCTAATTATTAACATGTTTTCAGATTGTTATATGTAAAAGATTAACCATATATATATATAATTTGATTTTAGTATCTTGATAATAAATCATTAGTCTCATAAAGAATAAAATAAATTGATATTTCTGCAACTAAAATCTTTTCATTGAATATTCTATATGCATTGCTTGATGAATGATATCCAAGGATAGACATCTATCAGATTTGGCATTACTTTCAAGAAACCATATCAAGTATAACATATACTACTGATAAATATGAAAGATATGCAATAGTTCACATTCTATTTTTTAGAAGATCAAAAGGAGTTTTCATCAAAAATAGATCTAATAGAAATCATATGTATGACAAGCAGTGATGATAGCTTTTAAAAATCATTTAAGTAGATAACTATCATATACAATTGTCTTTTTCATTTTTTCAAGAATTCTATTAACCCTATTTTACTTATGGTGTCCTTGGTGCTGAAACAATTGTATTCAATATTATTTTCTGTGCACAACTTGATAAAAATTGGTTTTCAAGACTATCCCATGATACTTCTTTATTTTCATAGTTTGCAAACCTTTTTCATTTGAACCCTTTTTGTGAGTTTGTGCCAATGCAGAAAATATTTCAATTTATGTGTCAAGAACAAAGCCAGTGTAAGCTTTTGAAAACTTAGTGTTGGAAACAACATCATTAGATTTAGAAATTGATTTTTGTTTGTTTCCTTAGTTAACATGCATAGCAAACTTTGACCTTTCAGAAGATAATCTAAGTAAGCCAATGACAAGGTCTTTTGAAATTAAGTCCATACTAGCATAAGTTAATTTTATATGCCCAAAAAAAAAACTTTAATATTAGTATTTATAATGCGTAATATATTTTGTTTAAGAGCATATTAAGCACATATTCTTATGTCTATGATCAATAAACAATAATGCCATGGATAAAAACTCTCAATCAAGCATATAGAGAATTCATAGATTTATTCTTAATAAATTGATTAATCATTTAGCAATTTATCCAATAGTGAGTAAAGCATACTATAAAATGAAGTGATTTGATTATATTTCCAAAAGTATTTTCTATATCACAAAATTGATCAATACTTGCAATTCATATCAAGTACTAAAGCAAAAATAATGATGAGATGCAAGGATTACTGATTTCATTATTATTATTTTTGTTAATTACTTTTCATAAGTATATTTTAAGTTTCTTTTGTTCCATGGGTATCTTGGCACACCTATGTCTACATCCTCATGTTTTCATTTTGGGTACCCAAGCTTGCTTGGGTCCTTGAGAGTTAGGACATTTGGTTCCTTTTGGAACCCAAATCTGTTTAATAGTAATAACTTTACCATTTGATTTAATTGTGTTAGAACGATGGAAAAAGTTGTTATGCCCATTCTTTTCATGTTTGAAATAAGTTATCTTATTTAATGGTTTGCTTGATGCATTGATAATCTTTTTCTCTAGAGATTTATTGTTAAGTAAAGGAGTCAAGTCAAGTTTTGATTTATCATAAGCAACATATTGGCTTTCAAACATCAATTTTAATCGTTCTGAACTTACAGTGAATTTGTTAATAAGAGATTTTGATTGGTTAATTTCTTCACTTAAGTTTTGATTTTTTTTAATTAAATTCTGATTTTTCTGAATCAATTGTTCTGAATTTAACCTTAAGCTTTTATTTTCAGAATTTAGTTTGTCATATATTTCAGCAATAGAATTTCTTTCTTTTGAGATTTCGAGATTTAGCTTTTTAAGATTTTTATTTTTGATAGCTAATTTTCTACATTCACCATACAAATCATGAAAAGCATTTAATAGTTCATCATAAGAATATTCTTCATGAAATTCATTTGGTGTAAAATTAGATTCAGATTCTACTTTATCTTCTAATGCCATAAAACATAAGTTGGTTACCTCTTGTAGTTCATTGTTGCTTCTAGCTTTCAATTTTTTGCTTGACTCTTCCTTGGTCAAGGCTTTCTTGCTTTTTATCTCTTTCTTCCTTTCTTCTTGCTTCCTCTTCTTCTTTGTCTTTAGGAAGCTTTTGAATCTTTCAGTGTTTGGGAATGGATCCTTGTTTCCATCACCAAACTCTTTGTTTTTTGAACTAATCTGCCTCAGAGTCGACTCGGGCCTTGTTGGAGTCGACTCTGAAATACTTGGAGTCGACTCGTTCACAAGATCTTCAAGACTGAGTCTCTGTCTTTCAGACTGTTCTTCTCTAGGAGTCGACTCGAACGAACTGGGAGTCGACTCGGCTAATGTGGAGAATTCTGCAATCTCATTGTTAGTACGCAATTGAAGCACATGTGAGCTAATCTGAGATTTATCATAAATAATTGTTAAAGTATCCCAGATTTCTTTAGCAGATAAGCATGCAGAAATCTTATGAAATATAGATTCATGGATAGCACAATATAGAAAGTTCATAGCGTTAGCATTCAATTGTGCTAAGTCTTTTTCATTGACATTTTGAGAGAGTGTGTGAGGTCCATCTATAATGATATTCCATATTTTATAGTTTTGTAATTGAACAAAAATTTTCATTCTAGCTTTCCATTGAATATAATAAGTTCCATCAAATAGTGGAGGTCTGTTTATGGAAAGTCCCTCGGCAAATAATATGTTATGTGGGGTTGTCATAATCTTTAGCTCTAGTCGATTAAGACTATAATTAATAGAAGAGCACCTGCTCTGATACCACTTGTTGCCCAAGGTGACAACCCAAGAGGGGGGGGGTGAATTGGGTCTTTTAAAAACTTTTCAACTACTTCTAATCTTTTAGAGTTAATTAAGCTAAGTTGTATGAATGCATAGTGGAATTTAACCTTAGCAAGAGTATGATTCTAATCTAATCAACTATTAAGCAGCGGACTCAATAAAAGATTAGTCTAAGTTTGCCCAAGTATGCAATTCAATACAATGAGTCTTAATGCTGTTATATTGAATGAGACTTGATTAAGTAAATTGAATATGCTTGCAACAAAAGGATGCACGGAGAAGAGTTAAGCAAGCATAGTATCTAAGTAAGTAAGTGAGTGAGGAAGTCAGATAACAAAGAGCATCACAAACACAACAAAAGTATAGTGGTTCGGTGCATCCTAGCACCTACATCCACTCCCCAAGACCTCTTGGGAATTTCACTATAATCTCTCAGATTACAGCCGGTTGTTTTACAAGCTCACAACCCAACTTGTTGTTTTGCGAGATCACAACGAACTCGGTCGGTTTTCACAGGCTCACCGACTAGAACCAACCGATTGTTTTCACGGGCTCACAATCCAACCCAGTTGGTTTTCCTAAAGGCTCACCAACCACAACCTTACAACGATTATTTTTCGGGTTCACAATCAACCCAGTTGGTTTTTCCAAAGGCTCACCAACCACAACCTTACAACGTTGGTTTTCCCTTTGGCTCACCAACAAACCTTAACACCGTTGGTTTTTCCTTTGGCTCACCAACAAACCTTAACCTCTTGATTCAATCCCTTGATTGAATCAAGTTACAAGATATTAGACTAAGAATTTAAGGCAAATACAAGCTTCTTAACTAAGCAAATATAGCAAATATAAACAAATAGAGTAAAGAGAAGCTCTCAAACGAGTTTTGAAGATGAAGGAGCTCGGCTTCTTCTTTACTTGACCCTCTTCTGATTTGGCACGAAGTAGAGGATCACCGAGGCAGCACACGGATGGAGAGGAAGCTTTAGGATTCACTTGGATGCTCTTCTTCTCTCTATTTTACTTTGAATGGCCCTTTTGTGCTTATGGGAGATTTCCTTTGTAATCTCTTTGAAATCTCTTTCCTAAATGTTCTTTCCCACTTCCATACCTTCTTCCCTAGCTCTCCTCTTGATTTTATAGCTTTAGAGGGAGTGAAAATAAAAATCTAGCCGTTAGAGACAAAAATAGAGCCGTTGGAATCAAGAAAAAACTAGCCGTTATGCCTCCTAGCGTGCTCGAGTCGACTCGGCTGAAGCAGGAGTCGACTCGGCTGAAGCAGGAGTCGACTCGGCTGAAGCAGGAGTCGACTCGACTGAAGCAGGAGTCGACTCGGCTGAAATAGGAGTCGACTCGTGAATAGTAGTCTGCCGGCACTGTAGCTGGGAGTCGACTCCGCACTGTAGCGCTGAAGTTGGAGTCGACTCGAGATCACTGTAGCGCTGAAAATCAACTCTCTGTCTTTTTGTTTGTTCTCAGCCGGAGTCGACTCGTAGAGTATCGGAGTCGACTCGAGCACTGTTTCTTGAAACTCTAGAGTGCCAGAGTCGACTCTAAACTTTCAGGAGTCGACTCGAGGACTATTCTTTTGAATCTTTCTTTAAAATTGCTCCTTCAACTTGAATCCTTTGAACTTGAAATTTGGGCCAATGAAGTGAAGCTTTCTTCCAACTTTTTTTGAGAGTTTTTGAAGGCCTTCTTGTATTCTTTCAACTTACTATATTCCTTGCAAAATAAGTATCTTTCTCCTTGCAACACAAACATTAGTAATTATACTTCAAGGTTTTTGTGATCATCAAAATCAATCTTTAAATCAATCTTTGGATCATCAGATCTCATACCTTTTTGCTTTGAGAACTTTGATGATGCCTTGATCACCCTGTGTAGCCGCACACACGTCCGGCCTCTACGGATAGTCCATGCAAAGCTCTAGGAAGATCCACAACTGTAGGAGTGCTACAATCTCACGAACTAGGTGATAGTGCCGTAAAATATACTTGGTCCGCTGATGTGCTTTAGGTTCCTTCGCTTGAGCTATGGCTCCAATGCTATTACAAAATATAGAAACTGGACCATCAATGGAGGGTGCCACTCCAAGCTCTGTGATGAACTTCCACATCCATATAGCTTCCTTGGGGGCATCAGATGCTGTGATGTATTCTGCTTCGCATGTTGAATCTGCCACTGTATGCTGCTTGAAACTTTTCCAGCAAACAACATCACCTTTCAGGGTAAATATATAACCTGACACGCTCTTGTTGTCATCTCGATCTTACTGGAAACTGGAATCACTGTATCCTACTAGTTTCAAGTCAGTATCACCTTTCTTGGAATTAATCATGCCGAACCTTTTCAGCACAGTATCAATGTACGTGGATTGGGACAATCCAAGCAATCTTTTAGATCTATCTCTATAGATCTTCATCCATAGGATGTAAGATTTTTCTCCCAAATTCTTCATGGCAAATTGAAATGAAAGCCAAACTTTTATTCCCTGTAATGTAGGAATGTCATTTCTGATTAAGAGAATATCATCCACATACAAAATAAGAAATACAATCACTAAACCATTTGCCCATTTATAAAAGCAAGGTTCTTCTTTATTCTTAATGAAACCATACTGTAGGTGCTGAGGTGCACCGAACCACTATACGTTGGTTGTGTTTGTGATGCTTTCTTTCATTGTTTAATTTTCTCATTTACTTACTTAGATAAATATCTAATTGAATTGCTTGCTTAACTCTTATCCGCGCATCCATTAGTTGCAAGTATATTCAAATTATTTAATCAAGTTTCATTTAATAAAACTGCATTAAGATTCATTGAATTGAAATGCTTGCTTGGGAAAATCTAGACTAATTGTTTATTGAGTCCGCTGCTTAATAGTTTTAATCTTGATCAGATTAGAATCAAACTGTTGCTAAGTTTAAATTCCACTGTGCATCTATACAACTTAGCTTAATTAATTGAAAAGTTTAGAAGTAGTTGAAAAGTTTTAAAAGACCCAATTCACCCCCCTCTTGGGTTGTATCTACTGGGCAACAAGTGGTATCAGAGTAGGTGCTCTAAGGTTAATTGTTGATCTCACGATCAAGAGCCAAAGATCATGACAACTCAAATAGATAGTTTTCTAGGAGAGGGACAATTAATTGATAGACCTCCACTATTTAATGGCATAAACTACACACATTGAAAAGTACGCATGCACAATTTCATTCAATCACAAAACTACGATTTATGGAATATCGTAATAAATGACCTTCACACACTCTCTCAAGCTGTTAATGAAAAAGACTTAGCACAATTGAATGCTAATGCTATGAACATATTATATTGTGCTATCAATGAAACTATATTTAATAAGATTTCTGCATGCTTATCTGCTAAAAAAATATGGGATACTTTAAAAAATATTTATGATAAATTTCAGATTAGCTCACATGTGCTTCAATTACATACTAACAGTGAGACTGCAGAAAAAGATGTTGAATCTCCCAATCATGAAGAAAGAACAACAAATAAAGAATTCAGTGATGAAAACAAGGATCCATTCCCAAACACCGAAAAATTCAAAAGCTTCCTAAAGACAAAGAAGAAGAGAAAACAAGAAGAAAGGAAGAAAGAGATAAAAAGCAAGAAAACCTTGACCAAGGAAGAGTCAAGCAAGAAAATGAAAGTTAGGAGCAACAATGATGATATTAGCTCCAAAGAACTACAAGAGGTAACTAACTTGTGCTTTATGGCACAAGAAGAAAAGGTAAAATCTGAATCTAATCTTACACCAAATGAATTTCATGAAGAATATTCTTATGATGAACTATTAAATGCTTTTCATGATTTGTATGGTGAATGTAGAAAATTAGCTATGAAAAATAAAAATCTTAAAAAGCTAAATCTGAAAATTTCAAAAGAAAGAAATTCTATTGCTGAAATACAAGACAAACTAAATTCTGAAAATAAAAGCTTAAGGTTAAATTCAGAAGAATTGATTCAAAAAAATCATAGCTTAATTAAAGCAAACCAAAACTTAAGTGAAGAAGTTGACCAATTGAAATCTCTTATTAACAAATTCACTGTAAGTTCAGAAAGATTAAAAATGATGTTTGAAAATCAACATGTTGTTTTTAATAAATCCAAATTTAGCTTGACTCCCTTGCTTAACAATAAATTTCTAGAGAAAAAGATTACCAATTTACCCAGCAAACCATCAAATAAGATAACTTATTTCAAATATGAAAAGAATGGGCATAATAACTTTACTTATAGTTCTAATACACATAAATTAAATGGTAAAGCTATTAATATTAAACAAATATGGATTCCAAAAGGAACAATTATAGCTAACTTGCAAGAATCCAAAAGAGCTTGGGTTCCTAAGTTGAAAATCTAATTATTTTTCAGCAGGTGTGTCTAGCTACCCAAGGTTCCAATGAAAGATGTTATCCGGACAATGGGTGCTCTAGACACATGCTAAAGAATGAAACTTAAAATATAATTAAGAAGAGTGACTAAAATAGAAGAAATAATGAAATTAGTAATTCTTGCATCCTCTCATACCGAAATTATTTTATTAGTTGATTAAAACATAACTTGCAAGTATTAATCATTTTTTTGTGATATAAGTGATATTTTTGGTTTGAAAAGAAAATATATCCAAATCACTCCATCTTTCTATATTATGCTTTACTTATATATGGATAATTTGGTAAATCAATTCTCCCAGAATAACTCTATAAATTTTTTATATGCTTGATTGAGAGTTCTTATCCATGGCATTATCTTCTATTGATCATAGACATAAGAATATGTACTTGATATGCTCTTAAAAAATATGCATTATAAATACTAAGATCAAAGAATTTTTTTTTTTGGCATATAAAATTAACTTATGCTAGTATGGACCTAATTTCAAAAGATCTTGTCATTGGTTTACTTAGATTATCTTCTGCAAGGTCAAAGTTTGCTATACATGTTAACTAAGAAAACAAATAAGAATCAATTTCTAAATCTAAAAATATTGTTTTCATCACTAAGTTTTCAAAAGCTTACATTGGATTTGTTCTTGGCAAATAAAATTGAAGTATTTTCTGTATTTGCTAAATCTTGTAAAAGTGTTTCAAATAAAAAAGGTTTCCAAACTTTGAAGATAAAGAGTATCATGGCACAGTATTGAAAACCAAAATTCTGATAAGGTTTGCACAGAAAATAATATTGAATACAATTATTTCTGCACCAAGGACACCATAAGTAAAATAGGATTAATAGAATCCTTGAAGAAATGAAAAAGACAATGTTGTATGATAGTTATTTTTTTTAAAAAATGCTATCATCACTGCTTGTCATACATATGGTTTCTATTAGATCTATTTTTGATGAAAACTCCTTTTGATCTTCTGAAAAATAGAAAATGAAATATTGCATATCTTTTATATTTTTCAGTCGTACATGTTATGCTTGATATATTCTTATGAAAATAATGCCAAATCTGATAAAGATACTCATATCTTTGGGTATCATTCATCAAGCAATGCATATAGAATATTCAATAAAAAGACCCTAGTTATAGAAATATCAATTCATTTTATTCTTTATAAGACTAATGATCTTTCATCAAGTCACTAAAATCAGATTATATATGTATATGGTTAATCTTTTTGCTTATATATAACAATCTGAAACTAAAACACTTTAAGAAGAATGAACAAGATTATAATTGGTCAAGTTAAACTAAATCATTTTTGAAAAGAGATAGAATTTGAAATCTTGCCGATAAAATTTGAAAACTTGTTAATAATTAGAACCAAATTGAGTTTTTCAGAAATGCACTTAATGAAAAAAAATTGGTGACTACTAAAAAATTCAATCAAGAAAAGATGAAATAGATCTTGATGAAATTCTTGCATGATTAGAAGTAAAGATCACCATTATCATTTGCTTGTTTTATGAGCTTTATGTTCTGTCAAATGAATGTGTAGAATACACTCCTATGTGGTTATTTCATTAAAAAAGATCTATGTAAAATAACCACCTTATTTAAAAACACTCATTACAAATATGATAAATCAATATGTGATTTGGAACAAGCACCAAAAGCGTGATATATAAAAGCTTGAGTAACTTTTTTGATAGAAAGTAATAGTGATAAATCTATGCATCAAAAAGAAAAATTTGTGATATCTTATTTGTATCCGTATGGAGCCAGCATCGGTCAGTCGCATGGGGAGCACTCATAACAAGGCAAGAAAGCAAGCCAGCTGT
Organism: Phoenix dactylifera; assembly: GCF_051530095.1. Taxonomy (NCBI): domain Eukaryota; kingdom Viridiplantae; phylum Streptophyta; class Magnoliopsida; order Arecales; family Arecaceae; genus Phoenix; species Phoenix dactylifera. Next base: position 18,737,231 of record NC_143202.1, on the reverse strand, counting down.
AGGTCAGAGGAGAGTGGGTCTCCGGGTTAAAGGTAGCCCAAGTCAGTCCATCAGTCAGTGGCTGGGGCTTGGCTTCGTGCAGGCCTATGCCTTCTGCTTCTTATATTGATGACATCATTTTTGGTTCTACTAATGAAAATTTATATGAAGATTTTACTAAGCTCATGCAAGGTGAGTTTGAAATATGTATGATGAATGAATTAACATTTTCTCTCGAACTCCAAATTAAGACAAACAAGAAAGGGGATCTTCATTGACTAAAGTTAGTCCACGAGAAAACTCTTATAGAAGATTGGCATGAAGAAGGTATGTCTATGACCCCATCTTGTAGAATTTGAAAAGGATGAGCAAGGTAGATCTATTGTTTTAAAGCTGTATTGAAGTATGATAGAATAATTATTTTATCATACAGCTAGTAGACCAGATTGTATGCTTATTATATGCCCGTGTGCAGGACTTCAATCTAACTCTAATGAATCATATTTTATTGATAACAAATGAATCATAATCTGAATTTTGATAGAAACAACTGTTTAAGATAATTTGATTAAAACTTAGCTAGCATGTCTTATTGATAATTATCTTAAGCAAATAGAATCTAAGCTAAATTGATTCTGAAAATAAGAAATTGATTTGACCTTGATGAATCTTCCTATTGTTTCACATGCTTGTCCTTAAACCATCTTGGTTAATGAAACTATCTCTTTAGTTCAAGTGACATGTGCTTGCTTATATTTAGGCAATCTCTTGAGTAAAGTGACTCAACATTCAATTATTGTTATATCTTATGTTGAGTCATCTAGTTAAGAAATATGTTGTATGAATGTTTTGTATCTTGAAGAAACTAATAACTTTCCTTCAAGAAAGAAAAAAAAGATTTTGTTAATAATGCACGATCCTTAAGTAAGAAAATGAAAGATTTCAACTTGAAGGACACCTCCACATAAGATACAATAAACATTCATATGCAAACAAGAAAGGGGACCTTCTTCAGCCAAAAGTTTACACATAAAAAATCTAGTAGGTATTTGACTTGAAGAATGCAGAATGAATCGGTAATTTTAGATACCTCTCTCATAAATTAGCTGAGCAAAGTCAATAACTTAAATCTTATTATGGCATGATTAAAGTCTTTAATTATTAATTTCTTGATATCATGTCATATATGTATTGATTGACTTATGCTTTTAGAAATTATTTCATAGTTTGCCCAAACTAAAATATATTTTTGCCTATGTCATAACCATGAAATTCACAAGTTTATGCTTAAATTTTTGATTTAAAATAACTTGTGAGAAGCTATGAATCCTTGAGCATAATGAAAATGTTGTTTGCATGATATACATCTATATGATATATAAGATTATTTATTTATTCTGCTCTTTCATGTAAATTACTTGAGAATAACAAAAAAAGAGAGAGATAAAGAAAAAAAATGAACATTATTCAAGGAAAGTAAAATTTAAGTAAAGACAAATACTCTAATCTTAAGGAAAAGTAAAACAAGCATAATATATTCGGCACATTTATGAGACTTGTGTGAGCGTTCTTTAGGAAGGGATAAAATCCGTAATTAATTATACTTAAACAAGGAGAGTTTGAAGTGAATATTTTAACCTTTCTATATTGCTCATCATAGCGATGGTGCCAATGGAGAGGCTAGTGGTAGTACCCGGCACTATTTGACCCAACTATTCGGTGTAGGATATATTAGGGATGGCACAAGAGAGAGGCTAGTGGTAGTACCTCGTGCCCCTTTCAACTCCACCGGATAGGAAGCAAATAGAGTATAGAGCATAAGAAAGTAAAAACGAAAAACAAAATCAAAATGTTCATTAATTGTTAAGGAAAGAAATTCAAAGAAAATTAGAAAATGAATGACAAAGTAAATGAAAGTATATAAGAAGAATCAAGTCAAGTTTTAGTCACTTGAAAACACACCTTAAGGATGAAATCAGTGCAAGATTATATTTAAATAGGAAAAGTTTATTTGAAAAGAATTGATTTTGATCCTTGACATACTTGTTCTTAATATTTTAATGCATGACTTAACACCTAATATATTTTGCATGTGGCATGATGTTTTGAATTATAGGTTCTTAATATTTTGTAATGCTCCATGCTTGGATAATTTGATTGAATGTTTGAAATACTACATAAATTTTTTTTTGGTATTATTAAAAAGAAATTTTAGATTTGTTGTTCACGATCATCTTGAAATCTGAAAATTGAATAAATTTGTAAAAAAGAGAAGAGAAGGATATCTCTATTTAGGAAAAATGAATTGATTTTGTTTTATCCTTCAACTTGCCTAACTTTGGTACATAATATTCTAATTCGTACCAAAACTCAACATTAAATACAAAGATTCTGAACATGCTCTAATATGTTTGAAATATGTGTTTTCAATCGTAATGATTTAAGATGAGCTATAATGTAGAAGATACATATATCAAATTATAACTTTGAAAGCCTCCTTGAAAATCTTTATGAAGTTCAAAATCCGATTTTGTATAAAAACTTAAACTTAATTTAAAAATACTTATATCATTACATCTTTGTAACCTTAGTTATATGCTTCAATGATCGCAACATTCAGGAGAATAACTCAATATGATTCCTAAATAAAAATCTTAACTTAGGAAAAATAGAATTAATTTTGATGCCTTGGTTGATTGCTCCGATACGCATATGAAACATATCATTTCTTATCTTTAAAGTGTACTAAAATTAGTTTAAATAATGTATTTTTCAATGATCTTGATTGCGAACAAATGTTTCTAAATATATGACTTTATTTTGATATTAAAAAGATTCATTGTATTTCATGTATACATTGCTGTGAATCTATGAGTAAGAAATTAAATTCTATAAACATTCACTTGAATGATCTTCTATATCCCTTTCTGCATGATTGTTGCTTCCATCACTAAAAGAAAAAGCTATTTTTAAAAGAGTGAATGATCTTAAAGCTAGAAACATTTCAGCTCACTCAAATGACTCTTAAAAGAAATAAAATGTAATTGCTTTTGAAAGAAATTGAGCTTCAAATGAATTATTTTCTGATTAATATTTCAGAATATTTTCTCAAAGATTAAGAAGAAGCATAACGTGTTCTTGAAAGATTAAAAAGAGTGATTGCTACAAAATTTGAATAATTATAGATCACTCTACATTCTTGATATCATAGAATTTCAGTTTTATTCACGCTTATCATCAAAATCTGAAATTCAACAAAAAGAAAAGAATGATTAAATAAGAATGTATCTTTTGAGGGGGTGCTTTAGATATTTAATCTAAATGCATTATGTATCTTATTCAAAAGTCACTTTCACTTGATGCATTCCTTGGATGTTTTAAGGAGTGATTTTGATGAACCTCTTTATGCTACCATTGCTTGCCTTGAGTTGAGTTGTATAAAGGTTGTTTCAGGAGAAGAGATCATATGGATCTTAATCGCATAAATCCATAACTAAAGGAGAGAGAAAGAATATTAAATGAGAAGTGTTCCTAATACTCTCCATTATATAAATATCTGAAATTTAAATATGAAAATCTTTGTAATACACCTTGAGGCTTACTATTTGGTTAATATATTTTATGCATCAATCATGAACCAAATTGCAATTCAATCAGTTGATCTTAAGAGCCTCTAGCTTAATAAAAAAGGAGGAGAATAATGTGTTGAATTTTCTTGAGTATTTCTTGTGAACACAAATTTAAAAGTAGCTGCTACATATGATAGATCCATAGATTTTAAAATGCACCTAATCGGTAAATCAGCTGTTCTCAAAATTATTTGAATACGAATTCCATCTGTCTTTATTAGAAAATCTATTTTGAAATTCACTAATGAGTTCTTATTGGCTTGCTCTTTAGAACTTCAATTTTGTGCCAATTCATTTTTATATGTATCAAAATGTGCTTCTTTTTAAAGGAATAAAAGAAAGTCTTTAAAAGAGCTCTAAAAGAATTTTGAATTTTATGTATGCTCTAAGATATATCATAAATTGCATGAATTCATGTTTTGGTATTTGTGCCCGAATGCTTTTATTATCATACAAGAATTTTGAAGCCATTAAAAATTAATGATCCAACATGATGTTATATTTTTTTTTGTTTTGATCTTATACTCTGAAAATTAATTAAATTGCTCTCATGTTGCTAAATACTTAATATATTGGGCAAAAGATCTTAAATGAACAAGCTTTCATACTTGTTATTAAAGATCTTTCAAAAAAAGGGGTTAGATTTTTATTCGTGCCTTCTTTGAATATTAGTCTTGATACTCCTTGAATTAACTTGAAAAAGGTTCCACCTACACTTGATTTGAAAACTATCTTTAGAATCATATTCGATGTGCTCTCATTATAATTTGCCCTAAAATCATTTTAATTGGCTCTGATATATGCTCATTAATCTTATTCTGACATTATTGCCTTGAGTTATATGATTCATATTCTTGCAATAATTCGACATGCATTGACTGAAAATCAGAGTACAATAAGGAAAAAAAATATTTGAGTATCATTTGCTGCTTTGTGCTTAATGTTTCATTATCTTGCAACCTTTTTGATGTTGTTAAAAAGGGGGAGAAATATCTGAGTATATGCTCATAATGTTTTATGTGTTGATTATGTTAAGTTGATTAAATCTAAAACATTATCATGAAGTATGTTTTAAATATGCATGTTTTCTACTTCATGCAACTTAGCTATGCATTAGTTCTAGAACACAATCTATTTTATATTGCATATACTCCAAGTTTTGTTATCATCAAAAAGGGGAAGATTACTGACCCAAAGATTGATTTTGATGATCACAAAATCTTGAAGTATAATTACTAATGTTTGTGTTGCAAGAAGAAAGATAATTTATTTTGCAAGGAACATAGCAAGTTGAAAAAATACAAGAAGGCCTCAAAAGCTCTCAAGAAAAATTAGAAGAAAGCCACACTTCATTGGCCCAAGTTTCAAATTCAAAGGATTCAAGTTGGAGTAGCAAATTCAAAGAAAAATTCAAAAGAACAGTCCTCGAGTTGACTCCTAGAAGTTCAGAGTCGACTCTGGCACTCTAGAGTTTTAAGGAATAGTGCTCGAGTCGACTCCTACTGTTCACGAGCCGACTCCCGCAGAAAAAGACAGAGAGTTGATTTTCAGCGCTACAGTGCTCGAGTCAACTCCAGCTACAGTCGAGTCGACTCCCAGCTACAGTGTCGGCAGACTCCGATTCACGAGTCGACTCCAGCTTCAGCCGAGTCGACTCTTGCTTCAGCCGAGTCGACTCGAACACGCTGGGAGGCATAACGGCTAGTTTTTTTTCTCAACTTCAACAGCTCTATTTTTGTCTCTAACGGCTAGATCTTTGTTCCCACGCCATCCAAAGCTATAAAATCAAGGAGAGAGCTAGAGGAGAAGTTAAGAAAGTGGGAGAGAACACATAGGGAAGAGATTTCAAGACAAACCTCCCAAAAGCACAAAAGGGACATTCAAAGCAAAAGAGAGAGAAGAAGAGCATCTGAGTGAATCCCAAGGCTTCCTCTCCAACTGTGTGCTGCCTCAGTGATCCTCTACCTCGTGCGAAATCAGAAGAGGGTCAAGTAAAGAAGAAGCCGAGTTCCTTCATCTACAAAACTTGTTTGAGGGCTTTTTCTCTTTACTCTATTTGTTTACATTGTTATATCTGCTTGTTTAAGAAGCTTGTATTTGTTTTAAACTCTTGTTCTAATATCTTGTAACTTGATTCAATCAAGGGGTTAAGGTTTGTTGGTAAGCCAAAGAAAAAACCAATGGTGTAAGGTTATGGTTGGTGAACCGGAAAAAACCAACCGGGTTTGATTGTGAACCCGAAAAAACAATCGAGTGGTTCTAGTCAGTGAGCCTGTGAAAATCGATCGAGTTCGTTGTGATCTCGAGAAAACAACAAGTTAGGTTGTGTGCTTGTAAAACAACCGGCTGTAATCTGAGGGATTATAGTGAAATTCCCAAGAGATCTTGGGGAGTGGATGTAGGTGTTGGGGTGCACCGAACCACTATACGTTTGTTGTGTTTGTGATGCTTTCTTTCATTGTTTAATTTTCTCATTTACTTAGATAAATATCTAATTGAATTGCTTGCTTAACTCTTATCCGCGCATCCTTTAGTTGCAAGTATATTCAAATTGTTTAATCAAGTTTCATTTAATAAAACTGCATTAAGATTCATTGTATTGAAATGCTTGCTTGGGAAAATCTAGATTAATTATTTATTGAGTCCGCTGCTTAATAGTTTTAATCTTAGTCAGATTAGAATAACTGTTGCTAAGTTTAAATTCCACTGTGCATCTATACAACTTAGCTTAATTAATTGAAAAGTTTAGAAGTAGTTGAAAAGTTTTAAAATACCCAATTCACCCTCCCTCTTGGGTTGTATCTACTGGGCAATATATACATTCTGATCACCTTATCAAAACGTATGTTCCAACTCCGAGAAGCTTGCTTTAATCCTAAATGGATAGCTGAAGCTTGCACACTTTAGATTTATCTGTAGATGTAAAACCTTCACGTTGTAAACCTCTTCTTCTAAATCTCTATTTAGAAATGCAGTTTTTACATCCATCTGCCAGATCTCATAATCTAAATGTGCTGCTATCGCAAGCATAATCCGAATGGACTTGAGCATTACCACAGGAGAAAAGATCTCGTCATAGTCAATACCATGATGCTGGCGATATCCCTTGACACCAGATGGGCTTTGTAGGTTTCCACCTTTCCGTCTGCACCCATTTTTCTTTTGAAAATCCACTTACACCCTATAGATTTTATTCCTTCGGATGGGTCAACTAATGTCCATACATCATTGACCTTCATGGACTCCATTTCGGATTTCATGGCTCCAAGCCATTTATCAGAGTCATGCCTCTGCATTGCATCTGTTGCCCAGATAGACAACCCAAGAGGGGGGGGGGTGAATTGGGTTTTAAAATAATTTGAATAATTAAAACGATGTGGTTGACTAATTAAAAACTATTGCAAGTTATTTAATTAATGCTAAGTGCTGTGAGTGATGTGAGGGGAAGAAGAAGAGAGACAATCCAACACAAACACAAGGTTTTATAGTGGTTCGGAGCTAACCCTTGCTCCTACGTCCACTCCCCAAGTCTCACTTGGGAATTCACTATAACCCCCTTGGATTACAGCCGGTTGTTTTCCAAGCTCACAACCAAACTTGTTGTTTTACGAGCTCACAACGAACTCGGTCGGTTTTTCCAGGCTCACCGACTAGAACCGCCCCGATTGTTTTTCCGGGATCACAATCAAACCCTTACACACGTTGGTTTTAACTCGGCTCACCAACCAACCTCAATCCCCTTGATTCAATCCCCGATTGAACCAAGTAAATACAAGTTGTAGAAAGAAAACAGAAAATGAGCTTCTCAAAAAGCAGATGAAAACAATATGAACAATAAATGAAGTTAAGAAGCCTCAAACGCTTTTAGATTGGAGATGAGGAATGGCTTCTTAAACTTCTGGTCTCCTCTTGAAAGAGTAGTCGACTTGAATGCAGGAGAAGGAGGCTTTAATTGCTGGGAAGATGTAGTTGGAAGCAGTAAATGCAGATCTTCCTCTTTTTTGTTGAAGAGCACGTTGCAGAGCTTGAATGCTTGATTAGTTGGAGTGGAATGGTTGTTCTCTGCCTTGCTACAGTCCTCTGTGGCTATTTAAGCCAACCCCCACGGAAACTAGCCGTTAGAGTGCTTTTTCTGTCCGTTCTGAACACTCTGCGCAGCTTGACAATATGACCGTTGGTGGGTTGGAGTCGACTCGCGCGATCAGGAGTCGACTCGGCTGTAGCGGGAGTCGACTCAAGCTTTTCCGGAGTCGACTCGGCAACTGTTCCAAATTTGAATTAAAGTTGCCTTCACGACTGGGAGTCGACTCGTCTTGACCTGGAGTCGACTCGTCAACTTCTGGAGCTGACTTGGCAATTTTGGAGTCGGCTCATCCACTGAAGTCCGTGGATCCAATTTTGAATTTTGTCCACTCGAGTCGACTCGACTGTCCTGGGAGTCGACTCGAATCTCAGAGCCCGAACTCCCGATCCTCTGTCTTTTGGCTCGTCCAGTCTTGGAGTCGACTCGAACTTCCTTGGAGTCGACTCGGCTCTCAGTTTCCGAAAGATGGTCTTCTGCCTTTTGACGTGAAGCTGTCTTGGAGTCGACTCGAGCTGTCTGGGAGTCGACTCGAATCTCAGAGGCAGTAACTTGGTTTTCTGTCTGTCTTGGGGTCGCGGTGTCTTGGAGTCGACTCGCGTATTGCGGGAGTCGACTCGAATCTCAGAGTCCATAAAATGCTCTCTGACTTTTTCTTTGTGTACCGCTGAGAGTCGACTCTTGCTTTCTCTGGAGTCGACTTGCCACCTATCGGAGTCGACTCGCGTTCCACTGGAGTCGACTCGAATCTCAGACCCGAAAACTGTTCTCTGACTTTTCTGCCTGTGACTGCTTGGAGTTGACTCTTACTTCCTTGGAGTCGACTCGGTGAACATCGGAGTCGACTCGCGCACTTCGGGAGTCGACTCGCTGACAGGTTCTGAGTTGAAGCTTTCTGTCCTTCTATCTGTTCTCAGTCGGAGTCGACTCGTACTTATTTGGAGTCGACTCGAGCTCGTGCCAGTGAACTTGATACGCTTGGAGTCGACTCGTGATACTCGGGAGTCGACTCGAGTCTCAGACATTGGTTCAAACAGACTCCTTAACTTATCCAAAAATTATGAACCAAGTCTTGGGATACTTAGACAGAATTTTCACTGAAACACTCAATTGAATTCATTAGTAATCAAAAGATATACTCAAATACTTTGAGCTCATCAAAATCAAATGGGGTTTTAATCAATCACTCCACAATCTCTCCCTTTTTGATGATGACAAAACTTTGAGTATATGTAAAATGAATTGCTCAATAAATAATAAAATAAAATCCATAAATGAATTCAAATGTCTGGTAATTCAATTTATCCAAGCTTGAAAGGAGTGAAACAATAAATTTCGGAGTTAAAGCTCCCCCTTTCATTTGGAATTATATAAGCCTTCATATTATGCAATCAATTGTTTGGCTTATATGTCATTAATGATTTAGTTTGATTAAAATTCAGATTCTCCCCCTCAACATATGCATTCAACTATGTTTTGATTCTCTGAATTTCCTTTTAATGCTTTGAAGTTTTTGAACTGAATTTTTTGTATTTAGAGGGAAAATCTGTCAATTTGTTCTTGTGTAGGATTCAGCTAATCTCCGAATATCCCTTGAATAGATTCTGGAGATTACTCCATTAGGAGCCCCAAAAGAGAGATAATGAGCCTCGAGGTACCGAATCCACTTAGAACAAATTTGTGTGTTTTTGAGAGTTTTATGTTTTTATTGATTTTCATTGATTTCTTTTACATATTTCGCCCCTTTTACATACTTTATACATATTTCTCCCTTTTTTTTTACATATTTTATTTTTCCCCCTTTTTGTCATCATATCAAAAAGGAGGTAATCACACACAATCAATGGCACAACCAATCATCAAATGGCACATAATTGAAGATAAAATGTCTACTCATTGTATTGATATGAATGTGAATACATGTGAGAATACAATAAGTAAAGTAAAACAAGACAAAACACAAAAACATCTATGGCCTCCTCGAGGATGAGGCATCTCCTCTCGTGGATGTGGCTCCTCCTCTCAATCGGCTCTGCTCCATGAGGAGGGTGACTGCATCTGTAACATGGCCAAGCTGCGTGATAATAGACGTAGTGGCTCTGCTATGTGTAGTGGAGAGCTCAGTCACCGACGTCTGAAGCCCAGTCACCGACGTCTGAAGTGCGTCCAGCTTGTCGATGAGTACATTCGACAAGCGCTCGGCCCCCTCGGTGGTGGTGTGCATGTCATGACCTATGTCCTCTCGTATCTGTCGAGTGGTGCTCGTGACCTCACTCATGCTGTGGAACTGGGCCTGGACCAAACTCCGGACATTGTAGATCTCTTCCCGTACATGAGCCGTCATGTCAGTCACGGCTGTCAAGGAAGGGACCAACTGAGAAGATACGGGTGCAGGAGTAGGAGCAGGCACCGCACCTCGGAGCTCCCGAAGCAGCTCATCCCTCACATCTCTGACTATCTCCTGTCGCAGCTCCCGGAGCTGCTCAGGATCAATCCGGACCTCCATGGATGGTGGAGCCGAGGAGGAAGGTCCGGCAGAGGTGGTAGGAGCAGGAGGAGTGGATGGAAGGTCTGGATGGTCTGGAAGGTCTGGGTAGTCTGAATCGGGCTCAGGACTGGGTGAAGGTCTGGTGGTCTGAGCGGTGAGGGTAGACTTCCTAACCCATACCCCCTCTCTCTTCCGAAACCCCATCCTGTGTAGGGTCCCCGCACGCGTGCGATCAGTCCATCGCAAAGCGCGAAAGGGCTCCCCCTCAGGAATGGGAACCTCGTACTCCCTAAAAAGAAGGGTGAAAATCATGCCGTATGGGAGGGTGAGCCTAGGTCTATCTAGGGGCTCACACATATACCTATAGATGAGCTTAGGGAAGTTGATTGGGGTGTCCTGAAGGATATAGAACATAAGAGCTAGGTCTCTCTCATTTACAAAATCAAATCTCCCTGTCTTAGGGAAGATGGATCTAGACAAAATACTCAAGAGGATCCGCACCTCAATCGGTAGTGAGCTCGCGGATACCTCGTCTAGAGGTGACTGGGGTGGATGTCCTAGAACGGCCGTAAGGGCCTCAACCCTATCCTCAGGGTGTGCGGGAGCCACCCCTGCTAATGGAAGGTGGAGGATGTGGGCAATAAGATCCTCCGTGACACGCAAAGGGACACCGGCTACTGTGCCCTCGATACCTCCATCTCCCCGATGGACGGTACCATAGAACTCTCTAATAAGGCCCGGGTATGTGGGGAGGTCCAGTGTAAGGAAGTACTCTAGGCCCTGGGCCCTAAGTCTATCACCTATGGTGAACCCTTCCCGGGAGAGGAAGTCGAAATCGACATACCTCCCGGTGGAGACGACCTTCCCGGCCAATGGCCTCGCGGGAACCGCCCTAGGCGGGGAACGAGCCGGAGGTGGTTGCCTCGCGGGATCGTGCCGCGCCTTGGAGCGCCGCTCGGGACCGGCCTCGGGTCGGGACCTCTTCCTAACTACAGTCTTACGCGGCATTTTGACCTAAACTGAGAGGAAAAACCTAGAGGATGGTGAAGGACCGACGGAAAAGACTCGGAACCGACCGGGAATGACCTAGGAAGGGAGGAGAACTCAATGTCCGGCGAAGAATCGACGGGAAAATGGCTTGGAGACGATCGGGGACGACCTAGGAGTCGGCTCTAGGGCTTTTTGAACAGTGGCGGCTTGAAAGAAAAGTGTTTTCGAAACGACAAATCTAGGGTTAAAAAGTCGGATCCCGACTGCGAGTCGACTCGACCTCGAGTCGACTCCAGAATATGCGCGAGTCGACTCTCCTTATGCGCCTGTGGACCTCGAGTCGACTCCCGACAGTATGCGAGTCGACTCCCCCTCTGCTGCCATCTTTGCGAGTCGACTCCCGCCAATGCGCGAGTCGACTTCCCCTTAGGAGCCGGCTCTGAAACTTACTCGAGTCGTCTCTAACATTGGCACGCACCTAAAACTCATGCTATAATCGTGCCGAATGACGAAAAATCACTTAATTAAGATCTGATTTGATGATCATTGGAAAGAAACTCTATTTTTAACCACATTGTAATCATCAAAATCAATGTATCTAGTGGAACCACTAGGATGGATCAATCACTCCTAATCCCCTCCTAAGCACACTAAACCTCTCTTCACTTAGGGGTTTTGTAAAAATATCTGCTAATTGATTATCAGTACAAACAAATTGGAGTGTCACATCACCATTCAATACATGATCTCTTATGAAGTGATGTCTTATCTCAATGTGTTTAGTTCTTGAATGTTGAATTGGATTTTTAGTTAGGTTTATGGCACTTGTATTATCACAATTAATGGGAATTTTATCTTGTTTAATGCCATAATCTTCTAATTGTTGTTTAATCCATAAGATTTGAGCACAACAACTCCCGGCTGCAACATATTCAGCTTCTGCAGTGGATAATGCAACCGAGTTTTGTTTCTTGCTAAACCATGAGATAAGGTTTTCTCCTAGAAATTGACACGACCCGCTGGTACTTTTTCTATCAAGCTTACATCCAGCGAAGTCTGAATCTGTGTACCCTATTAAGTTTAGGCTAGATTCTTTAGAGTACCATAGCCCTATGTTCTTAGTTCCTATTAAGTATTTAAAAATTCTCTTAACTGCAACTAGATGTGATTCTTTAGGATTAGCCTGATATCTAGCACACATGCACACACTAAACATAATATCAGGTCTACTTGCAGTAAGATACAGTAAAGATCCTATCATACCTCTATAAAGTTTTTGATCTACAGATTTACCTGATTCATCTTGGTCTAACTTGCATGATGAGCTCATGGGGGTGCTGATTGACTTGTTTCCCTCCATGTCAAACTTCTTGAGCATCTCCTTGATATATTTGGCTTGATTGATGAAGATGCCTCCTTCAGACTGTTTGATTTGAAGCCCGAGAAAGTAGTTTAGCTCTCCCATCATGCTCATCTCAAACTCACTCTGCATCAAATCAGTAAATTCCTCGCAGAGGCGATTGTTAGTAGCACCGAAAATGATATCATCAACATAAATCTGTACTAATAACATATCCTTATTTTGCTTTTTCAGAAATAGTGTTGTATCTACATTTCCCCTAGAGAATTCATGTTCTAATAGGAATTTGCTAAGCCTCTCATACCATGCTTTAGGTGCTTGTTTTAAACCATAAAGTGCTTTATTTAGCTTATATACATGATTGGGGTATTGATGATTTTCAAAACCAGGAGGTTGTTCTACATATACCTCCTCATTAATATACCCATTTAAAAATGCACTTTTTACATCCATTTGAAATAGTTTGAAGTCCTTAGAGCATGCATATGCTAATAGTAGTCTAATCGCCTCAAGTCTAGCTACGGGAGCAAAGGTTTCATCAAAATCTATACCTTCTTCTTGATTATACCCCTTTGCTACTAGTCTAGCCTTATTCCTTATAACAATTCCATTTTTATCAAGTTTATTTTTATAAATCCATTTAGTACCAATAATTGGATATTCAGAAGGTCTTTCTACTAGATTCCACACTTTGTTTCTAGTAAATTGGTTTAGTTCTTCTTGCATTGCATTTATCCAATTTACATCATTTTCGGCTTCTTCTATATGTTTGGGCTCAAAGTGTGAAACAAAAGCTAGATGGTTATTCAAATTCCTAAGGGATGCTCTAATCCTAACGGGTTGAGATGGATCATCTAGAATTAGTTCCTTAGGATGCCCATGAGCATACCTCCAAGCTTTAGTTAGCCCATGATCCATAATAGACTCTTGGCTTGATGATTCTCCTTCAATCAACTTTTGATTATCATCTTGTAATCCCATCTCATCTATCTTTTCTTCAAGTATTTCCATATCATCATCAAAATTAACCTTCTTACTAGACGAGATGTCACTAGAGTCATCAAAAACAACATGTATAGATTCTTCTATAACTAAGGTTCTTTTATTAAAGACTCTATAGGCTTTACTAGTTGTAGAATAACCTAAGAATATTCCTTCATCAGATTTAGGGTCAAATTTCCCTAGATTATCTTTCCCATTATTATGCACAAAACACCTACATCCAAACACATGAAAATAATTAACCTTTGGTTTTCTGTTTTTCCACAGTTCATAAGGTGTTTTCTTTATAATGGGTCTCAATAGAACTCTATTTAGTATGTGACAAGAGGTATTAATGGCTTCTTCCCAAAAGTACTTAGGGAGGTTACTTTCACATAACATAGTTCTAGCCATTTCCTCTAGTGTTCTATTCTTCCTTTCCACCACTCCATTTTGTTGTGGTGTCCTAGGTGCTGAGAAATTATGGGTTATCCCCTTCTTACTACAAAATTCATTAAATGACTGATTTTCAAATTCGGTACCCTGGTCACTTCTAATGGCTATGACTGAAGACTCTCTAGCATTTGTTACTTCCTTATGGAACTTCTTAAACATAGAAAATGCTTGATCCTTATGCACTAGGAACATGACCCATGTGTACCTAGAGTAATCATCTACTATAACTAGACCATATTTATTTCCACCTAGGCTTGTTGTTCTAGTTGGACCAAATAGGTCCATGTGTAATAATTCTAGAGGCCTAGAGGTAGAGACACATTTTATGGATTTAAAAGAGTTCCTAGATTGTTTGCCAAATTGACATGCTTCACATATTTTGTTCTTTTCAAATTTTAATTTTGGCAAACCTATCACGGAGTCTCTTTTAACTAGTTTAGTTATTGTGTCCATGCTTGCATGACCTAACTTACGGTGCCATAACCAACTAGCATCATTATCTTTAGTTTCATTTACAACTAAACATTGGTTATGTTTTGCAAGATCTTCTAGGTCTACAACATATACATTTCCACGTCTAATCCCTTTAAAAACTAAACTATTATCATTAGGGTTTGTTATAATGCATAGTGATGGCTTAAACATAACATCATACCCTTTATCACATAATTGACTAATGCTTAATAAGTTATGCTTAAGACCATCAACATATCTAACATTATCAATAAAAGTAGAAGGGGTGATTTGAACTTTACCAATACCAATGATGTGACCTTGGTTGTTGTCTCCAAAAGTCACAGCACCTCCCTTCTTAGCTTCAAGGGTGAAAAATTGATCTTTGTCACCCGTCATGTGCCTTGAGCAGCCACTATCCAAGTACCAGCATTTTTTGTTGACCTTGGCTGCAAGACACTCCTACACAAGCAAATCATGTCATCTTAGGTACCCAAGTTTTCTTGGGTCCTTCATGGTTAGTCAAGTTGGTTCCTTTTGGAACCCATACCCTTTTAATTTTTCTTTTTGTTTTATTTTTCCTAAAATTACACACATTCGCTTTATGACCTATAGTACCACAGCAAAAGCAAGTTATTTTCTTAGTTTTAGTTTCTCCAGCTTTAACAAAGAAGTTACTAAGAAGTTTTTGTTTATTTCTTGGTTTATACCCTAAACCCGCTTTATTAAATACGGCTCGTTGACTATTAAGTATCATATTTAATTTTTCAGAACTATATGTAAATTTTTCAACTAAGGGTTTGTATTTGTTAAGTTCTTTAGTTAGAGTTTGATTTTCTGCTTTTAGGTCATTAAGTTCTTTTGTGAGATCCTTATTTAAGATTTGTTTATGATTTTTAAGTTCTGAAAGTTCCTTAGTTAGTTTTTCATTATCTTTAGTTAAGGTACTAGTCTTTTGAGTTAAAAGTTGGTTGCTTGTCTTAAGTTCTATATTTTCTTTGATGATTAAATCCTTATCCTTAACTAATTTATCGTATTTATGTAGGTATGATTGATTAGCTATTTTTAGTTCTTTATTCTTAAGATTTATGGCCTTATATTCTACCATTAATTCATTAAATGCATCATAAAGTTCATCAAAAGAAAAATCAGGATGCGTATCGGAAGTTACCTCGTTTTCATTGGCCATGAAGCAGAAATTGGCCTTCTCTTCTTGTTCATCATCTGATGAGGAGGATGATGAGTCGGAGTCGGATAGTGTTGTGACAAGAGCCTTCTTCTTCTTGTACTTACTCCCCTTCTTCAGTAAGGGGCACTCAGCTCTTATGTGACCCGGCTTCTTGCACTCGTAACACCCAATCCCCTCATTTTCCCTTTCCTTACCTTTGTCCTTGCGGTAGGAATTTGAGGGGCCTCTCCTTTGATGATAGGACTTCTTGTGGTTGATGAATTTCTTGAACTTGCGCACAAGAAGAGCCTCACCATCATCTTCCTCATTCTCTTCTTCGTCACTGCTGCTACTGCAAGACAAGTCCTTGTTAGATGAAGTAGACTTAAGAGCTATTACCTTTTTCTTGTGGGAGGACTCCTCTTCGCTGTGTTGCTTCATGGTTAGCTCGTGAGTCATTAGGGATCCAAGGAGCTCTTCAAGTGGAAGCTTGTTCAAGTCTTTAGCTTTTTGGATTGCCGTCACCTTGGCTTCCCATGACCTTGGTAGGCAGCGAAGTATTTTCCTGACAAGATCACTGTTAGTATAGCTCTTGCCAAGGCTTTTTAGGCCATTGACAATGTCAGTAAACCTAGTGAACATGCTAGTGATTGTCTCATTAGAATCCATTTTAAATAGTTCATACTTATGAACCAATATATTAATTTTGGATTCTTTAACTTGATTCGTGCCCTCATGGGTCACTTCAAGTCTATCCCAAATCTCTTTTGCAGAGTTGCAAGTAGAGACCCTATTGAATTCATTTCTATCCAAGGCACAATAAAACACATTCATAGCTTTAGAGTTTAGTTGTGCCTTCCTCATGTCATGTTCATCCCAATCCTTTTCTAGTTTGGGTACCTTGATACCCTCTACATATATGGATGGGATGTATGGGCCATTTACTACAATGGTCCACATCTCATAGTCTTGGGCTTGGATGAATATTCTCATCCTAGCCTTCCAGTATGAGTAGTCGGATCCATTAAAGAAAGGGGGTCTTTGGGTGGACTGACCCTCAATGTGGGAAGATCCAAATGGGGTTGTCATTTTGATCTTTTAACTCTTGGGTGGAAGAGTTTAGGCTCTGATACCACTTGTTGCCCAGATAGACAACCCAAGAGGGGGGGGGGGTGAATTGGGTTTTAAAATAATTCGAATAATTAAAATGATGTGGTTGACTAATTAAAAACTATTGCAAGTTATTTAATTAATGCTAAGTGCTGTGAGTGATGTGAGGGGAAGAAGAAGAGAGACAATCCAACACAAACACAAGGTTTTATAGTGGTTCGGAGCTAACCCTTGCTCCTACGTCCACTCTCCAAGTCTCACTTGGGAATTCACTATAACCCCCTTGGATTACAGCCGGTTGTTTTCCAAGCTCACAACCAAACTTGTTGTTTTACGAGCTCACAACGAACTCGGTCGGTTTTCCCAGGCTCACCGACTAGAACCGCCCCGATTGTTTTTCCGGGATCACAATCAAACCCTTACACACGTTGGTTTTAACTCGGCTCACCAACCAACCTCAATCCCCTTGATTCAATCCCCGATTGAACCAAGTAAATACAAGTTGTAGAAAGAAAACAGAAAATGAGCTTCTCAAAAAGCAGATGAAAACAATATGAACAATAAATGAAGTTAAGAAGCCTCAAACGCTTTTAGATTGGAGATGAGGAATGGCTTCTTAAACTTCTGGTCTCCTCTTGAAAGAGTAGTCGACTTGAATGCAGGAGAAGGAGGCTTTAATTGCTGGGAAGATGTAGTTGGAAGCAGTAAATGCAGATCTTCCTCTTTTTCGTTGAAGAGCACGTTGCAGAGCTTGAATGCTTGATTAGTTGGAGTGGAATGGTTGTTCTCTGCCTTGCTACAGTCCTCTGTGGCTATTTAAGCCAACCCCCACGGAAACTAGCCGTTAGAGTGCTTTTTCTGCCCGTTCTGAACACTCTGCGCAGCCTGATAATATGACCGTTGGTGGGTTGGAGTCGACTCGCGCGATCAGGAGTCGACTCGGCTGTAGCGGGAGTCGACTCAAGCTTTTCCAGAGTCGACTCGGCAACTGTTCCAAATTTGAATTAAAGTTGCCTTCACGACTGGGAGTCGACTCGTCTTGACCTGGAGTCGACTCGTCAACTTCTGGAGCTGACTTGGCAATTTTGGAGTCGGCTCATCCACTGAAGTCCGTGGATCCAATTTTGAATTTTGTCCACTCGAGTCGACTCGACTGTCCTGGGAGTCGACTCGAATCTCAGAGCCCGAACTCCCGATCCTCTGTCTTTTGGCTCGTCCAGTCTTGGAGTCGACTCGAACTTCCTTGGAGTCGACTCGGCTCTCAGTTTCCGAAAGATGGTCTTCTGCCTTTTGACGTGAAGCTGTCTTGGAGTCGACTCGAGCTGTCTGGGAGTCGACTCGAATCTCAGAGGCAGTAACTTGGTTTTCTGTCTGTCTTGGGGTCGCGGTGTCTTGGAGTCGACTCGCGTATTGCGGGAGTTGACTCGAATCTCAGAGTCCATAAAATGCTCTCTGACTTTTTCTTTGTGTACCGCTGAGAGTCGACTCTTGCTTTCTCTGGAGTCGACTTGCCACCTATCGGAGTCGACTCGCGTTCCACTGGAGTCGACTCGAATCTCAGACCCGAAAACTGTTCTCTGACTTTTCTGCCTGTGACTGCTTGGAGTCGACTCTTACTTCCTTGGAGTCGACTCGGTGAACATCGGAGTCGACTCGCGCACTTCGGGAGTCGACTCGCTGACAGGTTCTGAGTTGAAGCTTTCTGTCCTTCTGTCTGTTCTCAGTCGGAGTCGACTCGTACTTATCTGGAGTCGACTCGAGCTCGTGCCAGTGAACTTGATATGCTTGGAGTCGACTCGTGATACTCGGGAGTCGACTCGAGTCTCAGACATTGGTTCAAACAGACTCCTTAACTTATCCAAAAATTATGAACCAAGTCTTGGGACACTTAGACAGGATTTTCACTGAAACACTCAATTGAATTCATTAGTAATCAAAAGATATACTCAAATGCTTTGAGCTCATGAAAATCAAATGGGGTTTTAATCAATCACTCCACAGCATCCATATAGGTGATTGGATTCTCATTGTTTTCATCAAGTTCGATAGGATCTCCGTTCCGGATAAAGAAACCGTAGTATCTGTCCAGTTGACGTGGTACTCTTCCTGATCGCCTTAATGGTGCATCTATAATGGGTTCTGTGTTTGATCTAATCAACTCAGATTCTAAACGTTCAGTGGTTGGTGTCGGTTCTTCTATATGTTGAATTTCTTTAAGTTCAACATTTGAACTATTATTTCCTTCTCCAAGAATTTCCTTCTCTAAGAAGACAGCTCTATTGCTAACGAACAACTTTTGTTCTTCAGCAAAATAGAAGTAATACCCCTTAGTCTCTTTAGGATAACCGACAAATAAATATTTGTCAGACCTAGCTTCAAGTTTATCCGCTTTCAAACATTTGACATAGGCCGAACACCCCCAAACCATAAGGTGAGTGAGCACCGATTTACGTCTTGTCCACATCTCATGTGGTGTTTTATTCACAGACTTACTAGGAACCTTATTAAGAATGTAATAGGCTGACTCGAGTGCATATCCCCAGAAGGATATCGGTAGACTTGCATAGCCCATCATGGATCGAACCATGTCTAATAGAGTTCGATTTCTCCTTTCTGACATACCATTATACTGTGGTGTACCAGGAGGAGTTCACTGAGAGAGGATCCCATTCTCTCCTAAATAAGTCATAAACTCACTGGTGAGGTATTCACCTTCTGGATCTAATCGAAGAGTTTTAATACTCTTTTCAGTTTGTTTCTCTACTTCATTACGGAATAGTTTGAACATTTCAAACGATTCTGACTTATGTTTCATAAGATAGACGTACCCATACCTAGATAGGTTGTCTGTAAACGTAATGAAATACGAGTATCCACCTCTAGCTTTTGTGCTCATTGACCCACATACATCAGTATGTACAAGGGTCAATAAATCACTAGCTCGTTCACCTTTTTCGGTAAAAGGTGATTTGGTCATCTTTCTAAGAAGACATGGCTCACAGGTTGTCAATGATTCACAATCATTAACATTGAGGATTTCTTCTTTACTTAATCTGTTCATCCTATTTTTGTTAATATGACCTAGCCTATGATGCCAAAGGTAGACATCTGTGACGTTATCTATTCTAGGGCACGTACTTGACTTGTACATTACATTAACAGGCTGTGACAATATGTAAATGTCATTAATCAATTGTCCATGCATTACATTAACACCATTCATAATGATATCACAATAATTTATTTTTATTGAAATCTCATATCTGTTCATGGCCAAAAGGCCTACAGAAATTATATTCAATAGAAAAGAGGACAAAAATGATAATCATTAAAGACAATTTCATGAGAATTGAATATAAGTTTCAGAATTCTTAAAGCTAGAACTGGAACTGATCTTCCATCTCCAACGTTCGGAAATCTTTCGCTTTCTCCAAATCTCTTATTGACCTGAAGTTCCTGCAACGAATTGCAAATATTAAATGGACTTCCAGTATCCAATACCCAGGTCGAATTATCATAAATTGAGAAATTACAAGGTGTTATCATATAAGTACTTTGATCAGCAACTGATTGCATCTTTCTCTTTTGCCTGTTTGGATCAAGAGAAGCAATGTACTGAGGACAGTTCCTCTTCCAATGTTCTTGCTTCTTACAGTAGAAGCACTTTGTCTTACTTTGATCAGCCTTCACCTTCTTGGTCTGACTTGGCTTAGCACGCTGCATTTTTTTCTTTTGATTCTTATTTTTCTTCCCTTTCTTAAAGGGACAACGCCCTCCGGAAGAACCTCCAACTAAATTCACTGACCTTTTTAAGAGCTGGTGATTCTTCTCAAATGTCTGTAGTAAACCCAACAATTGGTGATAATTTACTACAGATTTCATCATACAAAAGTGAGTAAGGAATGGGCGGTATGATCCTGGCAGGGAATTCAGTATTGCATATTTCCCCAATTAATCATGTATGGAAAATCCGAGAGTGCTCAAGCGCTCTATCTGAAGGGTTTTAGCATGTTATAATGCGCAGCGGAAGCTAGAGATTTTAAAAATTTCTTAATAAAGTCCCTATGTATGAAATCCTTTTAAGCCTAGATCACCTTAATGATTACAAACAAATGATATAAAATAAATGCAGAATTAGTAGAATACCTCAAACGCTAATCCAAAGTGTACAATCTCCACGAGGCGTCCAAGTGTCCGCCCTCCAATGGTGATCCACACGAAAACTTGATCAAGACTTTAGCTCCAAAGACTTTTGATCCTTAATGTAGAATTCTTCTAAAGAACTCTAATGGCTTGCTTTCCTTTCTTTCTATTTTTCTTTAGCCTTCTAAAGTCACTTCTAATCCTTTTGTCCTAAAGAAGACCACCTTGTCTTGGCTTAGGACACACTAGAAGCAATGCTAGAAAGAAAGAAACTAATGTAAGAAAGAAAGAAGAGAGGAGTGGGGTGGAATTAGAATGATGAAACCCATGGAGTGCTAACCTATTTATAATAGGTGTAGGGATGCATCTCCAAGGGATGCATCCCATCCACACATCCTTTCATGAAAGGGCATCATCTAAAGGGCTATATCAAATAAGAGGAGGCACAAATCAAGTGAGGAGGTGTATCAAATGATATGTCCTTTCATGTGGTGCCATATTTTGACCAAGTCAACAGCACATGCCAATCACATGTCCATCATGCCTCATCTCTTGATCTTTCATGATGATGATCCAAGGGCTCCAATGCAAGGCGCCATTCACTTGACCCATTATGTCTTCATCCAATGGTGGGATTAAGATCCAATGGTCAATTATGATAGCCATCCTCTAACCCAATCCAATTGGGTTAAACCAACTCTCCATTATGTCTTCATCCAACGGTAGATCAAGATCTAAGGGTCTAGATTGAATGATTTATTAAATCTAATCCAATTAGACTCAAACCAAGCCAATTAGGTGCCAACTCTTGGCTAACCCATATTAGAATATGATCTAATCAAATTAGATCAATTAAGAATCAGCTTCGAATCCAATTCGAATCAGATTCGAATCCAATTCGAATTAGGAGCTAAGGTTTGCAACACCTGCTAGGATGTTTATCTTACAAACATGATCTAATCTAATTAGACCCTTGATAAGTTTTCTTGTGTGTGACCCATTGGGTTCCATACTTAGCCAGCAATAGGTGTGAGTGCGAGTTGACCCAACTTGATTAGAACTCTTCTAATCGATTTAAGTCCAAACTGCGCGAACCCGAACTTAACAATTAGAATTCTTTCTAATTGGTGATCGAATTAAACTCTTTAATTTGATTAAACCTATAAAACAAGATTGACGTCTAGCAACGTGTCATGTCTACCCGAAAAATATGAAATTTGGTAGAAATACCAAAAATACCCTTCAGTGGCAAGTTACCAAGCAATTCAATCCTTTAATCAAACTGCATCCCAAATATGTATATGAGTATGAATATATGTCAAACTCAATTTCATATTCATATTTTTCTCAATCTTTTAATGATAATTCAAATAATGAAACATTAGAAACTCTTTCTAATTTTCATTCTGCTTTGATCAAAGGCTTCCTGAATTATCATATGATTAGAATAAATAGGATGCTATCTTCTCTTACTAGAAGTGATTAATTCCTTGTTGACCTACTCATAATCTTCGTACACAATTCACCGTATCCAGAAGACCTTGTACATAACTTATTGTCATGAATGAGTGTAAACCAAAATATGGGTTCATGTGCACAAGATACCATGGTGATCTCAGGTCATAGGATCAGTTGCACAACTCCCACTAAGAGAATCATCTTTTGACATGTAAGTAAGACTTCATAAGATTTCTCTTTGTAGGTCAATTCAGTGAACTCATTCCTCTAATGAGCACCCACATCTTTGTATTAGTGTCTCCACACAAATGATTGTGAGATCAATCATCCTCTGCATCGAGCATACATAAGACATGCCAGTCTTTCCGGTAATCATTGATCCCCGACTCAATGTACCAATGACTGGGAATATTTAAGATTAGGATTTTAGGATTTTAAGTCTCACTAGTATGATCTCATCATAGTCTTAAAACCATTGCCCTAATCTAAGGAGTTTATCATAAATATAATCAACAGCATATGATAAAACATAACGCCTTTATTCATATTTAAATGTCATGTACATGATTTGGACAAATCAAAAGAAAAAATCTTTCGCAATACATATTGCGATTGGCTTGTAGGGCATCTACTCTTTCAATCTCCCATTTGCACTAAAGCCAATCGCTCTTATATTTTATCCCCATACAATCGAGGTGGCGATCGAACTGCTGTTGTGGTAGAGCTTTAGTGAACGGGTCTGCTAAGTTGTTCTTTGTGTCTACTCGTTCAATGACTATGTCTTGTCTCTCGACGATCTCTCGAACGAAGTGGAAGCGTCTTAGAATGTGCTTGGATTTGTGATGAGATCTTGGTTCCTTTGCTTGAGCAACAGCTCCAGTGTTGTCACAATAAACTGAAACTGGTCCAGCAATCTTAGGAACTACTCCAAACTCAGCGATGAACTTCTTCATCCAGACAGCTTCCTTAGCGGCTTCACTTACAGCGATGTATTCTGCCTCAGTAGTTGAGTCAGCTACAGTTTGCTGCTTGGAACTCTTCCAGCTCACTGCACCACCATTTAGGGTAAAGACATATCCTGAAGTGGACTTGCTATCATCTGGATCTGATTGAAAACTAGAATTAGAAAATCCTTCTAGTTTCAACTCAGATCCTCCATAAACTAGAAAAATATCTTTAGTCCTTCTTAAGTACTTAAGAATATTTTTCACAGCTA
Organism: Phoenix dactylifera; assembly: GCF_051530095.1. NCBI lineage: Eukaryota > Viridiplantae > Streptophyta > Magnoliopsida > Arecales > Arecaceae > Phoenix > Phoenix dactylifera. Next base: position 18,713,719 of record NC_143202.1, on the reverse strand, counting down.
TCCAATGATTTTCTCCTGGATCAGCCTGGAATCTGCTTGTTATGCCTAAGGCATAAGCAACATCAGGCCTAGTACATAGCATAGCATACATAATTGATCCTACTGCCGAAGCATAGGGAATAGAATTCATTCTATTCCTCTCTTCAGATGTCTTAGGAGACATCTTCTTAGAGAGACGTATGCCATGACTCATAGGTAAGTAACCTCTTTTACTTCCTTCCATGCTGAATCTTTTCAGCACACGATCTATGTACTTAGACTGGGACAAGCCTAGCATCCTTTTAGATCTATCCCTATAGATCTTTATACCAAGTATATAGGATGCTTCTCCCAAGTCTTTCATGGAAAAGCTTTTTGATAGCCAAGTCTTGACCGATTGTAACATTGGAATATCATTTCCAATGATTAGTATGTCATCTACATACAATATTAAGAAGACAACGGCACTCCCACTAGTCTTCTTGTACACACATGGTTCATCCACATTTTTGATAAAACCAAACTCTTTGACTGTTGTATCAAAACGGATGTTCCAACTCCTCGATGCTTGCTTTAATCCATAAATGGATCTCTTAAGCTTGCATACTTGATTTGCTCTTTCACTTGAGACAAATCCTTCTGGCTGTGTCATGTAAACCTCTTCCTCAAGATAACCATTAAGGAAGGCGGTTTTGACATCCATCTGCCAAATTTCATAATCATAGTATGCAGCTATTGCAAGCAAAATCCGAATAGATTTAAGCATGGCAACTGGTGAAAAAGTTTCATCATAGTCAATTCCTTGCTTTTGCCTGAAACCTTTTGCCACCAATCTAGCCTTGTAGGTTTCTACTTGGCCATCTGCTCCAATCTTCTTCTTATAGACCCATTTGCAACCTATAGGATTTACACCTTCTGGTGCATCAACCAAAGTCCATACTTGGTTGGTATACATAGAGTCTATTTCGGATTTCATAGCTTCTAACCATTTGTTAGAGTCATTACTCATGATAGCTTCCGAATAGGTCAGAGGATCATCATTTTCGACGAAGTGGGCTTCATCATTCTCAATGATAAACCCATACCTCTTAGGTGCATTTCGCACTCTATCTGACCTTTGGAGAGGAGATGTGTGTTGTGGTTGTACTTCATAAATGGGTACATCTGGTTGAAGAATTTCTTGTGTTTCTATTTGTAGGTCTTGAACTTCATTAAGTTCAATTCTTCTTTCACTGCCCTTTTCTAAGATAAACTCTTTTTCTAAGAAAGTGGCATGCCTACTAACAAATATATTTTGTTTAGTAGGGTGATAGAAGAGATATCCAATACTTTCTTTGGAATAACCTATAAATGTACATTTATCTGATCTAGCACTTAGCTTATGTCCAAAATTTCTTTTGACATATGCTTGGCAGCCCCATATTTTAAAATATTTAAGATTGGGCTTTCTACCTCTCCATATCTCATATGGAGTACTAGATACAGATTTTGAAGGTATCCTGTTTAGCACATATGTAGCAGTTTCTAAGGCATAACCCTAGAAGAAAATAGGAAGATCTGTAAAGCACATCATGGACCTTACCATATCTAATAGAGTACGATTCCTCCGTTCAACTACACCATTTAATTGTGGCGTATACGGAGGTGTCCATTCAGAGAGAATGCCCTTTTCTTTAAGATGATTTAAAAACTCACTAGAAAGGTATTCACCTCCTCGATCAGATCGAAGGATTTTAATACACTTTCCGGTTTGTTTTTCAACCATACTTTGATACTCTTTAAACTTATCAAAGACTTCGGATTTATGTTTCATAAGATACACAGATCCAAACCTTGATAAATCATCAGTGAATGTGATGAAGTAAGAGTATCCACCTCTAGCTGGAGTTGTCATAGGACCACTTACATCTATATGTATAAGTCCTAGTAACTTACTTGCCCTTTCTCCATGTCCAGTGAATGGAGACTTGGTCATTTTTTCCATAAGACAAGATTCACAAGTTCCTAATGATTCATAATCATAAGGATCAAAGAACTCTTCTTTGTATAACTTGTTGATTCTTGATTCACTTATGTGACCAAGTCGGCAATGCCAAAGGAGGGTATTATTCACTTCCTCTCTCTTTCTTTTATTGCTTTTATTAATATGAAAGATATTGTCATTAAGTAATAAAACTAGAAGACCATTTTCCATAATGCCATTGCAAAGATGCTTATTAGAAAAATAAATAGAGCAACCATTGCCCTTTCCATTAATTTCAAAACCTTTCTTTAACAACAAAGGAATGGAAATTACATTTCTAATAATTTTGGGCATATAATAACAATCTTCTAATTATAGGAGCTTTTCCGAAGGCAATTTCAAGTTGTAGGTTCCAACAGCTTCAGCCTGGATGGACTCTCCTCCAGCGCCATACAGCTCGAAGTCACCTTTCTTCAAAATTTTAATTTTCTGTAGTCCATGCAAAGATTTGCAAATGTGAAAACTACAGCCGGTATCCAATGCCCATGAATTTGAATTTGAAAAACTTAATGACAAGTTGGCATGTAACATAAACATACCTTTTGATGCAACTCTTGCATCAGTCTTCATACTTGCAAGAAAACTCTTGCAATTCCTTTTCCAGTGGCCAGCTTTGCCGCAATGAAAATAGGTACTTGATCCGGAGTTTTTCTTTCCTTTTTTCTTTTTGATGCTACTCTTGGGGTTCAATCGTTTCTTAGAACCCTTATTTCCCGATTTCCTCATAGAGGTGCTATTTATAAGAAGGAGTGGACCTTTATCCTTCTTAATATGCCCTTCAGCTGTTTTGAGCATATTTAACAGCTCGGGCAGGGAGGTGTTCAGCTTGTTCATGTGAAAGTTCACAACAAACTGAGAGAATGAATCAGGCAGTGATTGCAGGATCAAATCCTGACTGAGCTCACTATCCATAGCAAAACCTAATTGACTTAATCTGGTGATCAAGTCTATAACCATAAGAACATGGTTTTGCACTGGAGTTCCTTCATTCATTCTAGCACGGAACAACTGCTTAGATATCTCATACCTAGCAGTCCTGCTTTGTTCTCCATACAACTCTTTTAAATTGAGAAGTATGGATTGAGTGTCCATGCCTTCATGTTGCCTCTGTAATTCATTGCTCATAGAGGCAAGTATGATACATTTGACAGTCACACTGTCATTATTCCACATCTTATGTGTGGCAACCTCCTCTTCTGTAGCATCATTCCCTAGATCTCCAAAATCGGGGGTTTCAAGTATATAGAAAATTTTCTCCTGAGTGAGTACTATCTTTAAATTCCTCAACCAGTCCACATAGTTTGGTCCGGTCAACTTGTTGGCATCTAAGATGCCTCTTAGTGAAAGTGAAGAAGCCATTTAATAATTCTACATATGCAAGAACAAAACTAATATAAGCAGACCAATCATGATGACATGTTTGCAACTAGATAAGGACTTTAATCTAATTTGTCTCCTACTATTTTTATCAAATATCATAGCCCTCTCCTATGATAAACGTGAAAATATAATTTTTCTTAGTAGGGTTGAGATCCTAATTCATCATAAAAAACCTTGTGTTTACACAACAAACTCTTATGAGTTCAAAGGTAGGAAACTCTTTCCAATTGCATCTCATGCAATTCTCAACTTTATCTTGTCCTCTTAAAATACTTATTGCCTTGTGTTAGCACAACAAACAATAATATTTTAGTTAAGTCAAACCCTTCATTTCCATATAGTCATATTCGAATAATATTGCCCTTGTGGTTGCACAACAAGGCAATATATTAAAATATGTCATAAGCATCTTAATGCACCAAGACAGTATAACATCAGTTCCCATTGCAAGTCTTGTGTTAGCACAACAAACTAGCATGGATCTTGACATAATAATATCGAGGCATGAAGGAAGGCTATCAATATTGTTATATCAATATTAAGCTTATCCATAATAGGCAATCAAATAATTGGCCAGGTAAGCAGGGAGGAGGCTCCCCTTACTCAGAGAGTAAGGTCCTAATTAAGTAACCACCTTTAGTGCTTTCCTTAGACACCAATTAGATTAATTGTTCTAGAATGGGTTAGCTCAAAGTTTTTCAATACTATGACTTAATATAATTTTTATTGAGGGCTTACTAGTCTCTAGCACATTCTTTAATTGTAACATATATTTAACATATCTAAAATAAGCTATTATGCATCATAGCTATCTCATAGCATGTATAAATCATAAGCAATTAATTAACATGCTTCAACATATCTTCATATGGAAAATTTCATATCATGACATTTTATTACATATCATATCATATATGAATCATATATTTCAGCATTTCATTAAGCATATGACATTACTATCTCATAGTAAATTAATAATCATACATCATGCATTATTATTTGATTGAACCAATTAAAGATGGCAATGATACCACTGAAGTGTTTTAGCATGTTATAATGCGCAGCGGAAGCTAGGGATTTTAAAAATTTCTTAATAAAGTCCCTATGCATGAAAAACCCTTTTAAGCCTAGATCACCTTAATGATTACAATCAAATGATATAAAATAAATGCAGAATTAGTAGAATCCCTCAAACGCTAATCCAAAGTGTACAATCTCCACGAGGCGTCCAAGTGTCCGCCCTCCAATGGTGATCCACACGAAAACTTGATCAAGACTTTAGCTCCAAAGACTTTTGATCCTTAATGCAGAATTCTTCTAAAGAACTCTAATGGCTTGCTTTCCTTCCTTTCTATTTTCCTTTAGCCTTCTAAAATCACTTCTAATCCTTTTTGTCCTAAAGAAGACCACCTTGTCTTGGCTTAGGACACACTAGAAGCAATGCTAGAAAGAAAGAAACTAATGTAAGAAAGAAAGAAGAGAGGAGTGGGGTGGAATTGGAATGATGAAACCTATGGAGTGCTAACCTATTTATAATAGGTGTAGGGATGCATCTCCAAGGGATGCATCCCATCCACACATCCTCTCATGAAAGGGCATTATCTAAAGGGCCATATCAAATAAGAGGAGGTGCAGATCAAGTGAGGAGGTGTATCAAATGATATGTCCTTTCATGTGGTGCCATATTTTGACCAAGTCAACATCACATGCTAATCACATGTCCATCACGCCTCACCTCTTGATCTTTCATGATGATGATCCAAGGGCTCCAATGCAAGGCGCCATTCACTTGATCCATTATGTCTTCATCCAATGGTGGGATTAAGATCCAATGGTCAATTATGGTAGCCATCCTCTAACCCAATCCAATTGGGTTAAACCAACTCTCCATTATGTCTTCATCCAACGGTAGATCAAGATCTAAGGGTCTAGATTGAATGATTTATTAAATCTAATCCAATTAGACTCAAACTAAGCCAATTAGGTGCCAACTCTTGGTTAACCCATATTAGAGTATGATCTAATCAAATTAGATCAATTAAGAATCAGATTCGAATCCAATTCGAATTAGGAGCTAAGGTTTGCAACACCTGCTAGGATGTTTATCTTGCAAACATGATCTAATCCAATTAGACCCTTGATAAGTTTTCTTGTGTGTGACCCATTGGGTTCCATACTTAGCCAGCAATAGGTGTGAGTGCGAGTTGACCCAACTTGATTAGAACTCTTCTAATCGATTTAAGTCCAAACTGCGCGAACCTGAACTTAACAATTAGAATCCTTTTTAATTGGTGATCGAATTAAACTCTTTAATTTGATCAAACCTATAAAACAAGATTGACGTCTAGCAACGTGTCATGTCTACCCGAAAAATATGGAATTTGGTAGAAATACCAAAAATACCCTTCAGTGGCAAGTTACCATGCAATTCAATCCTTTAATCAAACTGCATCCCAAATATGTATATGAGTATGAATATATGTCAAACTCAATTTCATATTCATATTTTTCTCAATCTTTTAATGATAATTCAAATAATGAAACATTAGAAACTCTTTCTAATTTTCATTCTGCTTTGATCAAAGGCTTCCTGAATTATCATATGATTAGAATAAATAGGATGCTATCTTCTCTTACTAGAAGTGATTAATTCCTTGTTGACCTACTCATAATCTTCGTACACAATTCACCATATCCAGAAGACCTTGTACATAACTTATTGTCATGAATGAGTGTAAACCAAAATATGGGTTCATGTGCACAAGATACCATGGTGATCTCAGGTCATAGGATCAGTTGCACAACTCCCACTGAGAGAATCATCTTTTGACATGTAAGTAAGACTTCATAAGATTTCTCTTTGTAGGTCAATTCAGTGAACTCATTCCTCTAATGAGCACCCACATCTTTGTATTAGTGTCTCCACACAAATGATTGTGAGATCAATCATCCTCTGCATCGAGCATACATAAGACATGCCAGTCTTTCCGATAATCATTGATTCCCGACTCAATGTACCAATGACTGGAAATATCTAAGATTAGGATTTTAGGATTTTAAGTCTCACTAGTATGATCTCATCATAGTCTTAAAACCATTGCCCTAATCTAAGAAGTTTATCATAAATATAATCAACAGCATATGATAAAACATAACGCCTTTATTCATATTTAAATGTCATGTACATGATTTGGACAAATCAAAAGAAAAAACCTTTCGCAATACATATTGCGATTGGCTTGTAGGGCATCTACTCTTTCAGAAGCTACTAGCTACATGTAGAAGCGAATTCACCATCATGTTCCTCATTTCAATGGTCAATCGGTAAAGTTATTCCAGCTTCCTCAATATGTGGGTAGTTCCTGCATCTCAAAATTTGCCATCCTGTCGTATCCCACCAAGAAAAATATTTGCAAATGTGATGAAACACTGTGAGGTTACCATAAGTCTACTCTGGCGGCCAAGCATCTTCCTACTCCCTAATCAGTTCCAGCAGACTTCCATATGAAGACTAGTCATAAGTTTATGATTCCAAGATTAATGAAGACACAGTTTTAACGTCCACTAATGAATCTCTTGGTGGACCCAGTGCCTAGCTTTCCTGCTATCAATAACTGCCTTCCCAATCACTCACCATCACTGCATTAAATCAGCGACCTACTCTTAAAATGTTTGTGCAGTCAAGTCTTCTTGTTCTCACTTCTCAATGACTTCTTTTGAACCGGTCTGGTTGTTCTTAGTGCATGAATCATATTTACAGCAGAACAAGAGCTGGCATTTCTGCGATTCGTATCATATTTCATCAGCAGAATGCATTAAAAACGCAGAATTATTATTTTAATATAAAAAAGGAAGTATCTATAATTTTTTTTCGATCAATTTATTCTCCAGAATTATCATTTTTACAGTTTCAGCCATGTTCATCCTGCTTATCACCACTTATTATAATCTTAATAGATAGGAACTACTTACTTCGAATTTCCAAGACTTCAACATGCTCGAAGATTGGGACGTGCGCAAGAGGCAAGTTGAACGATCTATTTCAATGGAGGGACCAAACTAAGGGGTAGATATAGATTTTTATCAAAGTAACTAAATTTTTGAATCATTTTCTTGATGGAATGAGCAAGGGAGAGAGCGATCCCTTCAAAAGATCTGATTAGCTTCATCCCTAGGATGATATCAGCTTTATCCCTAGAATAATATCGGCTTCACCTAAATCTTTCATATCAAAGTGATTTCAAAGAGATTGTTTAATTTCAGATATGATTTTAAGAAAAGTTTCAAAGATCAGAATATCATCGATGTATAAACAAAGGATCACACAATCATCGTCAATAATTTTAAAATATACACATTTGCCATGATCATTGATGGAGAAAGCAAAGAAAAGAATAGTTCTATCAAATTTTTTATGCTATTGTTTAAGTGCCTATTTGAGACCATATAGGGACTTGACAAGTTTGGAAACTTTGTTTTCTTGTCCCTTTACAATGAATCCTTCAGGTTATTCCATATAGATCTCCATTTAGGAACGCAGTCTTCACATCCATTTGATGAATGATCGGCTTATAGATAGAAGCAATGGCAAGAAGGGTTCTAAGGGTAGAGGATTCTAGCTAAAAGAGAATAGGGATCAAAATAATCTAAACCATTTCTCTAGCTATACCCCTTAGCCACTAATCTAGCTTTATACTTTTCTATTGATCCATCAGGTCTAAGCTTCTTACGGAATACCCACTTACAACCTAATGGTTTACTACCTGGACGAAGATCAGTTAGGATCCAGGTGTGGTTTCGGATAATTGAGTTGAATTAAGAGTTGATGGTTTCTTTCCGGAAAAGGGCATCTAGTGAAGACATCGCCTCTGCAAATGTGGAAGGTTCATCTTCAACTAGAAAAGTAAAGCAACCTTCACCAAGATCATTTTCCTTTCTAATCCTTGTGCTCCTTCTAGGTTCAGAAGGTCCATGATCAGGGTTATACCTCTTTGTCTTTCTTAAATCATAGGGAACCTCTGATTCAACAAGGCTAGGGTTATATGATAGATCAAATTGAATTAATTTGTTATTTGGTTTTAAAAGAAAAAATATTTTCAAAATAAGTAGCATCTCTAGCTTTAATGAGAGTGTTATTAGAGATGTTACGTATTTCAAAATTAATAACAAGAAATCTATTTGAACTACCATCTAAGAAATACCCTACAAATATTGCATCTATGGTTTTAGGGCCAAATTTCATTTTCTTAGGTTTAGGTATACCTACTTTAACTAGGCAACCCCACACTTTAAGGTAATCTAATGTAGGAGTTCTATCCTTCAGAGTTCAAGAGGTGTCTTATTACTATCCTTAAAAGGTATTCTATTTAGGATATAACAGGCTGCTAAAAGAGCTTCCACCCACAAGTTCTCAAGTGCTCCTAAACTAATTAATATTGAATTAACCATGTCCATAAGGGTACAGTTCTTCCGTTCCACTACACCATTCAATTGCGGAGAGCAAGGAGGAGTAACCTCATGAATGATCCCATGTTCTTGACAAAATATAGCCATTTTATTCGAGGTATATTCTCCACCTCGATTAGACCTAAGTCTTTTGAGGATTTTCTCAATTTGGGTTTTAGCTTCAGCCTTATAGATTTTAAACTTGTCTAAGACTTCATTTTTAGATTTAATTAGATATGTGTAACAAGACCTGAAGAAGTCATTAATGAATGTTACAAAATAATGATTTTCTCCTCAAGTTGGAACTTTAGTAGAGTCACACACATCACTATGAATTAGGTCAAGAAGGTTTGAACTTTTATTAACAGATTTGAATAGTTTTCAGGCACTTTTAGCTTGAACACAAATTTCACATTTGACCTTTTTATCTAGATGTATCTTAGGGATCATATTCAAGTTAGTCATGTGATGGATCCGATTGAAATTCACATGACCAAGCCCACCATGCCAAACATTAGAAGATTTAAGATTTAGAATAAAAGAATAATTTTTATTAGAATCTTTAGGAATTATACTTAGTTTGAATAGGCTTTCAGCCACAAAGCCTTTTCCAACAAACTTATTATTACGAGTGATTACAAGCTTATTAGATTCTAATACAATCTTATAGCCTCTAGATACAAAATGAGATCCATTGATGAGATTCCTCCTAATGTTGGCGACGAGCAGTATTTCGTGAAGGATTAGAGTTTTTTCAGATGTCATATTTAGGTCCACTTGTTCTTTTCCTAACACTTGTGCTAAAGAGTTGTTCCCAAGTGTTACACCTCCTCCACTTGATTCCTGAAAGGTGGAGAACCAAGAGCAATCAAAACAAACATGAATGTTAGCTCCGGAATCAAGCCACCAATCACAAGAAGAATAGATGAGGAAAACCAAAAGGTTTTGACTTTTTGACCTAAAGGAAGATTCAGAACCAATTTCAACCATATTCACTTGAGGTTTAGGTGATCCTTTCTTCTTTTTTTTTTTTTTTTTGCTACAATAAGTGATTCATACAAGATGTGTACAAATACACCCAATAAAGTCAAAAAATAAAATATTATGGAGCTCCCAATGCAGCTCCCCATCCCCTGCCCACATGGTGCTGTTGGCATGGTTGGCCATGTAAGTGGCCACCCAATCTGCAGCCCCATTGGTGATCCTTTCTTCCTAGGTTCAGACTTCCTATGGTAGCAGTCCTTCACTATATGATTTGACTGCCGACACACAAAGCAGTAGGTCTCCTTCCTCTTTGGATTCTAATCTAGACGGTTATGGCTTCTAGGAGGTTTGGAGGAAGAAACAAGATTTGAAGGATTCTAGGATTTTTTTCATTTTAGATAATTTTCTATGAGGTTTGAAATAGGTTTGACTTGATTCGGTCAAATTGATCTTAGGTCCAAAATCAGATTTAGGCTTATGTTTAAGTCGATACTTTTCTTCAATCTTGATAGAGTTTATAATCTATGATAGAGTTAATTCACCTTTCTTATGACTTAACTCATAAGAAAAACTCAACCAAGATAGAGGGAGCTAGAGAATCAACCAAGGCTTGGACTCTATAATTTTCAGAAAATTTGTAACCTATCAATTCAGTTTTTCTAAGAAGATCTTCAAATTCATAGATTTGGACATTAATAGATTTGGAATCCACCATGGCATTTTTATGGAACTTCAATAAGGAGAACCGATCAAGACCAGTATCATCCAAGCTATATTCTGCTTCAAGAGCATCCCAAAGCTCGCCGATTTGGTGGGAAGGTACACATTATATGGAGAATCAGCAGGGACACTAAGGATCCTATAGCGATAATGGAAATTAACTTCTTCAGAAGTTTTAGAGTGAGAGCTAGATGATCCAGAATCTTGAGAGCTAGAAGTGGGTTGAGAGGTTGATCCAGATGATGGTCTATGATTAGGGAATTCTATGATAGAGATCAACCCTAATATAGTGAGCCAATATTTTACTTAGCTTTGCCACCTTCTAAAAGAAGATCCACTAAATTTTTTGGGTTCGACTGAAGTATGATCATCAAAAAAAGCCATTCATAAAGATTGTTTGCTTAATTTGTTTTGCAAGCACAAGTTTCACTGGGATTAGCCCTATATGTTTGAATAGTTGATTAATGGTTTTCAATAATATATTTTTAGGTTTTGAAATAAATGCAATAAAGAGATATAATAACAATAAAATTAAATTATTATACCAAAAAAATAACAAATAAAGTAACTTTGTAACTTATGCATGTCTTTCAAAGCAGCAGAAATAGATATTTTGAAAACATATGCATAGTTTTTAAAGATGCCAGAGTTTTTTGCACAAATTTTAAATATTGTAGAAAATAGTTTACACAGAATTTAAAGCTATATAAAATCTGCACGGATTTTAAAGCTGCAGTAATTTTTTATATAGATTTTTGATCTGCAGAAAATTTTTACACTATTTTCAAAGATGCAGAAAATTCTGTAAAAATTTTAAATATCCAGAAAATATATTGTACGGTATTTTAAAATTGGAGAAAGCTATTTGTCTAATTTTTAGAGCAATATGATTTTCTTAAAAGACTGTTTTTTTGTGAAGAAAACAACATTCTAAATGAAGTTAAAACTTTTAAATTTCTATAAAATTAAACTAAATCTAATTCTATGCTATCAAATTAAATTTTAATATATATATATATATATATATATCAATTTCTAGTATAATCAAGTTCACGTTCTTAGACTGTTGGAAATATTTTTCCTAAGAATTGCTATATCTTTATTTTATTGAAGTATTATCAAGAAATAATCTCCGAAAAAAAAATCAGAAGATTGAAAAGAGCTTGCTTAGATCGAGACGTGCAATATATACTGCCCTAAGAACGTGATTCGCCTCCTATGTATAGGTTTGTAGCGATCTCGTCTCCAAAGTACAATAATCTGGTTCTGCCCGATCCTTCTCTAATGAGCACGATCACTGGCGAGGCTTGATCCGACCGACTCCTTTAGTTGCCCGAATAAAAAGAAAAACTTGAAAGAGGTTTGGAAGAAGGCAAAAAGAAAAAAGAAGAGAAAATTCTCTATTCGTCTCAAGAAGAAGAGAAGTAGTAATGTATATTGAGTTATTCAAAATACTGGACCAGAGCCTATTTATAGATTCTATCCGGTGACAGATATAGTGTGGCGTTTTCGAAACATCGCATCACTACGAAAATCGGAGCTAACGTTTTTTTTTAGAATTGTAACTCTTCTAGGCGTTTGAAGAAAATGATAAGAGTTTTAAAGTTTTTAAACTATTTAAAATTTAGGGGATAAAGCTAGTATATTTATTCTTTAAAATTATTTTTTTTCTTAAGTTAAAACTTCAACGTAGACCTGTGAAATCCCCGTCTCTCCGAACTACAGGGACTCCACGCTCAATTCTAGCGAACTGTCCTTCTCTTCGCTCAATTTCAGACATCCAGGCTCCATATTTAACTGCTACGATGACTCCCCCAACTCTCCTCTTCACTCACTATCTCACCCTTTCTCCGGCCTGTCCCAACTCTGTTGTCTCTCCGGTGTGCCTCACTCTCTTTTCTCTCCAGCCTACCTTGGCTCCCTCATCTCTTTGGCCAGGTGAACCAATCAGTCCCCTCTGGTGCTAGTTATTTTGCCAAATGATTCTCAGTCTTGCAATTGCCTTTACGGGATAGGATTGCTTCCAGAAGTACTGTTTCATAAGTTTAGGAATGCCCATAAGTCTTGCAGTTGTGGGTGCTTGCTGTAGTGACACTTTTTTTTTTTGCTAGACCTGTAGTGACACTTTGAGCCACCAGTTTGTTGGTAACGGATAAATTATCATCTTTTTGCAAATTTATTTCACTTCTGTTGTACTGTTCAGAACCTTTGATACTAAACTTTGGAGTAATGGATCAATACATTACAGCATCTGCTGATGCTATGTTATTTGCAACTTTTTCAGACCCAATTTTAACTCGCATTATTACTGTTATCTACTGGCGAATATTTTGTTTGCGATTAGGATGCTACAGTTTTTGCTAAATGTCGTTGTAAGGGTGCACTACAAAAGTTGCTTTTCTATTCTAATAGTGAAACTTGGGTAGGGACCAGGAAAATTGAATGGCTCTTTTGGTTTCTTTACCTTGATGATCACCTTCATTGTTACAAAATAGAAGAAAAGTTGATGATCACCTTCATTGTTACAAAATAACGTTAGGTGGCCTGTGAATATTTCTAGAGAAGAGGAACTAGCTAGAGCCTCTTATCTAGATAAGTCTTTTGTGCTAAAATGAGGAGAATGTGGACCATATTTGTCTGTTGGCTGCAAGGTAGTGCAAGGTATTTGGAAACATTTGTCATTCGCTCAAGATTAGTTCCTAAGGAATCAAAGGAGCTTTGGAGGGATTAGAGAAAGAAAGCAGTGACAAAGGAATGGCACAATAGTTAGAACATGCTCATGGCAGCATATCTAGATTCTTGTTATGTGTTCAACCCTATTCTTGTTTACTTAATACAGAAGGCGCATATCTTTATGTTGTCACTGTGAATGCATATAACATCGCATCAGCGGATGCTATTACGTATTGATGTCATAAACAAAGGTACGAGGCAATACATAATGGTATGGGCGTCTGTGTTCTCAACTTCTCTGACACTGTTTGTTTGTTGGTTTCGTTATTTATACGTGGACAATATTACTCCCTTATTGTAATTTAGTATCTACAAGTTATGAAATGGTTTTCTATTCTTCTAGTGTTATAATTTGTGACCCTTTTTGTTTGATTATTCTGATATAATGCTAGTTATTATCATCTGTTAGATTTATTTAGATCAATGATTAATGTATGATGTTTTATTCAAGGATGCTTTTCTATTTTTGCAATGCCATTAATAATAAGGCCCCATTTGGAAAGCTTTTAGAGGGCCAAAAGCACTTTTTGTCCCTCCAAAAGCACTGTTAGATAAAACAAGGGTGCTTAGTAAAATTTTTGGAAAAGTATTTTAGCTTTCTTAGAAAGCTAAAACAGCTTTTTAGAAGAAACTCCATTTTGGAGCTTCTCCAAAAAAGCACTTTTAGAAATTGATGGAAAGATGTTTTAAGTTATAATATTTTTTTTTGACAAAAATATCCATAATAAAATAAAATATTGCACAAAATGTCCCTTAATAAGTCAGAAGGGTGGAAAACTAATTTACGCTAATAATTATAATATTTTATACCTTTATTTTTATATTATATAATATTATATTATATAATATCATAATACATTAATATGTTATGTGAAATAATTTAATATTATGTTATATTATACCACAGTCATCGAAAAGATGAAAAATTTAATTTAAGCTAATAATTATAATATTTTATACATATATTATTATAATATACTATAAATAAAATATTATATTATATTATATCATAATGCATCAATCATTGGGAATTACATCCTAAAAGTCAATCGTCAGCCTGTTGATAATTGAATTTGTATATGAATTGATTAATTAATAAAATGTTATTTAGCATTATTCATCATTTTATTTGTATATCTTCAAATGAACTCTTATTATGAGATGAAGTCCTTAGGACTCCTTTATGATAAAGGAGAATTTATCTACGAGTCCTTAAAATAATTTGCGATCAAATGATGTGTTGTTACTAGGACAACAGCATTATCAAGATTAGGTCATTGTGTGCCATATACGTTGGTTGTTCTCTTAACCAAGGAGTGTGGAGACACTGATATGTCACATAAGTGAAGTATAGGAGTACACTTCACTGAACGTGACTAGTTCCGGAATACTCTGCTGTCAAGAGATGTTCCGAGTGAATATGGGTATATGTGTCCCTCTGACCTGAGATCACCACGGTGACTAGCAAGCAACTCACTGTACTTTGGTACCGGACTATCTGAGTTTCTAATTCAGTGACAGAAGGCTACTGGGTGCAATCAAGTACTTGTGAAGTCGGTGTGTGAGTCAAGATAGAATTGACCCCTCCTGATGACAGGAGATAATGCCCTTGTGTTCAATTTAGCAAAATCTTGGCCTGGGTAATTCTTGTGAGGAGTCACAGAATTTCTAAGGTTGAATCACATCTTTGGATGCACTGATTAATGAGTTGATAGAACTCTGAAGTCATCCTAGGCATTTAGTGTCATAGGGATGAATTATACGGTAACCATAGTCCAAAAGTTCCAGAATATTGCTTTGCAATTATTCGGCCTATCCGGATATCGGGTACCATTGCTAGATGGTCACTTCAATTAGTATAGGAAGTCGTTCTTGTGCTACCGGCTTAGGTTCAAACCTATGGGGTCACACGCATAGAAATTTCTAGATTGATCAAATGGCTCATCGACGATTAAGAATCGTCCAGGGGTACATCGGTCAATTCGATTGACAAATTATCCTAAGCAAAAGTTGCAGTAAAATAATTATTAAACTATTGAAGGATTAATTAGCAATTAGATTGCTAATGAACTCAATTGATTGAATGATTGAGCTTAGGTTAAGCCAAATTGAATAAAATTCAATTTGGGCTATATCAGGATTTGACCTAATTGGATTGGGTTCGATCCGAGTTGATTAGGCTCGACCCAATTAATCGGACTTGATCCAATTGGATTGGGCTTGACCCAAACCTATTAAAAGTCTTTATTTAATAAGGATTCTAAGTTCAAAAATTTAGAAACTGATAAGAAGAAGTCCCTAAATTTTAGGACCCTAGCTTTCTTTCTTGGAGAAGAAAGACACCTCATCCTTATCCCTAAAAGCAGTGGTACCTATCCTCTTTATTTTTGGCCAATTTTTGGCATGAGAAAAGAGGAGGCATGGGCTATTTTTCAAAAAAATATGGCACCTCAAATCTTCCTAAAAGGATAGGAATCAAATTCCTAATTTGTAGGGACTGCATGGCTCATCAAGCAGGGTGGCATGTGGCTGAAGTTTGGGGCACAATAACCCCCTAATTTTTAGGGATTCATGACACAAGATTATAAGAAAATTTGTTCATCTCCTAGATGCCATTTCAACAAAATTTTTTGAAAATTTTATCAGCCAAATTCGTTGGCCAAAAGAGGTGTGAGGCGTGGGAGGGTCTTTTGGCTATAAAAAGACCCCCACGCCTAGGTTTTGCATGAGATGGTCTTTAGAAAGGGTTCTAAATTCTTAAAAAAATCTGAGATCTAGCCACCTCCTTATTCTTCCCCTTCATCTCCATCCTTCATCCTCTCGAAGAAGAATCAAAAGTTGAGTACATCGAGGGAGAAAAATTCAGCCACTATAGCACCTCTGCACGAGCTAGCACTCCTGCAGTTGTGGATCTTCCTAGAGCTTCGTGTGGACTATCCGTAGAGGCCGGACATGTGTGCAGCTACACAAGGTGATCAAAGCATCATCAAAGTTCTCAAAGCAAAAAGGTATGAGATCTGATCTCGTTAAAAATTAGGATTAGAAATCAACTAGGTTGCTGAAATTCTGCATGACTACATGTTAGACATAGAATCATGCATACTTATTTAGGATAAATATTAAAAGTTCTGGATCTATTTTTTTTGTAGAGATATGATCTCTAGCATGCATAGAAATTAAATAGTTTAATTCATGCTTTCGCTATAAAATCTTTAAATATATATGCATGCGACCGCTAGGGTTCCCAGCAGTGGTATCAGAGCCATAGGTTCAAAGTAGTTTAAACATTTATGCCTAAAATAAGTTTTCTAATCCTAGTAGTCAAGTAATCCGATTGGAATGATCACCAGGCCGTCCGGTCATAGGAGAAAGAAGGGTTCATAACCCTCTTTTTTCATTCAATGAGATCTCTTATGGTGTGTAGGGGTGCCACTGTGATTCAATCCTTGAAGATGAACCATGAAAAGAAGATTAAAAGTAGTTTTAATCTTTGTAATTAAATCTAAACTCATAGATATATTTAGATCAGATATAAAAGAGATTTATGATTGATTTAATTGCTATTTTTACATGATTAATTAGATTTGAAAAAAAAAGGATGCATGTGATGTATACTCATGTTAGTATATATGATATAGAGAACATGAATAAATCTTAAATCATAAACTTGATTAGATTAGATCTAAATAAAATTTATGATTTATTTATTTTCTGATTTTGAATAATAAATCAGAGCTGAAAATAAATGCATATGATGTATGTTGTTCAAGTTAATTCATATTATTTTGTATATGTGATATATGAACATAAATCATCTAAGATTTAAACATAAATTAAATCTAAATTTTAACATGATTAATTGCAAATCTCAGATCTGAAAAATAAGTTTTAAGAACTGAAACTTTGTAATTAGTATGTAATTAAAAGAATATGCAATGATCTGAAATTTTCATAAGCTTACACTTAATTAAGAATTAAGTGGTATGAAAATCTAGATCTAGAATTGTGAACTCAATTAAATGATATTGCATAATTCTTGGGGTTTTAGGTTAGCTCAAGTCAAGTTCTATGATTGGGTTAAACTTAGGGTTAAAATCAAATATGGTCTAATTAGAGTTAATTGATCAAATCTAATTAAGTAGTAACTAGATTAGGTCAAAAAAACTCTAGGTCAAATACAATAGTTGTAGTTGATCAAATTCCATGTCTTTGATTAGACCAGTATGGAACTTGATTGAGGCTCAGAAGTTGAGCCCAAGTCATTTGAGTAATCAAATCAAAATTGATTAACCAGTCGGTGTCTAAGGTAAGTTTGGCAGTTTGGACCGGTGATTTTTAATTAGGAGCTACTCGCACTGATTAATCTTTGTCGAGTTAATGGCATATTCCTTCCACCGATCTCACTTATATGGCTAACATGGTCAATCACATTTTGATTGGATCACTTAATGATTCGAGTTGACCCATGCTTTTAAAAAAAATCAATATGACTGATTTAGGTGCCTCCTTAACCGGACTGAATCTAGTTCTTATTAATCTGACTTGATGAAGTCAGTGGGAGGATTGAGATTAATCGGTTCTTCTCATCTATTCTCAATTAAATCAAACCCTCTAAAATTATTAGTTCCCTAAAATAAAATAGTTATGGAGATAATTAGGTCATAGCCCTCCATTAAGTTGGGTGATAATGGGTCTAATGGCTAGATAATCATTGAAGGCGCCACACACCTGGTGTTTATCTGACCGTTGGAATTGTCATTCATAATATGATGAGTCAGGTATACCTTCTATAGGTGATTGGGTTGGCTGAGCCACACTCGGGCCTGGTCATCTATTAGTAGATTATACTGAACCCTATCATGTTAATGGTTGGATCTAACCAATCGCAATATGTCCTTATCTAGTTGCAAACATGTCATCGTGATTGGTCTGCTTATATTAGTTTTGTTCTTACACATGTAGAATTATTAAATGGCTTCTTCACTTTCACTAAGAGGCATCTTAGATGCCAACAAGTTGACCGGACCAAACTATGTGGACTGGTTGAGGAATTTAAAGATAGTACTCACTCAGGAGAAAATTTCCTATATACTTGAAACCCCTGATCTTGGAGATCTAGGGGATGATGCTACAGAAGAGGAGGTTGCCATACATAAGATGTGGAAAAATGACAGTGTGACTGTCAAATGTATCATACTTGCCTCTATGAGCAATGAATTACAGAGACAACATGAAGGCATGGACACTCAATCCATACTTCTCAATTTAAAAGAGTTGTATGGAGAACAAAGCAGGACTGCTAGGTATGAGATATCTAAGCAGTTGTTCCGTGCTAGAATGAATGAAGGAACTCCAGTGCAAAACCATGTTCTTATGGTTATAGACATGATCACCAGATTAAGTCAATTAGGTTTTGCTATGGATAGTGAGCTCAGTCAGGATTTGATCCTGCAATCACTGCCTGATTCATTCTCTCAGTTTGTTGTGAACTTTCACATGAACAAGCTGAACACCTCCCTGCCCGAGCTGTTAAATATGCTCAAAACAGCTGAAGGGCATATTAAGAAGGATAAAGGTCCACTCCTTCTTATAAATAGCACCTCTATGAGGAAATCGGGAAATAAGGGTTCTAAGAAACGATTGAACCCCAAGAGTAGCATCAAAAAGAAAAAAAGAAAGAAAAACTCCGGATCAAGTACCTATTTTCATTGCGGCAAAGCTGGCCACTGGAAAAGGAATTGCAAGAGTTTTCTTGCAAGTATGAAGACTGATGCAAGAGTTGCATCAAAAGGTATGTTTATGTTACATGCCAACTTGTCATTAAGTTCTTCAAATTCAAATTCATGGGCATTAGATACCGGCTGTGGTTTTCACATTTGCAAATCTTTGCCTGGACTACAGAAAATTAAAATTTTGAAGAAAGGTGACTTCGAGCTGTATGGCGCTGGAGGAGAGTCCATCCAGGCTGAAGCTGTTGGAACCTTGATAGTCAACTTTAAAGACCACGCAATAGCACGTATCTGGTAGGATAGTGATTACGGGTATCGATCCACAGGGATTGGGGTACAGTTATTTTTCTTAAAAATAAAAATATTTAAAATGATGAATTTGTGAAGACTATTAAACTAAACAATTCAATAAAAAAAAATGCAATTAAAATGATATCAATTTAGGAGAACCTAGGGCAAGGAATTCACCACTAACATCAGAACAAGGGTTATTTATATTTTATTTCGTTCTTGGATTAACATGCAAATTGGCTACAAGCCTAATAAGCATTTAAATAAAAATTCACAAAAGTAATTTGGGCATAATCCATCTTCAGTTGGCATGAAATGTCTACCCTAATCTAAGGTGGTAGCACATCGCATCTTCCCTAAGCATGGACTATCTTATATTTACTTAGTGATCATGAAGAACAGTTGTATAAACATCATATTTAAAATCACAGAAATTAAATATGAGATGAAATAAAATATTCATTAGAAGCAGAATAAGGTTTATACAACTCCAAGAATAGAAATCAAAAATATAAAACCCTCAACCCTTTGTTAGGGTTGCATCCAGCCCTAGAGAGGAGATCAGCCCTGCATGGAGTTGGAGACGGCAGCAGCAGCACAGCAGCAGGCTCCCATTTGCATCATGATCAGCTTCCTTTCTTCCTCCCTCAGCACTTCATTCTTATTTTTTTATATACATGGGAAGTTATTCCCAAAATATCCAAACCTCTCTCCCTCCTCTGTTTTTTTTATTTCTACTTCTCCCGTGGGACTTGCCTCAGAGAGCTTGGATAGCCGAAGGAAGATAGCTCTCCTCCTTTTATAGCTTCACCAGCACCCCCCCCCCCCCCCCCCCCCCTCCTTGCTTCCCTCAACTGATTAGGATCTTCCGAATGGGAAGATAAGATCAAGGAACGGCTTCCTGTTCCTTGGATGAAGGTGTGACTGATCCGGACGTGAAAGTCGGTGATTCGTTGAAGAAGTCGGTTGCTCCCTTGGATGCAGAGGATGGCGAAGACGTGGAAGCTAGAGAGCTTGATCCGTTGTCGATGGAGGAGGCTTTGGAGAGGATCTCGGACGGTTGCTGGCGAACGGTGGATACGATGCAGTTGGGATGAGGTGGTTCCTGAAACAGGGGAGGATGGAGTTCCTTGCCGTGAAGCTCGCAAGGATGAAGCTCATCCGGTTGAGATGCGGCTGGGAAAATCTAGGAGGTGGGTCGAATGGCTGGGAGTTGAACAGAGGAGTTCCGAAGCAACAGGGAATACGTGGGTGATGAAGGTTATCCGGAAGAGGATGAGAGCTGGTGCCGTTTGGATTCACGGAATGGGGAGATGTGATCCGGAGGACGTTGGGCTGCTCCATGAGATCCGGAAGAAGAGGAAGCTGTTTGACTTCCTTCGGCTGGGAAGAAGCTGAACCGAGGAAGCAGGGGGGTTCGGTTGGCAGTTGAGATGAAGCTCGCGATGGGAAGACTTGGGTTTTGTTCCGCTGAAGCAGGGGATGATGTGGATGAATCAGTGGATGGTGAAAGCTTGATTCGGCTGGGATGGGGAGATGGAGTGCGGAATGGGATGAAGTTGTTGTGTTCTGTTTCCGTGAAGCAGGGGATGAGGGTGAATTGGTTGTTGAGATGTTCGGACGCGGGCTGAAGAAATCAGGGGAGAGAAGTTGGGAGGATCAACGTGGAGATGAGTAGAGGCTTTGAACACGGATGGGATGAAGGCTGGGTTCTATCTGGAGTAGGGAATCTAGGAGGATCAAAGCTTGAAGAGAAACTGTTGTGGAGTTGGGAGGTTAGGAAGATGGATTAAGCCAGGGGGACGACGTAAACTGGGAATCCGGAAGGAAAGAAACTTTTGATGCGTGGAACCTTCGCATGCATCACAGGTGGACTGCTGGGAAGATGGGTTCTGTTTTGATTGGTTTTGTTCATGGGATACGGGAGGAAAGGAAACTGCTCTGCTTTGTTTTGGTGAAGGGAATGACGTGGAGAGTTGAAATGGAATGTGAATGGGTGTGGTCGGCTGGGAGCCTTTATTAAAAATAAATAGGTTCAATTAAAAATTTTGTTCTATTCTTTGGTCATGGGAGAGATTCGGAAGAAGAGCCTTCCGTGATGCTTGGTCTGTGATGGCGCTGAGATGTAGACATTTTGAAAATCCCATGTACTTTGGCATGTGTCATTCTGGATGGCTGCCACGTATGCTCTAGCGTGATCAGGCTTCATGGTTATGAGTCAGATGATGATGGGTTTGACCCGACCTGCATACATTAGGTTCAATTAATAAATAAATAAGTAAAAGAAACTCGAATTAATTTATTAAAATGCAATGATGAGGGTAACACATTTTTTAGTTAAATTTACAAAATATGTAAATTAAAATAATGATAAGTGCTATAAATAAGATATTAATTTATGCATTATTTAGCACTTATCAAACCCCCCAACCTACATTTTGCTAGTCCTCAAGCAAAATAAAAGCCAACTCACTTTCGCAGGAATCGCGATTGCATTTACCGTATGCAACAAGGCTTTAAACCCCTAGGTGGCCCTAGTGGACGAGTTTTGTCTCGTGAGGGTTTCCGGCTCAGATACCCACAAACTGCTGTCGAAAGAATTTATTTTATTATTTTATAAAATCTAATTTCAAATGCATAAGTGCTAAAAATTTCAAAAGCACACAAAGTTTTATTACTAAGTCAGCCCAAATCCTAGGTCAAGATGCAACTTAAGTTGAAGTTATTAAGTTTCCGTTAGAGAGTTGTAAGGCTAATTTATACTTGGGTGCTCGGTGATGTCTGGACCATACACAAGCTAAGGCTTTAGATTCCCCAAAATACTGCTAAAGCTAGTAGGTCCCAAGAATTGGTAAGATAAGACCTATTCACTGATTCAAAATCACCCTATCTTGTAGGATTTCGAGAGTTGTGGATGTTTACTTTAATACCTCATGGGCTTTATCTGTAATATTCCAGTTTACTCGAATTTTTACAACGACGGCTTTCACACTATCGTCTTTTTTCAAGGTCAATATTATTTTCTCTTTTTTTTTTCTATTCTTTTTTTTAAATTTATAAATAAATTACGCATTTTTACTCTTGTAATGATTCCTCCGTGTAGCGAGCATTCAGTCAACACTCCCACACCAGATGGCGTAAGGTGTTGGGCATCAAGACTCCCCTACGGACCTATGCTCGGGTTCCTCATACAAGCCCGCTGACCTTTGACAATAGGTAGCCCTTTTCGATGTACCTGACTAAATTCACTTCTCTCTTTTTTTTTCTTTTTTTTTTTTAATAGTGAATTAGATAGGTATGATTCATCAGGATTCAAGGTTGCTACCAGACTTAACAACATCATGTTGAACCTAACCCTTAGAAGTGCAGGCCATGTGTGTTGTGAAATTCCAAAGTAAAAATTATCTTACAACTTACTAAAAGAACTTTTAATAAAAAGAACTCAAATTGACTTACTCCTGACTAGTTATTGGGCTTTTTTAGATTTTATATACTTTGTGTGTTTATCATTTCAGCATTAAAGCATAGAAATTAGGTTTTTTTTTTTTTTTTGAGATGAAATACTTATTCACAAAATCAAAAAATTTTGAAAAATTTCTTCAAAAATTCGAATCTTATACCCCCCAACCTAGATTAGACATTGTCCTCAATGTTTTTGTTTTTTTTTTTATAATTTTTTTTTAAAATTTTTATTATTATTATTATTATTTTTACGAAAATATGATGCATATGGAGGATAGAAGCATTGTACCTTAGTTGCATCAGTAATATGAGGACTTCTGAAAAAAATAACAAGAAAATGTGCAAAAATAATCTATGGAAATTGGGTTGCCTCCTGTTGCCCAAGGTGACAAGCCAAGAGGGGGGGGGTGAATTGGTTTCTTCTAAATTTTGGTGCTTTAAACGTTTTCTTAATTAAGTGCGGTGGACGCTTTCTTAAGCTATTTGAGTGAGTTAAACTAACGCAAGAGTAGAAGATGATGCAAGAGTAAATGAAAACACAAGCACAACACAAACACAACAATATATAGTGGTTCGGTGCTCTCCTTAGCACCTACGTCCACTCCCCAAGCGTCCCCTTGGGAATTCACTATAATCTCGCGGATTACAGTTGGATTGTTTTCCGGGCTCACAATCCAAAAACCTTTGTTGGTTTTACGGGCTCACCAACGAACCTATACACTTTGGTTTTCCGGGTTCACCAAAAACCTTTGTTGGTTTTACGGGCTCACCAACGAACCTATACACTTTGGTTTTCCGGGTTCACCAAAAACCTTTGTTGGTTTTGCGGGCTCACCAACGAACCTTTACAAAGTGTTTAATAACAAAAGGAAAGATTCAAACTCCTAAATGAGCATATGAAACAATATAAGCTACAAGGAAGAGTTAGAAAGTATTTATCGCTTTGAAGTCGCTTTGCTCTTCTTTGTCAAGGATGCTTCACTCTTTAAGGGGGATGGAGCTCTTGATGCCTCTTTGAATCTGCTCAATCCCTTTCTTTGATTCTTGAATGAAGCTCTTGATGAAGAAGATTAGGGCACTTTTGTATTCTTGGGTACTCTTTGATATTCAACTCAAAAGTTGTTCTCTCTGATGAATAGTGCCCCTTTAAATAGCTTCCCACCTTCTTAGGACAAGTCCCAATGGTTAGATTTGAAAAACTAGCCGTTACTCACCTTGGGAAGGACAAAAAGTACAGTTGCAGAACTAGCCGTTACTGTTCAGCCCGTGTTTGGGTCGGCTCAACCTGTCCTTGGGTCGACCCAACTTTGCCTTGGGTCGACTCAAACATTCCTTGGGTCGACCCTCTCAGAAACCACAGAAACTTCAATTTCAGCCTTCCTTCCCATGGGTCGACCCAACCATTCTTTGGGTCGACTCAAAGTCCACTTGGGTCGACTCAACTTCTTCTTGGGTCGACCCTCTCAGTAATTCCAGAGAACCAATTTCTGTCTGTCTTTCTGTCTTGCCTTTGGGTCGACCCTCTCAGGGTTTGGGTCGACTCAAGCTTGGGTCGACTCAACCACTGTTTGGGTCGACCCTCTCAGTAAATCCAGAGAGCATTCTTCAGTTGTGTTTTTGAGGTTCTTCAAGGTTGGGTCGACTCATGCTTACCTTGGGTCGACCCAACTCACTGTTCATTTGTGCCATTTTTGCAGGAGTGTGCCAAATGATTTCTTGATGTGCCGGGGTTGACCCAATCAACCTTTGGGTCGACTCAATCCACACTTTGCTGCATTCTCAAGGTTAGATTCATTCAAATGAACAAGGTCATGTATCTATTTTCAATTAACCAAATATACTGAGAGTAATGAACTTATAAATGAAGTATCAATTTAACTTATAGCATACTCTAGATAATTGCTTGTTAATCATCAAAATAACACTATCATCCTCAATCTCCCCCTTTTTGATGATTACAAAATAAAGAGTATAAGTCTATTGATACTTGTCTTTAAAATCAGTTTATAAAAGGGATTAAATTGCTGAATTTCAGCTTTTCATATATACTTGTGAAATCTCCCCCTATATCATTCAAATGTTGCCAATTTGACTTTTTGAATTGCTCCCCCTTTCATTTATAATTCATTAGCAATGAAACTTCAAAAATTGGAGATAAACTCTGAGTTTCAGGTTATGTATCGGGGTGCGAGAGGTGCGTGCCAAATTCTGAATTTATATGTGCCAAATTCTGAACTTTGATGGAAATTTTTGATTTAGTCAATTTCATTGTTACAAATTGCTCCCCCTTAGATGTATAAGCTTTCTTATATGATTTTCAATTTGTTTGCCCATTTATTTCTCTTTTCTTTACATAACTTTTATCTTTATTTCTCCCCTTTTGTTATATTTCTTTACTTCTCCCAAAATTAATACTCTTTCTTTACTTCTTAAATAAATACTCTTTCTTTACTTAAATTGAATACTCTTTCTTTTCTTAATACTCTTTCTTTTCTTAAATACTCTTTCTTTTCTTCTCCCCCTTTTTGTTATCATCAAAAATATATATATGGGAAAAGATGCAATAAATAATAAACTTCAAACTTCATTGATCAAAATAGGAACATTTTCATACATTCATGTCAAAAACAAAGACAGATACAATGTTCCTTAATCAAGATTTAAAGATACATAAGATAAAAACAAGATACATAGGAGAAAAGCAAGATACATGTGAGAACTAGATATCTAGCCTAGGCTCTAAACATAGACGCTAAAATCAGCCTAGGGGGAATCTAATGGCTGGGATCTAGTCCTCATCCTCCTAGCATACGTGGCGAGGGGAGGTCGAGCCTGGTGAGACTGTGTCTGGCGTGGAGCACGACGAGCGGGATGACTCTGTGCCGATATTTCTGACTCAGCAGCCTGTGGCACAGACGGTCCATGTGTCTCTCTCTCTCTCCGGAGTGCTCCTATCTGCTGCCTGAGATCACTGATCTCAGCAGACATGACATCCAACCTGGCGTCCAATCGGCTCGTGAGCCCGTCAGTAATAGTCCTCGCCTAAGCTGTCATGAGCTCTGTCATCCTGCTCCAGAAGTCATCCGTATCTGTCGGAGGAGCGGATGACGATGGTCCAGCCTCTGAGGGTACAGTAGGATGATCCATAGGCTCCTCATCCTCATCCTCTGGTGCCTCTCCCTCTGGTGCCTCACCCTGAATGCCTGCACCGATGTGAATCCACTGCCTGTTCACTTTCGCATATCCCATGCGTATGAGTGTCCGTGCAGTGTACGTGTCCGTGTGATGCAGACTCTTGGATGCCTCCTCCTCAAGAGGTAAACCATGCTGACGGAAGATCAATGTAAGTATCATACCATAAGGTAGTGATACCCTGTTGCTGCACATCACCTTCCTCATCTGCCTTAATATCATAGCCGGAAGATTTAGAGGAGTCCCCCGAATCATACACTCCATAACTGCTAGATCTCGCTCTGAGATGAGATCAAATCTCCCGGTCTTCGGAAATAAAATCCTATTTATCATATTGAGCAATAACCTCATCTCAGCGGAAAGAGAACTAGCTATTACCTTCTGAGAAAAATCGAAGTTCTCGTTTTCCATGATCAATTGCAGAGCTCTCATTTTGTCTTCTGGCCTCTCCGGAGTGGCTCCTATGCAGGGTAGGTGTAGTAACTCACTCAAGCTCTCCTCGGACACACGGATCCGAACCCCTCGAACTTCCGACACAAGCCCTCCCATACCAGTCTTGAGGAAGGCATAGAACTCTTGTACCAACCCGGGGTAGATGACCACATCTAGGGAGCAAAGATACTCCCAACCTTGTCTTTGGATCCATTCCCAAATCCGAAACCCTTCTTGATTGAAAAACTCCGAATGGATCCTTCTCCCGGTAGTAACCGGCCTCCCCGCAAATCTTGCAAGGATCACTGAGGGGGAAGGAGGAGGAGGGACCTCCGCACGTGCCTCACGTCTTGGAGACACGGGAGAAGGCTCGGTAGGGTGCCTTTCCTCTGGTTGGACCCGGGTCACTCTTCCGGATCTCTTGGCTACGGCTCGTTTGGGTCCCATTTCTTCAAGATCCTTAGGAAATCTACTGTTTGGAGGAGTTTAGTGGAGATTGGAGAGTGGAGGCTAGTCTTTTCGGAAGAAGACAAAGGGCAAACAGTGCCCTAGATGTGCTCTCGGGCCCCCTTTTAACAGTGGGGTCCCGACGTTGGGTCGACTCAAGATTTTTCTTGGGTCGACTCAACGTTGGGTCGACCCATGTTCTGGGTTGGGTCGACCCAAGTACAGAAATTTTCTTTTCTCTTCCTTTTTGCTTCTAAAAAGTTTTTTCTTGCTTCCAATCCTTATAAACTCTTTATGGAACAATGATACATGAGTAAGAAATCTATAGATAACAAATTTGACTCATGTTTCATGGGATTTTTGAAATTAGAGGAATGTATCATGAGACTACTATCTCCCTTTTATATTTCTTTAATAAAAAGGATCACATATGCCTAATTTCCTCCTGAGCATACAGAATCTATCTTCACTCAATGGTTTGGTAAATATGTCGGCCAATTGTTTTTCCGTGCATATATGCTCAATACATACATTTCCATTTTGCACATGATCCCTAATAAAATGGTACCTTATTTCTATGTGTTTGGCTTTAGAGTGCTGAACTGGATTTTTAGTGAGATTGATAGCACTAGTATTATCACACTTAATAGGAATGTTATCTAGTTTGACTCCATAGTCCTCTAGTTGTTGCTTGAGCCATAATACTTGAGCACAACAACTACCAGCAGCTATGTATTCAGCTTCAGCTGTGGACAGTGCCACTGAGTTCTGCTTCTTACTAAACCATGATACTAAGTTATTTCCTAAGAATTGACATGCGCCACTTGTGCTCTTCCTATCTAACTTGCATCCAGCAAAGTCAGCATCTGAATATGCAAGCAAATCTAGACAGGAGTCTCTCAAGTACCATAATCCAATGGTGGTAGTTCCTCTTAAGTATCTAAGGATTCTCTTAACAGCACTTAAATGTGACTCCTTAGGATCCGATTGGTATCTAGCACATATCCCTACACTGAATACAATGTCGGGTCTACTAGCAGTAAGATAGAGCAAGGATCCAATTAGTCCTCTATAGAGCTTAATATCAACACTTTTCCCTTTTTCATCTTTGTCTAGCTTACTAGTAGGATTCATTGGAGTGCCAATTCCCTTATGATTTTCATTCCCAAACTTCTTCAGTATTTCCTTTGTATACTTAGTTTGATGAATGAAAATGCCTTCTTTGGTTTGTTTGATTTGTAATCCTAGAAAGAAGCTTAGTTCTCCCATCAAACTCATCTCAAATTCTCCATGCATTAAATCAGTGAATTCTTTGCATAGAGTATCATTAGTGGCACCAAAGATTATGTCATCTACATATATTTGCACCACTAATAGATTTTTGTCCTTTCTTTTGATGAATAAAGTTTTATCTACATTTCCTCTATAAAAATCATTTTCAAGCAGAAATTTACTTAGTCGATCATACCAAGCCCTAGGTGCTTGCTTTAATCCATATAATGCCTTATGTAGTTTAAACACATGATTTGGCAATTCATGATTTTCAAATCCTGGAGGTTGTTCTACATATACTTCCTCCTCAATAATACCATTTAAGAATGCACTCTTCACATCCATTTAATATAATTTAAAATCCATGAAACATGTAAATGCCAGAAGCAATCTAATAGCCTCTAATCTAGCTACAGGAGCAAATGTCTCATCAAAATCTATTCCTTCTTCTTGATTGTATCCCTTAGCTACAAGTCTAGCCTTATTCCTTATAACTAATCCATTTTCATCTAATTTATTTCTAAATACCCATTTTGTTCCAATTACTGAATTATGCTTTGGTCTTTCAGTTAATGTCCATACATTACTTCTTTTAAATTGATTTAATTCCTCTTGCATGGCATTTATCCAGTTAGTATCTTTTTCAGCCTCTTCATAAGTTTTAGGTTCTAATTGTGAAACGAAAGCAAGATAATCATTTAAATTTCTAAGAGATGATCGAGTTCTTACCCCTTGAGATGGATCACCAATGATTAAATCTTTAGGATGTCCATGTGCATACCTCCATTCTTTTGGCACGTCTTGGGGTTGTGGTGGCACGCAATCATCTTCCTTATCTTGATTTGGCACGTCATCAATTTTCAACTTTTCAAAGTCGATAATTCCTGTATCATCATCAATAGTATTTTCTTTCCTAGCAGACTCACTATCAGACTCATCAAATATAATATTGACTGACTCTTCTACTACTAAGGTTCTTTTGTTGAATACTCTGTATGCCTTGCTAGATGTGGAGTATCCTAAGAAGATACCTTCATCTGACTTGGCATCAAATTTACTTAAGTCCTCCTTGCCATTATTTAAGATAAAATATCTACATCCAAACACTTTAAAATATTTTGCAGTTGGTTTCTTATTCTTCCAAAGTTCATAAGGAGTTTTCTTAGTTATAGGTCGTATTAAAACTCGATTTAGAATATGGCAAGAGGTGTTTATAGCTTCAGCCCAAAAGTACTTTGGAAGATTTGACTCGCACAACATTGTGCGTGCCATTTCTGCCAATGTCCTATTTTTCCTTTCAACAACCCCATTTTGTTGAGGCGTTCTAGGTGCTGAAAATTGATGTGATATTCCATTTTTAGTGCAAAATTCCTCGAAGTGTTGATTTTCAAATTCAGTACCATGATCACTTCGAATGGCTACTAAGGTGAGTTTCTTTTCATTTATGATTTTATTATATAGTTTCAAAAATTCTGAAAATGCTTCATTCTTATGTGCCAAAAATGAAACCCATGTATACCTTGAAAAATCATCAACAATAACTAGTCCATATTTCTTTCCTCCTAGACTTGTAGTTCTAGTAGGTCCAAATAAATCCATGTGTATGAGTTCAAATGGTCTAGTTGTTGATACTACGTTTTTCGATTTGAAAGATGACTTAGTTTGTTTTTCCAATGAACATGGTCCACATATTTTGTCCTTTTCAAAAATCAATTTTGGCACATCCTTTATTAATTCCTTCTTAACTAGTTTTGATATTAATTCCATACTAGCATGTCCTAATCTTCGATGCCAAAGCCAACTAGTTTCAATTTTCTTTTCTTCATTAGTAATTAAGCATAAACCATTTTTCTTGCCTAACTCATGAAGATCTACTAAGTAAATATTTCTTTGCCTTTGTCCTACAAGTACAATGCTATTATCTTTAGGATTTGTGATTATGCATACAGATGCTTCAAATGTAACTTTAAATCCTTTATCACAAAATTGACTTATGCTAAGAAGGTTATGTTTCAAACCCTTAACTAATAAAACATTTTCTATAAAAATAGATGGAGCAATAAAAATTTTACCCTTTCCAATGATATACCCTTTACCATTGTCTCCATAGGTCACTACTCCACCTTTCTTTGGTTCCAAGGTGACAAATTGATCTTCGGCACCGGTCATGTGTCTTGAACAGCCACTATCTAGATACCATCGTTTTTTCATTTTATCAGCTGCAAGACACACCTCATCGTCATTGGCCATATGACATATTTGGGCCGTGTCTTGATGATCTTCGTCCTCCGAACTTGATTCCTCACTTTCACTCCAATCGGCCATAAAATTCTTCTTTTTCAACTTTCTTGCCATCCTCTTCAAATCTGGGCAATCTATCTTATAATGCCCGGGTTTGTTACACTCATAGCAAATGGGAGTCTCCTTTTCTTTTTCCTTATCCTTAACCTTTTCTTTGCTTGAGTTACCTTTAAGAAAGGGTTTCTTTTTATGGAGCTTATTCTTACCTCTCATGAATCTTCTGAATTTTCTCCCAAGCACTGCCATCCCTTCTTCATCAATATCTTCATCATCATCTGAATCTTCCGATTCAGTTTGTTGTCTAGGGGTGGTAGTCTTTAGGGCAATGGGTTTTCTTCTCTTGACCTCATCTTCTAAATTTTGCCTCATTGTCAACTCATGGGTCATGAGAGATCCTAGGAGCTCCTCTAACTGCAGTGTGTTGAGGTCCATTGCCTCTTGAATAGCGGTTACCTTGGCCTCCCAATTCCTTGGTAGAGATCTGAGAATTTTACGCACCAAATCAGAGTTAGAATAAGACTTTCCTAAACTTTTAAGCCCATTTATAATATCAGTAAAACGAGTAAACATATCAGTTATGGACTCAGTAGATTCCATTTTAAACAGTTCATACTTGTGTACTAATATGTTTATCTTGGACTCCTTAACTTGATTGGTCCCTTCATGTGTAACCTCAAGTCTATCCCAAATTTCTTTGGCGGTGGTGCAAGTGGATATTCTATTAAATTCATTTACATCTAAAGAGCAGTAAAGTGTATTTACAGCTTTTGCATTTAACTGTGCTAATCTTCTATCACTTTCATTCCAATCCATTTCTGGTTTGGGTATGATAGTGCCATCTATGTTAAGTGTGGGTATGTGAGGTCCTCTAGTGATGATTTGCCACAGTTCATAGTCCGAAGCTTGAATGAATATCCTCATTCTAGCTTTCCAATATGTGTAGTTTGTGCCATTAAATAGAGGTGGTCTATTTGTGGATTGCCCCTCACTCATTGCACATCCCACTTGGGTTGTCATGATCTTTAACTCTTGATTGTTAGATCAATGAGCACTATTAGAGAACCTGGCTCTGATACCACTTGTTGCCCAAGGTGACAAGCCAAGAGGGGGGGGGGGGGGTGAATTGGTTTCTTCTAAATATTTGGTGCTTTAAACATTTTCTTAATTAAGTGCGGTGGACGCTTTCTTAAGCTATTTGAGTGAGTTAAACTAACGCAAGAGTAGAAGATGATGCAAGAGTAAATGAAAACACAAGCACAACACAAACACAACAATATATAGTGGTTCGGTGCTCTCCTTAGCACCTACGTCCACTCCCCAAGCGTCCCCTTGGGAATTCACTATAATCTCGCGGATTACAGTTGGATTGTTTTCCGGGCTCACAATCCAAAAATCTTTGTTGGTTTTACGGGCTCACCAACGAACCTATACACTTTGGTTTTCCGGGTTCACCAAAAACCTTTGTTGGTTTTACGGGCTCACCAACGAACCTATACACTTTGGTTTTTCGGGTTCACCAAAAACCTTTGTTGGTTTTGCGGGCTCACCAACGAACCTTTACAAAGTGTTTAATAACAAAAGGAAAGATTCAAACTCCTAAATGAGCATATGAAACAATATAAGCTACAAGGAAGAGTTAGAAAGTATTTATCGCTTTGAAGTCGCTTTGCTCTTCTTTGTCAAGGATGCTTCACTCTTTAAGGGGGATGGAGCTCTTGATGCCTCTTTGAATCTGCTCAATCCCTTTCTTTGATTCTTGAATGAAGCTCTTGATGAAGAAGATTAGGGCACTTTTGTATTCTTGGGTACTCTTTGATATTCAACTCAAAAGTTGTTCTCTCTGATGAATAGTGCCCCTTTAAATAGCTTCCCACCTTTTTAGGACAAGTCCCAATGGTTAGATTTGAAAAACTAGCCGTTACTCACCTTGGGAAGGACAAAAAGTACAGTTGCAGAACTAGCCGTTACTGTTCAGCCCGTGTTTGGGTCGGCTCAACCTGTCCTTGGGTCGACCCAACTTTGCCTTGGGTCGACTCAAACATTCCTTGGGTCGACCCTCTCAGAAACCACAGAAACTTCAATTTCAGCCTTCCTTCCCATGGGTCGACCCAACCATTCTTTGGGTCGACTCAAAGTCCACTTGGGTCGACTCAACTTCTTCTTGGGTCGACCCTCTCAGTAATTCCAGAGAACCAATTTCTGTCTGTCTTTCTGTCTTGCCTTTGGGTCGACCCTCTCAGGGTTTGGGTCGACTCAAGCTTGGGTCGACTCAACCACTGTTTGGGTCGACCCTCTCAGTAAATCCAGAGAACATTCTTCAGTTGTGTTTTTGAGGTTCTTCAAGGTTGGGTCGACTCATGCTTACCTTGGGTCGACCCAACTCACTGTTCATTTGTGCCATTTTTGCAGGAGTGTGCCAAATGATTTCTTGATGTGCCGGGGTTGACCCAATCAACCTTTGGGTCGACTCAATCCACACTTTGCTGCATTCTCAAGGTTAGATTCATTCAAATGAACAAGGTCATGTATCTATTTTCAATTAACCAAATATACTGAGAGTAATGAACTTATAAATGAAGTATCAATTTAACTTATAGCATACTCTAGATAATTGCTTGTTAATCATCAAAATAACACTATCATCCTCACCTCCCAACAAGCGCTAAGTTTAACGTCTTCAGCCAGACGCAGTGCATCCTTATTCATCCCGATAAATAGGATCCATTAAATCAAGGGATTCAATCAATTGTCCGTCTGCAACACATTCTATATAAGGTTTCAA
The DNA here is from genome assembly GCF_051530095.1 of Phoenix dactylifera. NCBI lineage: Eukaryota > Viridiplantae > Streptophyta > Magnoliopsida > Arecales > Arecaceae > Phoenix > Phoenix dactylifera. The sequence goes on along the minus strand of NC_143202.1, from coordinate 18,680,547 downwards.
TCTTTGACCATTGACGTTTAGGATACGACTATCACTGAGGTTTTGAATTTCTACTGCCCCATGAGAAAGAACTTTCTTAACTAAGAAGGGACCATCCCACCTAGAGCGAAGTTTACCAGGAAAGAGACGCAATTTAGAATTGAATAACCAAACCTTTTGATTAGGCTCGAAAGACTTGCGGTTAATGTATTTGTCATGAAAAGCCTTAGTCCTTGCCTTGTATATTTTGACATTTTCATACGCTTCATTGCGTAACTCTTCAAGCTCATTAAGTTGAAGTTTCCGGTTAGAACCAGCTGCAGCCATATCAAAGTTAAACTTTTTAATGGCCCAAAAAGCTCTATGCTCGAGTTCTACGGGTAAGTGGCAAGCTTTTCCAAAAATCAGTCGATAAGGAGACATGCCAATAGGAGTCTTATAGGCAGTACGATAAGCCCAGAGAGAATCATTTAATCTTTGAGACCAATCCTTCCTATCAGGGCGTATCGTTTTCTCTAAGATGTGTTTTATCTCCCTATTAGACACTTCAACTTGTCCGCTTGTTTGGGGATGATACGGGGTGGCAACTTTGTGGGTGATTGAATATTTTCGAATCAAAGCTTCAAAAGATCGGTTGCAGAAATGTGATCCCCCATCACTAATGATAGCTCGGGGTATGCCAAAGCGACTAAATATGTTTGTTTGTAAGAACTTAATCACAACCTTGTGATCGTTACTCCTAGTGGCAACTGCTTCTACCCACTTTGAAACATAGTCAACCCCGACAAGAATGTACTCAAAACCAAAAGAACGCGGAAAAGGGCCCATGAAGTCAATACCCCATACATCAAAAATTTCTATAATTAAAATGGGGTTAAGTGGCATCATATCTCTACGGGTGATTATACCCATTCGCTGGCATCGCTCACAAGTTTGGCAAAATTTGTGAGCATCCTTAAACAAAGAAGGCCAATAAAATCCACTCTGTAAGACTTTAGCTGCAGTTTTTCTACCACCAAAATGTCCTCCGCAGGCTTGGGTATGACAAAAATTAAGAATACTCTGAAATTCACATTCCGGCACACATCGACGGATTACTTGATCTGGGCAGTACTTAAATAGATCAGGATCATCCCAAAAGTAGAACTTAACTTGCGAAAAGAATCGATCCTTGTCCTGCTTGGACCAGTGATCGGGAATTTGTCCTATGGCAAGATAGTTCACTATGTTAGCGAACCAAGGTGTTTTCATTTGTTGTACCTCAAACAATTGTTCATCGGGAAAGGAGTCATGAAGTGGTGAAATGTTATGAGGAGGTTCGAGAACGATCCTAGACAAATGGTCTGCTACAACGTTTGTGGTGCCTTTCTTATCACGAATTTCTAGATTGAATTCATGTAACAATAGGATCCATCGAATTAGGCGAGGCTTGGTGTCTTTCTTTGAAAGGAGGTACCGGAGAGCAGAATGATCAGTGAACACAATAACCTTGGACCCTAAGAGATAGGACCGAAACTTATCCAGGGCAAATACTACAGCTAGTAATTCTTTCTCAGTAGTGGTATAATTCAATTGTGCATCTGAGAGTGTTTTACTAGCGTAGTAGATGACGTGAGGTAGCTTTTCTACTCGTTGTCCTAAAACTGCCCCAATGGCATAGTCAGAAGCATCACACATAAGTTCGAATGGAAGGGTCCAATTGGGAGGTTGTATGATGGGTGCTGTAGACAACTTAGATCGGAGTTTTTCAAAGGCCTCTTTACATGCTTTATCAAAAACAAAGGGTGTATCCTTGGCAAGGAGATTGCACAAGGGCCTCGAGATTTTGCTAAAGTCTTTAATGAAGCGACGGTAAAATCCAGCATGGCCAAGAAAAGAACGAATTTGTTTCACAGATTTGGGTGGAGGAAGATTAGAAATAAGATCAACTTTAGCTTTATCTACTTCAATCCCTCTTTTGGACACAATGTGTCCCAAAACTATTCCCTCTTGAACCATAAAATAGCTCTTTTCCCAACTTAGCACTAGATTGGTTTCCTTACATCTTTTCAGAACTAGGGCTAAATTACTAAGACAATCATCGAATGAGGGGCCAAAAACTGAAAAATCATCCATGAATACTTCCAGAAATTTTTCTACCATGTCGGAAAAAATTGCCATCATGAATCATTGAAATGTCGCAGGTGCATTGCATAGTCCAAATGGCATTCTTCTATACGCAAATGTTCCGAATGGACATGTGAAAGTGGTTTTTTCTTGATCATCAGGATACACGGCCACTTGGTTATATCCAGAATAACCATCTAAGAAACAGTAGAAACCCTGACCGGCTAATCTTTCCAGTATTTGGTCAATAAATGGCAAAGGAAAATGATCCTTCCTAGTCATGGAGTTAAGCTTTCTATAGTCGATGCAAACACGCCAGCTAGTGGTCGTGCGTGTAGGCATTAATTCTCCTTCTGCATTTTCAACCACAGTAATGCCCGACTTCTTTGGTACTACTTGAGTCGGACTCACCCAGTTGCTATCAGAGATAGGATAAATGATTCCAGCATCTAGCAACTTTACTACTTCTTTCTTAACCACCTCTTTCATGTTAGGGTTAAGTCTCCTTTGCATTTCACGAGTTGGTTTTGCATTTTCTTCTAGGTGAATGCGATGCATGCAAATAGATGGGTCAATTCCCTTTAGATCAGTTACAGACCATCCAATTGCATGTTTGTGTTCTCCGAGTACACTCAAAAGTTGACTTTCTTGTTTGGCAGATAGGTCAGCTGCGATGATTACAGGTAGGGTATCTTCGGGTCCTAGAAAAGCATACTTAAGGGTTACCGGAAGTGGTTTTAACTCAAGTTTGGGAGGGGACTCGATGGAGGGGCACTGTAGTGTACTAGAAAGAGTAGGAAGAAGTTCATATCGGACATGCCAAGGATGAGACATTGTGAGAGACAGATTGTCAAGTAGGACATTGACTTCTTTTATGGCATTGTTTAAATCAAGATTATCAATGTCAAAATGGGCTAGACATGCTTCCAGAGGATCATCTGTCAGAATATAGGGAAGGGCTTCTTCTACAAGATCGTCCATTCTGTCTACTAGAAAACACTCATCTTCCCTTGCAGGTTGATCGGAGGCGTGGAATACATTCAGTTTGACTTTCATGTTCCCAAAGGATATATCCATCACCCCCGTTCTACAGTTAATACATGCATTGGCTGTAGCTAGAAAGGGACGACCAAGAATCATGGGGATCTGTTTCTTGAGATTGGGCACAGGTTCCATATCAAGGACGATGAAATCGACTGGGAAATAAAATTTGTCGACCTTGACTAAGACATCTTCAATTGTTCCTCGTGGTATTTTAACAGATCGATCAGCCAACTGTAGGGACACCGAGGTAGGCTTTAATTCACCTAATCCGAACTTTTCGTAGACTGAATAAGGCAGGAGGTTAACACTCGCCCCTAGATCTAATAATGCTCGATCAATAGGATTGTCTCCCACCACACAAGAGATGGTAGGGGCACCAGGATCTTTGAACTTAGGAGGGGTTTTGTGCTGAAGGATGGAGCTCACTTGTTCAGTCAGGAAGACCTTTTTAGGCACATGTGTCCTAGATTTTCGTTTCTGTGTACAAAGGTCTTTAAGAAATTTGGCATAAGATGGAACTTGTTTTATAGCATCAAGGAGAGGGAGGTTGATTTTGACTTGTTTGAATACCTCCATTATTTCTTCCAACGAAGTTCCTTTCTTGCCAAAGGCAGAAGGTGTATTCAGACACTGGGGGAAAGGAGCCTTCAGTGTAAACGGTGTGGTTGATACTGGACTAGATGGTGACACAGATGAGTTCGCGTTCTCTTTAGGCACAGTCATATTCTTATCTTCATTTTCTTTATGTTCTCTTTCTCCAACCTTATTATCTACTATGCGTCCGCTTCTTAAGGTGGTCATGGCATTGGCTTGTTCATGGTGAACATCATTCGGTTGAGTCTCTTGAGCCATGTATTGCCCTCTCGGGTTACTCACTGGCTGGCTTGGAAGCTTGCCTTCCTCTCTTTTATTTAGTGCACTCGCTAACTGCCCTAGCTGGGTTTCTAATTTAGCAATAGACTGGGTATGGGAGTGCAATAATTGTGAATTGGCTTCGAGTCCTTGAAGAGCAGTTAAAACCTTTTGCTCAAAAGCCATATCTCTTTGGGGTGCTGGAGGAGGGACATGTTGAAATTGTGAATAGTGAGTAGGAGGGCGGTTTGGGTGAACATTCTGGAATGGTTGAAAGTTTTGGGAATAAGGTTGGGAAGTATTGGAAGTTTGCTGCTTCCAAGAGAAGTTTGGATGGTTGCGCCACCCCGGGTTATAAGTATTGAAAAATGGGTCGTTACCCGGTCGGGATTGTGTTTGGGCAGCATTTACTTGTTCTTGCACAAATTCAGGGAATTGAGCTGCCGAAGGGCATTCATGAATAGGGTGAGACGGGCTAGAACAAAGAGCACAAACTTGTGCTTGGGAAAAGTTTGGAAACTGTTCTCTAGACATTAGCTGGTCCAACTTGTGGGATAGTGCATCTACTTTGTCAGATAGACCTATGGACTGGCTAACTTCATATATGGTTCCTTTTCTTTGAGAACTCGGGGGTGCTTGACGAGCGGAGGAGGCATGGTGGAGGGAATTTTCATTAAGGTTCTCAAACAATTGCCATGCCTCATGTTCACTTTTAAGCATGAAGGTACCCCCACAAGAAGCATCAACCATCTGACGGTTTCGTTCAGACAACCCGTCATAGAAACATTGCACTAATTGCCATTTGGGTATTTGATGATGCGGGCATTTTCGGAGTAAATCTCTAAATTTTTCCCAAGTTTCATGAAATTCTTCCCCATCAGATTGGGAGAAGCTCGTGATAGCACGCCTAAATTGGTTTGTTCTTCCTATGGGAAAATATTTCTTTAGAAATTCATGTTGCATTTGAGCCCATGAAAGAATATTGGCTTCTAATGAATGGAGCCACTGCTTAGCTCTATCCTTAAGGGAAAAAGGAAACAGCCTAAGTCTCAGAGCATCATCAGTGAAGTTCTGAATTTTGACAGTAGTGCAGATCTCAAGAAATTCATCCAAATGTTTATATGGGTCTTCATTGTTAAGTCCATAAAAAGAGGGAAGCATTTGGATGACACTAGACTTAATTTCAAAATGTGCAGCAGCGGTGGTATCAGGTAGTCGAATACAAGATGGAGAGGTATAAATGGAAGGAGTGAAGTACTCCTTTAGGAGTTTGGGTTGTTCTTCAGCCATCTCTATAAGTGGTATAGATCCTATGGTTCTATAAGTCCGGATTTCGGCTCGAAGGGTCCTAATAGAACGCTCTATTTCAGGGTCAAAAGGTGCTAATTCGGGAGATCTGGAACGACACCCTAGCATACACTAATACTCCTCTGATCAGTTTCAGTCAAGCATGCACTAAAAAGAAAAACACATCAATTCCTTAAGTTCATCCTAAAACCACTAGAGAGCTCCTAACTGGTTTGAAGAGGGCACCTAAGCCTCCAATCCGGTCTAATGACTGAGCTGACCAGGTAAGCTCCCAGGTAAGTGGGGGGGTCACGATGCGTTGCAAAGGTCCCACTTAAAAACCACTTGCCTCGAACAGATGAACTGTCTCCCTTAAAGGGACAAAGCTTGCCTAGACATCAACTGAGCCACAGAGCGAAATTGGTGCAACTTTCGGTGATCTTCGTCCTATTGAGCTCGAATGTCCCTAGGGGCCAACGTCTAATTGATTTTAATTAAGGTGAAAGCTATGTGAGAATTGATTCACCTAATTTGGGCAAGAAGCTGGTGATGAAATCCAGTTCTTATCTTGTTGGGGTGATTGCCCTTACTATGTGCAAATTAATTGGTGTATATGTATCAAGCATGCATTCACACTTTTGCTTAATTTAAAATCAAACAATCACCACACAAGGAAATTTAAATAAGAAAGGTTTAGATGTTACCAAAGGGAATTTTTCCAGCAATTTTTAGAGCAAACCTTTTCAGCATTCCTTTGCCAATAGTTCCCTTTCTGATCGCTCCAGATTTTCTCTTTGATTTCTGATCAAATAACACCAAAATAAAAATCAAGAATTAGTAAGAAAGAAGGAAGGGGATAATTAAAGTAAAAAAAATAGAAAAATATTTTTATTTTATTTTAGATATATATATTTTTTAAAAGTTTTTTTTTTGAAAGTTTTTTTTTTATGAAAAGAAAAACAACTATGTTAACAATCCCCGGCAACGGCGCCAAAAATTGATAGTCAACTTTAAAGACCACGCAATAGCACGTATCTGGTAGGATAGTGATTACGGGTATCGATCCACAGGGATTGGGGTACAGTTATTTTTCTTAAAAATAAAAATATTTAAAATGATGAATTTGTGAAGACTATTAAACTAAACAATTCAATAAAAAAAATGCAATTAAAATGATATCAATTTAGGAGAACCTAGGGCAAGGAATTCACCACTAACATCAGAACAAGGGTTATTTATATTTTATTTCGTTCTTGGATTAACATGCAAATTGGCTACAAGCCTAATAAGCATTTAAATAAAAATTCACAAAAGTAATTTGGGCATAATCCATCTTCAGTTGGCATGAAATGTCTACCCTAATCTAAGGTGGTAGCACATCGCATCTTCCCTAAGCATGGACTATCTTATATTTACTTAGTGATCATGAAGAACAGTCGTATAAACATCATATTTAAAATCACAGAAATTAAATATGAGATGAAATAAAATATTCATTAGAAGCAGAATAAGGTTTATACAACTCCAAGAATAGAAATCAAAAATATAAAACCCTCAGCCCTTTGTTAGGGTTGCATCCAGCCCTAGAGAGGAGATCAGCCCTGCATGGAGTTGGAGACGGCAGCAGCAGCACAGCAGCAGGCTCCCATTTGCATCATGATCAGCTTCCTTTCTTCCTCCCTCAGCACTTCATTCTTATTTTTTTATATACATGGGAAGTTATTCCCAAAATATCCAAACCTCTCTCCCTCCTCTGTTTTTTTTATTTCTACTTCTCCCGTGGGACTTGCCTCAGAGAGCTTGGATAGCCGAAGGAAGATAGCTCTCCTCCTTTTATAGCTTCACCAGCACCCCCCCCCCCCCCCCCCCCCCCTCCTTGCTTCCCTCAACTGATTAGGATCTTCCGAATGGGAAGATAAGATCAAGGAACGGCTTCCTGTTCCTTGGATGAAGGTGTGACTGATCCGGACGTGAAAGTCGGTGATTCGTTGAAGAAGTCGGTTGCTCCCTTGGATGCAGAGGATGGCGAAGACGTGGAAGCTAGAGAGCTTGATCCGTTGTCGATGGAGGAGGCTTTGGAGAGGATCTCGGACGGTTGCTGGCGAACGGTGGATACGATGCAGTTGGGATGAGGTGGTTCCGGAAACAGGGGAGGATGGAGTTCCTTGCCGTGAAGCTCGCAAGGATGAAGCTCATCCGGTTGAGATGCGGCTGGGAAAATCTAGGAGGTGGGTCGAATGGCTGGGAGTTGAACAGAGGAGTTCCGAAGCAACAGGGAATACGTGGGTGATGAAGGTTATCCGGAAGAGGATGAGAGCTGGTGCCGTTTGGATTCACGGAATGGGGAGATGTGATCCGGAGGACGTTGGGCTGCTCCATGAGATCCGGAAGAAGAGGAAGCTGTTTGACTTCCTTCGGCTGGGAAGAAGCTGAACCGAGGAAGCAGGGGGGTTCGGTTGGCAGTTGAGATGAAGCTCGCGATGGGAAGACTTGGGTTTTGTTCCGCTGAAGCAGGGGATGATGTGGATGAATCAGTGGATGGTGAAAGCTTGATTCGGCTGGGATGGGGAGATGGAGTGCGGAATGGGATGAAGTTGTTGTGTTCTGTTTCCGTGAAGCAGGGGATGAGGGTGAATTGGTTGTTGAGATGTTCGGACGCGGGCTGAAGAAATCAGGGGAGAGAAGTTGGGAGGATCAACGTGGAGATGAGTAGAGGCTTTGAACACGGATGGGATGAAGGCTGGGTTCTATCTGGAGTAGGGAATCTAGGAGGATCAAAGCTTGAAGAGAAACTGTTGTGGAGTTGGGAGGTTAGGAAGATGGATTAAGCCAGGGGGACGACGTAAACTGGGAATCCGGAAGGAAAGAAACTTTTGATGCGTGGAACCTTCGCATGCATCACAGGTGGACTGCTGGGAAGATGGGTTCTGTTTTGATTGGTTTTGTTCATGGGATACGGGAGGAAAGGAAACTGCTCTGCTTTGTTTTGGTGAAGGGAATGACGTGGAGAGTTGAAATGGAATGTGAATGGGTGTGGTCGGCTGGGAGCCTTTATTAAAAATAAATAGGTTCAATTAAAAATTTTGTTCTATTCTTTGGTCATGGGAGAGATTCGGAAGAAGAGCCTTCCGTGATGCTTGGTCTGTGATGGCGCGGAGATGTAGACATTTTGAAAATCCCATGTACTTTGGCATGTGTCATTCTGGATGGCTGCCACGTATGCTCTAGCGTGATCAGGCTTCATGGTTATGAGTCAGATGATGATGGGTTTGACCCGACCTGCATACATTAGGTTCAATTAATAAATAAATAAGTAAAAGAAACTCGAATTAATTTATTAAAATGCAATGATGAGGGTAACACATTTTTTAGTTAAATTTACAAAATATGTAAATTAAAATAATGATAAGTGCTATAAATAAGATATTAATTTATGCATTATTTAGCACTTATCAAACCCCCCAACCTACATTTTGCTAGTCCTCAAGCAAAATAAAAGCCAACTCACTTTCGCAGGAATCGCGATTGCATTTACCGTATGCAACAAGGCTTTAAACCCCTAGGTGGCCCTAGTGGACGAGTTTTGTCTCGTGAGGGTTTCCGGCTCAGATACCCACAAACTGCTGTCGAAAGAATTTATTTTATTATTTTATAAAATCTAATTTCAAATGCATAAGTGCTAAAAATTTCAAAAGCACACAAAGTTTTATTACTAAGTCAGCCCAAATCCTAGGTCAAGATGCAACTTAAGTTGAAGTTATTAAGTTTCCGTTAGAGAGTTGTAAGGCTAATTTATACTTGGGTGCTCGGTGATGTCTGGACCATACACAAGCTAAGGCTTTAGATTCCCCAAAATACTGCTAAAGCTAGTAGGTCCCAAGAATTGGTAAGATAAGACCTATTCACTGATTCAAAATCACCCTATCTTGTAGGATTTCGAGAGTTGTGGATGTTTACTTTAATACCTCATGGGCTTTATCTGTAATATTCCAGTTTACTCGAATTTTTACAACGACGGCTTTCACACTATCGTCTTTTTTCAAGGTCAATATTATTTTCTCTTTTTTTTTTCTATTCTTTTTTTTAAATTTATAAATAAATTACGCATTTTTACTCTTGTAATGATTCCTCCGTGTAGCGAGCATTCAGGCTGAAGGAGAGTCCATCCAGGCTGAAGCTGTTGGAACCTACAACTTGAAATTGCCTTCGGAAAAGCTCCTACAATTAGAAGATTGTTATTATATGCCCAAAATTATTAGAAATATAATTTCCATTCCTTTGTTGTTAAAGAAAGGTTTTGAAATTAATGGAAAGGGCAATGGTTGCTCTATTTATTTTTCTAATAAGCATCTTTGCAATGGCATTATGGAAAATGGTCTTCTAGTTTTATTACTTAATGACAATATCTTTCATATTAATAAAAGCAATAAAAGAAAGAGAGAGGAAGTGAATAATACCCTCCTTTGGCATTGCCGACTTGGTCACATAAGTGAATCAAGAATCAACAAGTTATACAAAGAAGAGTTCTTTGATCCTTATGATTATGAATCATTAGGAACTTGTGAATCTTGTCTTATGGGAAAAATGACCAAGTCTCCATTCACTGGACATGGAGAAAGGGCAAGTAAGTTACTAGGACTTATACATATAGATGTATGTGGTCCTATGACAACTCCAGCTAGAGGTGGATACTCTTACTTCATCACATTCACTGATGATTTATCAAGGTTTGGATCTGTGTATCTTATGAAACATAAATCCGAAGTCTTTGATAAGTTTAAAGAGTATCAAAGTATGGTTGAAAAACAAACCGGAAAGTGTATTAAAATCCTTCGATCTGATCGAGGAGGTGAATACCTTTCTAGTGAGTTTTTAAATCATCTTAAAGAAAAGGGCATTCTCTCTGAATGGACACCTCCGTATACGCCACAATTAAATGGTGTAGTTGAACGGAGGAATCGTACTCTATTAGATATGGTAAGGTCCATGATGTGCTTTACAGATCTTCCTATTTTCTTCTAGGGTTATGCCTTAGAAACTGCTACATATGTGCTAAACAGGATACCTTCAAAATCTGTATCTAGTACTCCATATGAGATATGGAGAGGTAGAAAGCCCAATCTTAAATGTTTTAAAATATGGGGCTGCCAAGCATATGTCAAAAGAAATTTTGGACATAAGCTAAGTGCTAGATCAGATAAATGTACATTTATAGGTTATTCCAAAGAAAGTATTGGATATCTCTTCTATCACCCTAGTGAACAAAATATATTTGTTAGTAGGCATGCCACTTTCTTAGAAAAAGAGTTTATCTTAGAAAAGGGCAGTGAAAGAAGAATTGAACTTAATGAAGTTCAAGACCTACAAATAGAAACACAAGAAATTCTTCAACCAGATGTACCCATTTATGAAGTACAACCACAACACACATCTCCTCTCCAAAGGTCAGATAGAGTGCGAAATGCACCTAAGAGGTATGGGTTTATCATTAAGAATGATGAAGCCCACTTCGTCGAAAATGATGATCCTCTGACCTATTCGGAAGCTATCATGAGTAATGACTCTAACAAATGGTTAGAAGCTATGAAATCCGAAATAGACTCTATGTATACCAACCAAGTACGGACTTTGGTTGATGCACCAGAAGGTGTAAATCCTATAGGTTGCAAATGGGTCTATAAGAAGAAGATTGGAGCAGATGGCCAAGTAGAAACCTACAAGGCTAGATTGGTGGCAAAAGGTTTCAGGCAAAAGCAAGGAATTGACTATGATGAAACTTTTTCACCAGTTGCCATGCTTAAATCTATTCGGATTTTGCTTGCAATAGCTGCATACTATGATTATGAAATTTGGCAGATGGATGTCAAAACCGCCTTCCTTAATGGTTATCTTGAGGAAGAGGTTTACATGACACAGCCAGAAGGATTTGTCTCAAGTGAAAGAGCAAATCAAGTATGCAAGCTTAAGAGATCCATTTATGGATTAAAGCAAGCATCGAGGAGTTGGAACATCCGTTTTGATACAACAGTCAAAGAGTTTGGTTTTATCAAAAATGTGGATGAACCATGTGTGTACAAGAAGACTAGTGGGAGTGCCGTTGTCTTCTTAATATTGTATGTAGATAACATACCAATCATTGGAAATGATATTCCAATGTTACAATCGGTCAAGACTTGGCTATCAAAAAGCTTTTCCATGAAAGACTTGGGAGAAGCATCCTATATACTTGGTATAAAGATCTATAGGGATAGATCTAAAAGGATGCTAGGCTTGTCCCAGTCTAAGTACATAGATCGTGTGCTGAAAAGATTCAGCATGGAAGGAAGTAAAAGAGGTTACTTACCTATGAGTCATGGCATACGTCTCTCTAAGAAGATGTCTCCTAAGACATCTGAAGAGAGGAATAGAATGAATTCTATTCCCTATGCTTCGGCAGTAGGATCAATTATGTATGCTATGCTATGTACTAGGCCTGATGTTGCTTATGCCTTAGGCATAACAAGCAGATTCTAGGCTGATCTAGGAGAAAATCATTGGATAGCTGTGAAAAATATTCTTAAGTACTTAAGAAGGACTAAAGATATTTTTCTAGTTTATGGAGGATCTGAGTTGAAACTAGAAGGATTTTCTGATTCTAGTTTTCAATCAGATCCAGATAATAGCAAGTCCACTTCAGGATATGTCTTTACCCTAAATGGTGGTGCAGTGAGCTGGAAGAGTTCCAAGCAGCAAACTGTAGCTGATTCAACTACTGAGGCAGAATACATCGCTGTAAGTGAAGCCGCTAAGGAAGCTGTCTGGATGAAGAAGTTCATCGCTGAGTTGGGAGTAGTTCCTGAGATTGCTGGACCAGTTTCAGTTTATTGTGACAACACTGGAGCTGTTGCTCAAGCAAAGGAACCAAGATCTCATCACAAATCCAAGCACATTCTAAGACGCTTCCACCTCGTTCGAGAGATCGTCGAGAGACAAGACATAGTCATTGAACGAGTAGACACAAAGAACAACTTAGCAGACCCGTTCACTAAAGCTCTACCACAACAGCAGTTCGATCGCCACCTCGATTGTATGGGGATAAAATATAAGAGCGATTGGCTTTAGTGCAAGTGGGAGATTGAAAGAGTAGATGCCCTACAAGCCAATCGCAATATGTATTGCGAAAGGTTTTTTCTTTTGATTTGTCCAAATCATGTACATGACATTTAAATATGAATAAAGGCGTTATGTTTTATCATTTGCTGTTGATTATATTTATGATAAACTCCTTAGATTAGGGCAATGGTTTTAAGACTATGATGAGATCATACTACTGAGACTTAAAATCCTAAAATTCTAATCTTAAATATTCCCAGTCATTGGTACATTGAGTCGGGAATCAATGATTACCGGAAAGACTGGCATGTCTTATGTATGCTCGATGCAGAGGATAATTGATCTCACAATCATTTGTGTGGAGACACTAATACAAAGATGTGGGTGCTCATTAGAGGAATGAGTTCACTGAATTGACCTACAAAGAGAAATCTTATGAAGTCTTACTTACATGTCAAAAGATGATTCTCTTAGTGGGAGTTGCCTGATCCTATGACCTGAGATGACCATGGTATCTTGTGCATATGAACCCATATTTTGGTTTACACTCATTCATGACAATAAGTTATGTACGAGGTCTTCTGGATATGGTGAATTGTGTACGAAGATTATGAGTAGGTCAACAAGGAATTAATCACTTCTAGTAAGAGAAGATAGCATCCTATTTATTCTAATCATATGATAATTCAGGAAGCCTTTGATCAAAGCAGAATGAAAATTAGAAAGAGTTTCTAATGTTTCATTATTTGAATTATCATTAAAAGATTGAGAAAAATATGAATATGAAATTGAGTTTGACATATATTCATACTCATATACATATTTGGGATGCAGTTTGATTAAAGGATTGAATTGCATGGTAACTTGCCACTGAAGGGTATTTTTGGTATTTCCACCAAATTTCATATTTTTCGGGTAGACATGACACGTTGCTAGACGTCAATCTTGTTTTATAGGTTTGATCAAATTAAAGAGTTTAATTCGATCACCAATTAAAAAGGATTCTAATTGTTAAGTTCAGGTTCGCGCAGTTTGGACTTAAATCGATTAGAAGAGTTCTAATCAAGTTGGGTCAACTCGCACTCACACCTATTGCTGGCTAAGTATGGAACCCAATGGGTCACACACAAGAAAACTTATCAAGGGTCTAATTGGATTAGATCATGTTTGCAAGATAAACATCCTAGCAGGTGTTGCAAATCTTAGCTCCTAATTCGAATTGGATTCGAATCTGATTCGAATTGGATTCGAATCTGATTCTTAATTGATCTAATTTGATTAGATCATACTCTAATATGGGTTAGCCAAGAGTTGGCACCTAATTGGCTTGGTTTGAGTCTAATTGGATTAGATTTAATAAATCATTCAATCTAGACCCTTAGATCTTGATCTACCGTTGGATGAAGACATAATGGAGAGTTGGTTTAACCCAATTGGATTGGGTTAGAGGATGGCTACCATAATTGACCATTGGATCTTAATCCCACCATTGGATGAAGACATAATGGGTCAAGTGAATGGCGCCTTGCATTGGAGCCCTTGGATCATCATCATGAAAGATCAAGAGGTGAGGCGTGATGGACATGTGATTAGCATGTGATGTTGACTTGGTCAAAATATGGCACCACATGAAAGGACATATCATTTGATACACCTCCTCACTTGATCTGCACCTCCTCTTATTTGATATGGCCCTTTAGATAATGCCCTTTCATGAGAGAATGTGTGGATGGGATGCATCCCTTGGAGATGCATCCCTACACCTATTATAAATAGGTTAGCACTCCATGGGTTTCATCATTCCAATTCCACCCCACTCCTCTCTTCTTTCTTTCTTACATTAGTTTCTTTCTTTCTAGCATTGCTTCTAGTGTGTCCTAAGCCAAGACAAGGTGGTCTTCTTTAGGACAAAAAGGATTAGAAGTGATTTTAGAAGGCTAAAGAAAAATAGAAAGGAAGGAAAGCAAGCCATTAGAGTTCTTTAGAAGAATTCTGCATTAAGGATCAAAAGTCTTTGGAGCTAAAGTCTTGATCAAGTTTTCGTGTGGATCACCATTGGAGGGTGGACACTTGGACGCCTCGTGGAGATTGTACACTTTGGATTAGCGTTTGAGGTATTCTACTAATTCTGCATTTATTTTATATCATTTGATTGTAATCATTAAGGTGATCTAGGCTTAAAAGGGTTTCATGCATAGGAACTTTATTACGAAATTTTTAAAATCCCTAGCTTCCGCTGCGCATTATAACATGTTAAAATCCTTCAGCTTCAGTCTACCACAAGTGAGCAAACTGGGTCCTGCACAGGTCTAAAGAGGTTGCGTGGAGTAAAGCTTGTCATACCAACAAATATGGTGCAGGAGGATGAGCTTCACACAATTTGAATCATCCAATGATGGGGGTGAAATCTTCATGACTCACCACAAATGTAATGTTTGTGCTTTCTATACTTGATGAAACAAAATGATTAGACTGCAGAGTTAGATTGTAGGGTAGACTGATATGATTAAATTACTTATGATATTGATTTTTCCTTTTATAATATTTAAGAATGTTTTGGAAGCTTATTTTTTGAGTGGAACTCAGCTTCATCTTGGTACCTTTTTTATGGTGCAAATGAAGTGAAAAATCTAAGAAAATTATCCGACCATCGTTATTCATATTAAAGCAATTGCTAAGGGAACGGAAGATTCATCTATATTCTCTTACTATACCTACTAATTTGTCGAACACTAGCTGCCATCAGAATGCATGATGGTTTGCTGCAATTTTCCTTTGACATTTGGTTTGGTGCAAATATTATTTTAAATTTAAAAAAAAAGCTTCGTAGTACATGAGGCTCCCACTATTGTGGGGTTTGAGGAGGGTTAGATTTATGCAGCCTTATTTCTGTATGTGGAGAGGCTGTTTCCAAATTTCAAACCCATAACTCCAAGATTATAAAAGAGCAACTTTATCATTATGCCAAGACCCATGCTCAAATATTGTTTTCTAACTTGCAAAATATAATTTGAGCAGAAAACTTCTTAGTTATTTATTCTCGCTCTTTTCTTATTGTATTGATGATTGTGTACTCCCGTTCTTTGAAACTTTTGCTTGAAGTTAGCTTTTTCCCATCCGCTATATCATTTCCTTTTATCATACTTCAATGCTAAATTGATAAATAAACATTGACACGGAGGAAATCAGGCAAAGACGCTTATCAGAGTATGGAAATGTAAGAGACATACATATTGATTTTCCCATGTTTCAAAGGATCTGAGCAAAATACATGCGTTACATCCATGGCACAAAGCCTTTAAGCTGCATAGAAAGACTTAAGTCTTTAAAGATATTTGCCAACAACCTTCTTCTTAGTTTCTTATGTTTATCTAGGTTCGAATTCCGTAACTGACATCTCATTTAGTGACACCGTTATCAACCTATCCAAATATTGGTTGTGTATACCACCACGTAAATTGAATTCATTTGCATGAGCATATGAATCCATGACACTCTGTCTGGTACAAAATGCTGGTCTGGAGGGAGCTTGGATAGAAGCTGAATCGCTGTAGAGCAGCATAACGACTGTTGACATGTTGGGTCTATCTGATGGATCCTCCTGAACACACAATAGTCCAATCTGAATGCATCTTAACACTTCAGTTGTTGGGCAATGGCTGCCTAAGCAGGAGTCTAGTATCTCCAAAACTGTTCCTTTGTTCCACTGCTCCCATATCTGCGCGAAACAAATCTATTAGATCAATCATCCAAAATAGAACTATGCTATGTATATTATGATTTAAGAACTCACATCGGCCAGAAGATATCTGCCACTTTCTGAATTTGAGGAGCCACTGTTCTTCCTGCCTGTTAGAATCTCTAAAACCAGCACGCCATAGCTGTATACGTCTGACTTGATTGAAAACTGCCCATGCATAACATACTCTGGTGGCATATATCCACTGCCATGAAAATAAGTAAATTATGGAAGATAGTCTATGATCTGCTCATTGGATTATGTTGATTATTCATATTTCTACTTACAATGTTCCAACAACTCGGGTTGTGAAGCTTTGACTCTGGTCTCCGCCAAAGAGCCTAGCTAAACCAAAATCAGATATCTTAGGGTTCATGTCTGCATCTAATAATATGTTGCCGGCTTTCAAATCCCGATGTATAATTCTGAGTTGAGAATCTTCATGTAGGTATAGTAGGCCTCTAGCAATTCCACGGATGATCTTGTGCCTTCTTTCCCAGTTTAGCTGTTCGCGTTTTACAGGATCTATTCTATAAAAAAAACCTAGTAGTTAATTGAGATAATACTTTTGCATTAAGTTTAAGATACGTTTAAAGATGATCAAATAGTTATTATTTCTACTAACAAAAAGAGGGTTAAGTTGGACATGTGAGTTTTGGATTCAATAGGAAAACAAGGAGAAACAACATACGAGCAAAATAAAAGATCATCAAATCAATTGTAAGCTGAAAATATTATGGTCCTCATGCAAGTTCTAGAAGGATAGAGAAATACCAAAAAGAATGGTATCCAAACTTCTGTTAGGCACATATTCATAGGCAAGCAACTTCTCCTGTTCTTCCAAGCAAACACCGAGAAGCCTTACAAGATTTTTGTGCCGGAGATGAGCAACTAAAACTAGTTCATTTTTTAGCTCTGCTAGTCCTTGCCTCGAAGTTGTTGATAACCTCTTCACTGCACATTCTTGCCTATTGGGTAGTATTCCCTACGAATAGCAACAAGATTAGCAGGAAATGTCAACGGGAAGAAAATGAATATATTAATGGAACTGATTTGGATCAAGAAAGATAAAGACTGCATATATTAAGTCTTTAGTCTGAAGTCCTTTCATCAATATTAGATTGGAAAGAAGGGCATGATTTTAACACGAGATTACAATGATACCTTGTAAACTGCACCAAAACCACCTACTCCAAGTTTGTTTTCTTCAGCAAAGTTAGCCGTCGCAGCTCTTAGCACAGATAGATCAAGTAATAGTGACTCAGAATGTGTGATCTCCTCCAGGTTGTCCTCCTCATCTACTGAAACAGCAAAGAATGTTAAGACCATTTTAAATAGGTTTTCTTACAAAATGAAATAACCGGATTGGTTTCTAAATAATTTCACTCAAACACATTGTTGAGTATGTTGAGTGGTTTGGATGATGACATGATAAACAGGTCATTGCACCTGCAGTGGACTTGTGCACTGGTGAAACTAGTTTAACAGGCCCATTTTGACCTATGAAGAGGATCAAACAGTGTATGCATTATTGCTTGATTACAGTAAACCTACGTTTATATCTTACAGCTCAGGTAGGATTTCGTCACATGGCCCTCTCTAAACAATTGGTCTCACTCTCTCAGTGAAGCTCTCTAACAAAAATTCCTGGGAAAGAAACCAAATTTTGCAGATATGGATCACTTACAGGGTAAATTTTTTGCCGACTTCCACCTTGTCCAGAAGCAAATGCAGGTGATGGAGATTAGCAAGGATGATGACACTAGAGGTATGGCAATTTTAAGAACAATATCTGTTGCATTCTTCTTGTTGCCTGCATAAATGACCAAATTTCATTAGTATTTTCATCTCAACCTGACACTTCTATGGTATCAGAACACGGATCCATGGTCAAGAGATATCTGTCGTATCGGTGCATTTTTGTCGAGCTAAGAATCCTTGTGGCACCAAATGGAAATTGAGACTAGAGGGAAAACTGTCATTGATTTTTACTTTACAAACCATATGGCTCTAGTTGGGAAGGCTTACTGATTGAAGCGTGGTAGAGAAATAGATTAGGTGTCAAACAGGACTAGAAATTCCAGAGAAAAGATTGCAATCTAAGAAGAATACAAGTGCAATTATGAAGCCTCTTTGGTCAACAATGAGAACTCCGATCGATGTTTTTAATTCCTAATTCGGTGCAATAATGACATTGGTGGGCCCTATCTTTGATCACTTACTAATATCCCGGTGGAAGCTGGCCTATCCTACGATTCTCTGGAGGAAAAAAAGATGGCTAGTTTGGTTTCTTTGCGGAGAAAACTAACTTATGCGGCAATATTTTTGGCACAACTATATATCTCACTATTTAGCATTGATTCTTAAAGGGTTGTCTATATAATATTGTTATTATTGCGGCAATAAATGTTTTAGGTGATACCGTGCAACGAGATTCAGCTAGTGTTGGGCAACGGGCCATGCCGGGCCGGCCCGGCCCAGGCCCCCCGGGCCCAAGAAATAAACGGGCCGTGCCTGGCCCGGCCCGCTTATGAAGCGGGCCATGCCCGTCCAGCACGGAACGCCAGCCCGGCCCGGCCCCAGGCCCGTCTATTGGCGGGCCGGGCCGGGCACGGCACGCCACGGCTCCAAATGGGCCGTGCCAGGCACGGCCTGCAACGGCTCCAGACGGGCCGTGCCTGGCACGGCCCGTCTGGAGAGGAGGGAGAAAAATAGCCGTTTCCAACGGCTATTTTCAGGAAAAAGACCCTTTTACCCCTCCCAACAGTCCAATAACGGCTGAATTGAGGGATATTTTGGGGAAAAAAAATTTTGGGCTTCTATAAATAGCCCATTCCTCCCTCATTCTCACCACACCAAACCAACTATTCTCTCCTTCTCTACTGCTATTATTTCTCTCTTCTAAAGTGCTCTTCTAGCAATTTAATTTTTAGTTTGTTCAAGTGCTACACAAGAGGAGGTTCCTGTTGAGAAGAGAAGGTCGCTTCTGTTGAGAGCACAAGAGGAAGCTCGGAATTTCGGCTCTGCCTCTGCCCTCCGACCCTCTACTCAATTCCTCCTTGCGGTTAGTTTTTATTTTTTGAATTAATCATAGATATGTCATCTTTTGAGGAAAGTCAGTTTGGCATTCCTCCTGTTTCTGAGGGAGAAGAAACTAATCCCCAACCCCATGTTCCTAGTTCCTCTAGAACTGGTGAACCGAGTGAAGATCAAACCTCTTCTCGTAAGAGGACTAGTGCTGTATGGAATGAATTTGATAGAGTTATGGTTGATGGAGTCTGGAAAGCTAGATGTAAAAAATGTGCCAAACTTTATAGTTGTAGTAGTAGTGGGGGAACAGGGCATTTAAAAAGACATCAAGAGAGTCATAGGATGCATGATTCTCATGCTCAAACTCAAAGTACCCTTAATATACAAGGGGGATTACTTGTAGGTAATTTTGCATATAATCATGAAAATCAAAGAAAAACACTTGTAAAATGGATAGTTAAGGATGAATTACCTTTTAGTTTATGTGAATCTTTTAATTTTGAAGAATATGTTCAATTAAACCTACAACCTGCTTACAAAAGAACTAGTAGGCGTACATTTAGAAGAGTAGCTATGACTAATTTTTTAGCAATGAAACAAAATTTAATTGAAACACTTTCTACTTTAATAAACTGGTAGGGGTCTATGCCAAATCCCCCACCAATAGTGGCTTTATATTCATAAATCCTTAGTTTTCAATATTTATTAATTTATTAAAAAAATTTATGAAGCATTAATTTTTATCGGGCCGGGCCGGGCCCAGGGCCGGGCCCAGGCTCGGACCGTGCCAGGCCCGCGGGCCAGCCCGACCCAGGCCCTTATGGGCCGGGCCGGGCCCAGGCCCTTATGGGTCACAGGGTACTGGCCCGCGGGCCGTGCCGTGCTTGGCCCGCGGGCCTAGACCGGGCCGTGCCGGCCCAGGCCCGAAGCGGGCCGTGCCGGGCTCGGCCCGCGGGCCAGTACCCTGTGACCCAGCACGGCCCTCTCAAATGGGCCGTGCCAGGCACGGCCCGGCACTGTAGCGGGCGGGCCGTGCCAGGCACGGCCCGCTTCGTGCCGGGCCGTGCCGGGCCGTGGGCGGCCCGGCCCAGTGCCCAACTCTAGATTCAGCCAACTCACCGACTACGTGGCGGCTTGAGTATCCTCCAAGGCTAAAGATGCGACATCCCTGCTGATGCCGCACAAATGCGGAAAAAGAGGAGAAGAAGGAAGAACAAGAGAGGAAGAAGGAAGAAGAGGTTCTAGAGACACAGGAAGAAGAGAAGGGGAGGAGGATGAGGAAGAATAAGATTTGGGAGGAAAAGAAATTCTTAATCATTCATTAAACCCTAATCATGAAAATAGTTCCCTATATATAGGGCCCAAATACACAACTTGCATAAACCCCCCTTACACAGAAATAAATCCTAATGAACCCACAAATAACACAAATAAGCCCTAAAATGCAAATAAGCCCAGAAATAAAATAAACCACAAATAAACCCTAGAATGCAAATAAGCCCAAAAATAAAATAATAAAATAAATATGCAAATAAACGAGTCTGGCTCAATCCGGGGGCTCAGGATCATCTGGATGAAGGGCTCTGATGTCCCCATCAACTCCTCCCGGGTGAGAAAAACTCGACCCCATCGAGTACAGGTCTGGCCGGCTGTCGTACTGCTCCAGAAGATCGGGGTCAATGCGCTGCAACTGTGCTTTGGAAATCCACGTCACATCAGACTTTGGTCGACCTTTCCACCGAACAAGGTAACGTTGGTAACCACCGTTCCTGCTTGAAATAACCTGCTCATCCAATATATGTTCTATTTGTTCTCTGCGTGCATGAAATTTGGGAGGTGGTGGCTCAACAGCAGGTAATAGGGCAGGGTGTCCAACATGGGCAGGTATATCAATAAAGGGGTCAGAAGGCAGGAATATTATCTTTTTGTATGGGACTAAATCTTCAATATTAAATGTCGCACTAATCCCATAGTCATTAGGAAGATCCACAACATATGCATTCGAACTGGTTTTCTTTAAGATTTTGAACTGTTCTGCACTACAAATTTGTAATTTTTTAAACGTTTCCGAAGAAAGTCGTTCAAACCTAATTCTTATCATGACGTAATCTCTTCCACTTAACTCATTATAACGTCTGGTTAAATCAGCAAGGGATTTATATTTTAAGTTATTAAAGTGACTGCAATTGCTGATTTCTTGATGCAATGAATGTGGATGTGATGCAATTGATTGTGCAGACTCAAAGACTCTATACTGATGAGACATGAAAAACAAGTCTATGGGTTGCCTAGGTTTGTAATCATGCACCACTTCGAATGGATTTATACCTATGGACTTATGAATCGAACTATGATATGTAAACTCAACTGTCGATAATATTAAATCCCAGGTCCTAGCGTATGCATTTGAGTTGAGCCTATGATGTGGAAGGTTGGGTAGAAATACTCCGGGAACTAGATCAATTGCATGTTGGATATCACGCATCGGAGAGAGTGCATCCGGAAGATCATCAGGGACTATAACATTAAACTCCTCTATAAGGGAAACTACTATAGAGGAATGTTCAAGATTGGATTCCACATGGGTATTTTTAGCTACGAGTGCCAATTCAGGTGACTTGCTCTCAATATCTGTCACTACCTCTTCCACAATAGTGATGTGAAGTGGCTTGGTTGTACTTAGATCAATAGTCTCCCTTTGGGAATCATTTTGGACAAAGTCTAATTCTGTAGGTTCGTCTTCAAAGTCTTCTTCATAGTCTTCTATATTTGGTTCATAGACTTCTTCGACATATTCGGCCTCTTGGTTCCTAACTTCTGGTTCAGTAA
This sequence comes from Phoenix dactylifera, assembly GCF_051530095.1. Classification (NCBI taxonomy): domain Eukaryota; kingdom Viridiplantae; phylum Streptophyta; class Magnoliopsida; order Arecales; family Arecaceae; genus Phoenix; species Phoenix dactylifera. Next base: position 18,658,589 of record NC_143202.1, on the reverse strand, counting down.
TCGGGTAGGTCTTAGTGGAACATTGGGGCGCTATATGGCCGAATTGTTGACACCTAGAGTATTGGGTTTGGTGCCTAGGAGAGTGGGGAAGGACTACAGGTGGTGCGACCAAACCGATTTTAGTTTGGGCTGTAACAGGGGTTGGCGATTTAGGGGTCCTAGAATTTTGCACGAGCTCACGGATCTCTTGTTGGAATTCCTTGTATCCAGCCCGCATGGCAACGATCTGTTCTAAGAGAGACCTCAAAATGTCGGAATGCATGGTAGCTACAGGGGTTTTAGGTTGATTGAGATAGTGCTCCATATCACTACAGGTTGGCTTGCACTGATGACACTGGGTGACGATGTGAAATGTAGTGTCACTAATGAAACCCTTATAAGTATGATGCAGGACCAGATTTGATGCAGGACAACCTACTAATGCAATCTATTATGATTTCAGAAATCAGCAAGTTTTCACAAAATAACTTAAAATTTAAATGTTGCTGATTTTTACTTCGGTTATTCAGAATTAAGGATTAAGATTATTCAATTTAAGAAATTAGATTGCAATCAAGTAGTACAGTTGTTCTGATCTTAAAGTAATCTGATCGAATACTGTTGAGAAACGTCCTGTTACTAGGGTGTGCTAATTTAATGTTAAGATTTAAAGGGTAATGGGATGGGTTCGGAAGTGAAAGGTTTAATGTTCTGAATTTTGACAACAATATAAATTTTCAAGAATATGGCTATCATGCAAGAGAACTAGAACATAATTAAATGAACAAGCCAGAAAAAGTAGAAACCTATCACCTGTCGTGAAGTAGTCGACCAAAATCGTGTGCTTGTGGACTGGGGCGACGATCAGGGGCACGAATGCAGCTGGTAGGCTCTTCAATTGGCGGACCGAATTTGACTTCAGCAATTTGCAGACTTGAATAATTCTAATTAGTAGGCCTATACTCAGCGGCTCTGAAAAGGAGTGGCGTGCTTGGCGACAGTGGCCCGATTGCGAAGAAAAGGGTGGTTTTTAGGCTGGGTCTGATGGGGAGGAATAGGCCGAATACTGTTTTGTGATGGCCTGATGAAGGGGGTGGGGTGGATTATGCTTATGGTGGTGGCGCGGACCTGAGACTTGTTGGCCCGAAGGTTGAGGAAGGGGCGGGCGAGTGTGAGGGTGTGGGGCCTGATGAAACCCCTGTGGAGTCGGCCCGTGGGAGTTTGAAGGGAAGAGGGGTTTTGATCGGAGAAGAAGGGAGGGGAAAGGGGAGCGGGGCGGGGGCGGCGGAAGTGGGGGAGGAGAGGGACAAAGGGAGCCGGACGCGGGTTGGGGCGAGAGCGGAAGCAGCAAGAAGCGGCGAGGCAGCGGAGCAGAGGCAGGGAGATGGACCTCGGCGCCGAGAAAGAGGCACAGAGGTGGGGCGGCTCGGTGGTTCGATGGCGGCGTGCTCGGAGGGCACGAAGAAGTGCTGCGGGCGGTCTGCTTGGGGAAGGCGGCGTTCGGAGGGAAAGCTCGGCGGAGGGCCCGGCGGAGGCGGCGCTAAAGCGGTGGAACGGCGACAGCGGTCGCGGCAAGGACGGGCGGAGCTGCGGACGGCCGCGGTGACGAAGGCGGACGAAGGCGGTGGCAAGGCGGCGAGGCGGGCGGCGACGGCGGACGAAGGCGGTGGCGAGGGTGCTCACGGTGAGGAAGATGAACAGGTACCCTTTTTTTTTTCCTTTTTTTTTTCTTTTTTTTTCTTTTTTTTTTTACTTTTTTTTAACTCAGACCCGTTAAGATTCGGGTTAACGGGTTTGACCCGATCCGATACCCTTTACGGACCCGTCACGTGTGGGTCACGTGAAACTTTTTTTTTTTTTTTGATTTGTTGGAGCCGGACTCGGGCTAGCGGGTAATGGGCTAATGGGTTTGGCTCTTACCCGTGAACGCCGGTCTTCTTCAACCTCCCGACGGATTCGGGAGGGCGTGCCGCGCTTCGCGGCGGCGCTTGCGGGCGGAGCGGAGATCTCGGCCGCGGCTCTGCGGCGACGGGGGCGGCCGACCTCGGGTAGGCGGTCACAGGCGCGGACGGCAACCGGTCACGAGCTCCGGCTGGTGGCGGTGGCGGACTTTTGGCGACAGATGGCGGCGGTGGTGCAGAAGATGAGGCGGAGCGCGGCGGGCGGCGGCGTCGACTGGGACGTCGGCGAAGGCGGTCGTGGAAGAGAGCGGCGGCACGAGCAGATTGCACAGCTCGGGTGACGTCTGGAGCTCGGGTGAGGTCTGGCGGTGGCGCAGGCGGAGGATGGAGGCGGTGCGGCTTGACGGTGGAAAGGGGTTTTCCTTTCTCCTCTGGTTTGAACCGAGAAAGAAAGAGAGAGATTCCCTTCTTTTTTTTTTTTTTTTTTTTTTCTGATGAGAACCGAGAGGGAGGGAGGGACCTTCTCTCTTTTCCTTTTTTTTTTTTCGGTTTGGAAGATGTAGTCGGGAGATGGATCGGGGCTTTGGCAGCAGGGGCAAAACCAGCTTGCTCTGATACCAAGTTGATGCCGCACAAATGCGGAAAAAGAGGAGAAGAAGGAAGAACAAGAGAGGAAGAAGGAAGAAGAGGTTCTAGAGACACAGGAAGAAGAGAAGGGGAGGAGGAGGAGGAAGAATAAGATTTGGGAGGAAAAGAAATTCTTAATCATTCATTAAACCCTAATCATGAAAATAGTTCCCTATATATAGGGCCCAAATACACAACTTGCATAAACCCCCCTTACACAGAAATAAATCCTAATGAACCCACAAATAACACAAATAAGCCCTAAAATGCAAATAAGCCCAGAAATAAAATAAACCACAAATAAACCCTAGAATGCAAATAAGCCCAAAAATAAAATAATAAAATAAATATGCAAATAAACGAGTCTGGCTCAATCCGGGGGCTCAGGATCATCTGGATGAAGGGCTCTGATGTCCCCATCACCTGCCATAAATTAATCCAAAGGCTCTTCATAAGAAGGTCACGAACAAATGCACAAAAATACCTAAACTAGAGGAAGCTCGATCCCTCTATTTTCTCTTTCCTTTCCAGCTCACACTTTGACTTATGCATTAGAGTGCCCAGTTAAAGCCAAGCCAGAGATCTCTTTGATCTTTGTCTATTGTCTCATAGTTCCACGCGGATAGTCCACATTGACGTCTCGGGATTGGTGGCAATAGTTTGAAACCGTCTGCGAAAAATAAAGAAAGAAAATGATAAGACTCGAGAGAAGGGATTAACTATTGTCTGCCCACCCACTCCAGGCAGCTTTCGTGCAGCCCCTTGAGATCCCAGTCTTCTCATCTCAATGTGGGTGATATCGATGTTGGGCGACTTAACCTGCTTGTCCAACAAGTGCAAGCTCTAACAACAGTGGTATAGATTCTACAACAGCAAACTAATAATCCTATCATCTGCCCGAACCACCAAGGTCCCTCGATGCAAAGTAGCAGCCACCATCGCCCCCAACACACCAAATAGGGTTAGGGGCTTAGTTGCTCCTCCTTTGGTGCAAGTTCTAGCTCAGGTAATTCACCCGCTACTTGCTGGAGGGAATCTTCAAGCGAGAGGCTGACCTCTTCAATGAGATCGAGGAGATACATCACCAGATCAAGGCTCTACACGGGAAAAGGGTTGGAATAGAAGATGATTTGAAGGCGGTCAAGGATCCCCTCTTCACCAGGAAAATCTGTAAAATTATTTGGGCCCACAAGGGTGCAAATAAGTTCTGAAGTTATGGATGGGTTGAGTCGAACTAGATCCGATCTGGATCCGAATCGGACCCAACCTGGACCTGAACCGCACCCGACACGGACTTGAACCGGACACGAATTTTTTGAGTTGGGTCCGGATTATATATGGACCCGATTCGACTCGAATGACCCATTGGGTCAAAAATTGTAAAGGTGGACCTGTGGACCTGATCTGATCCTACCCGATCTTCTATTAGATGAGGTCTGGGTCCAAAATTAGGACCCGACCAAGAAATCAGATCGGGTTGGGATCACTTATGATCCGACCCATTTACAACCCTAGCCAGAACTAGGCATAAAGAGAAAAAAAAAAGAAGCAGTAGGAAGAAAAATCCTAAGTTTCCTCTGACCTGCCCTTACTTTAGTGCCTAGTCGACAGTTCGTTGGTGGTGTTCTGTGTTACTGGAGTTATATTGGACTATAGAACAACTACATTTTTAAGTGGGGGAAATGATTTCAGCAGCTTGGTGTCTTCAAACATTTTCTGTCACCCAGGACTTATCTACTTCCGTAAGCTGTCTTCTTTTGAGCCCGGATCCCTCAAAAGGTTGCTTTCTAGAAAGACTACTACCAAACTTCTTAGAAAAACTGCACATATTGACTGAAAATAAAACTCGTTCTACTCTTTCGTGGGCCGCCCACGAAAGACATGAGAGGAGCAGCAGTGCTCTCGGAATTTTCCAATAAAAAAAAGCATGCATTACTGGTCGCTGTTGGACTCTCCAATACGTCAAAAATGGTGGGCTGGACGTTGAAAGGTCCACATTTACACCAGGTGGGTCCATGGTCTATCTCATTTTCTCGTTGAACAGAAAAAATATATAAAACTTGTAGCACTTTTAGGATAATTACATGATAAATAACTCGGACAACGACAAGCTTGAAATTGGAAAAAAGGAAAAATTGATCGCAGAAAATTATCATAAATACACATATGTTAGTAATCAAACAATGAAAGAAAATATGTCTAAGAGCCTTATGATTAGGCAACAAGGGGGGCAAATCTAAACACAAGGTAATTTATTTATCAATTAACAAGAATTAAGAGTCAATGTATCATGTGGCATCGCTTTCATTTTTTTAATTTACAATTTTCTAAAAATTGAAATTCAGTTTTCATATTTCTTTCTTAACACTAAAAGGCTGAAATCTATTTGGTAGTCACTTGTACTGTGTTTGGCGCTGCTGTGATGGTAGTGGTGATAATGACAGCAGAGAAGGTAGTGATCATCATGGATGATTTTGGTTTTTAAAAACTTTAGAAACTAGATTTTTCAGCTCTCATAATTTCTAAAAATTAGAATATTTTTTACAAAAACAAATATGGAAATGAGGATATCAAATACCACTTTTTGGTGTTTTTTTTTTTTAAAGAAATGTGAGAGCTAGAAGGTGATACCAAAGAGGCCTATATATTTCAATTTTGTTAACTGAAAAACAATTCCATGTTTATGGCTATGCAATATCGGTAACCTGGAGGGGCAAATTTTTTTACTGATCAGTATATGCTTCTTTTATGTTAGTGTCTCTCTCTAAGGGTAGTCCGATATAAGTCATGCTGTTTCCTAGTTACTTCTTACAAATTTATTCAACAAGAAAATATAACTTTAATTCCCTCAATCAGACAATGTAAATTTTTATGTACAAAAAGAATTTAGCTAGAGTGCATAAATTGGTAGAATATAAATTAAAGAGCTTTACACAGGAATGGTCTATCTAAATATGATATCAAGCAGATATGTAGGTTATTATAAAGAGCTTTACCCAGGATTGATCGATCATGTAGTTGTTGACCCTTTTTGTGCATCAAACTGGTATTATCACAACTAGCTCTCCAGATTCTAGCAAGGAGTTATCTTACTTCCCTTACCTTTCTCTCTAGCTGGGTTTCCAGGCGTCGGCGAACCAAGCCTTAGCGTCGATGCCCCGTCGTAGAACTTGTAGAGCTCGTATCTAAAATTGCACTGCACTCGTAACACCCTTCCCCCCTGCTTCAAACCTACCCCCGTCAGTAACAACTGGATTATCTCCCGAAGGCACTGCCGGCACCGGCGTGGCCCCAGGTCTGGCATGCACTGCACCAGGCCGTATATCGTCGGAATATCTGTCGTAGTGGCGAACTTCCTCGTCGTGTTGTATGCGGCCCAATCGGCTATAGCACTCAGAAGCTCGTTCACTAGATTCTTGAACAGGGGGCCGTCCGTTGTTATGTCGTTGGTATTCCACATAAGGAGTGTCTCCGGCTCCTCTGTTGTCGCTAGGGAATCCTGGCTCGAGTGGCGGAGGAGGCATGAATCGTACCAGACGACAGCTTCGACCTTATAGGGGCAGAGGCGGACGATGTCATGGTTGGCTGTGTTGAGGCAGGAGAGGCATAGGGAGGTGTTGACGTCACCACGGCAGAGGGCGAGCCCGTATGCCGGGTTGGGCTTCTGGCTGATGCTTAAGTTGGAGAAGCCAGTACTGGAGAGGGAGGCGTTGGAGGCGAGGGTGGGGAGGAGGATGTCGAGGTTGACCTCGTAGTTGCTGTTGGCTGAGTAGTTGCCGCTGCCGCAAAACGAGTAGATTGGGTCGCCGGCGGCGACGGGAGGGGAGTGGAGGAGGAAGAGGAGAAGGCATAGGCGGAAGAGCGAGGATGATGAGGAGGGGAGAGAAAGAAACATTGCTGGTGATATGTAGCAGTACACTGATTTATTTTTTCGTCTTTCCCTTTCTAAGGATAAGATATTGGTTGAAGACTTGACTACTGAAAAAATGATGGCGGTCGATGCAGGGAACCGTGGAAGAAGTCGCGTGACAGAAAGCTAGGGGCAATGACAACGATAGTGAACTTTGTGTGTTTGTGCTGGTGCGCCTTCATGTAACCGATTCTTCCCTGAGTGTATGCTGTTGTGAAAAGGTGACATACGTGGTGTGATATACCAGTAATATTGTGTAGATTTATTTGATGATAGAGTGATTGGCTTCCGCGCTCCGGCCTCAGCATAATTATGAATCTGTTATTCAATCAATAGATTTTGGCGAATGGATTTTTCTTGGGCATTGGATTTTGGAATTTATTTTGTATGTAGAGTCATGGTTGTTATGACTTGAGACAAAAGTTTATGTCGAGAAGTTTTGCAATTATTCTCAGTTGGAATGTATATTTCATAATGGTTTCTTAAAATTATTCAGAAAAAAAAAACTTATAGACAAAATACAACTTAGACTTTGATTTTAAGTCTCAAAAGTTTTACCTTCCAAATTTATTGGTACCATTGCAGCTTGTCCAATTTGATTATTAATAGGATGTCGACTAATCTACCTCCGCCTGGATGCCTCACAAGGTTGCCTTCGAGAAAGACTGCTACAAAACTTCTAAGAAAAACCGCACATATTGACTGAAAGTAGGCTAGCTGTCCTCTTTTGTGGGCCCTAGGAAAAAGTCATGACAGGAGCAGGAGTGTTCGCAGAATTTCCCACAAACATGCATGGAATGGTCCCCGTTGGACTCTCCAACGCATGACAGTTGGTGGGCTGGAGGTTGCAAGGTCTATATTTACACCAGGTGTCTCTATGGTCTCATTTTCTCATTGAACAGAAAAAATATATAAAACTTGTAGCACTTTTAGGATAATTATATGATAAATAGCACGGAGAACCACAAGCTTGAAATTGGAAAAAAAGGAAAAATTGATTGAAGAAAATTATCAGTTTTCATTTTCTTTCTTAACACTAAAAGCCTGAAATCTATTTGGTAGTCACTTGTACTGTGTTTGGTGCTGCTGTGATGGTAGTGGTGAAAATGACAACAGAGAAGGCAGTGATGATCATGGATGATTTTGGTTTTTAAAAATTTTAGAAACTAGATTTTTCAGCTCTCATAATTTCAAAAAATTAAAATATTTCAAAAAACAAAAATGGAAATGAGGTTATCAAAACACCACTTTTTGGTGTTTTTTTTTAAAAGAAATGTGAGAGCTAGATGGTGATACCAAAGAGGCCAATATATTTCAATTTTGTTAACTGAAAAACAATTCCATGTTTATGGCTATGCAATATAGGTAACCTGGAGGGGCAAATTTTTTTACTGATCAGTATATGCTTCTTTTATGTTAGTGTCTCTCTCTAAGGGTTGTCCGATATAAGTCATGCTGTTTCCTAGTTACTTCTTACAATTTTTTTTTAACGAGAAAATATAACTTTAATTCCCTCAATCAGACAATGTAAATTTTTATGTACAAAAAGAATTTATCAAGAGTGCATAAATTGGTAGGATATTAATTAAAGAGCTTTACACAGGAATGATCTATCTAAATATGATATCAAGCAGATATGTAGGTTATTATAAAGAGCTTTACCCAGGATTGATCTATCATGTAGTTGTTATCCCTTTTTGTGCATCAAACTGGTATTATCACAACTAGCTCTCCAGATTCTAGCAAGGAGTTATCTTACTTCTCTTACCTTTCTCTCTAGCTGGGTTTCCTGGTGTCGGCGAGCCAAGCCTTAGCGTGGATGCCCCGTAGTAGAACTTGTAGATCTCGTATCTAAAATTGCACTGCACTCCTAACACCCTTCCCCCCTGCTTCCAACCTACCACCCTCAGTAACATCTGGAATATCTCCTGAAGGCACTGCAGGCACAGGCCTGCCTCCAGATCTGGCGTGCACTGCACCAGGCCGTATATTGTCGGAATATCCGTCGTAAAATTCACCTCCCCGGTGGCAAACTTCCTCGTCGTGTTGTTTGCGGCCCAATGGGTTATATTACTCAGAAGTTTGTTCGCTAGATTCTTGAACAGGGGACCATCCGTCGTTATGTCGTTGACATTATACATAAGGACTTCCTCCGACTCCTCTGTTGTCGCTAGGGAATGCTGGTTGGAGTAGCGGAGGAGGCATGAATCGTACCAGACGACAGCTTCGATCTTATAGGGGCAGAGGCGGACGATGTCATGGTAGGCTGTGTTGAGGCAGGAGAGGCATAGGGAGGTGTTGACGTCACCACGGCAGAGGGCGAGCCCGTACGCCGGGTTGGGCTTCAGGCTGATGCTCAAGTTGGAGAAGCCATCGGAGAGGGGGGCGTCGGAGGTGAGGGAGAGGAGGAGGATGTCGAGGTTGACCTCGTAGGTGCTGGTGGCTGAGTAGTTGCCGTTGCCGCAAATCTGGTAGAGTGGATCGCCGGCGGCGACGGGACGGGAGTGGAGGAGGAAGAGGAGAAGGCATAGGAGGAAGAGTGAGGATGATGAAGAGGGGAGAGAAAGAAACATCGTTGGTGATATGTTGCAGTACACTGATTTATTTTTTCGCCTTTCCCTTTTGAAGGATGGGATACTGGCTGAAGACTTGGCTAGCATTTGTGATGGCGGTCGATGCAAGGAACCGTGGAAGAAGTCACGCGTGACAGAAAGCTAGGAGCAATGACAAAGTGAACTTTGTATGTTTGTGCTGGGGCGCCTTCATGTAACCGATTCTTCCCCGAGTGTACACCTGTTGTGAAAAGGTGTGATATACGTGGGTGTGATATACCAGTAATATTCTGTAGATTTATTTGATGATAGAGTCATGTTTGGTTTCCGTGCTCCGGCCTAAGCATAATTATGAATCTGTTATTCAATCAATAGATTTTGGCGAATGGATTTTTCTTGGGCATTGGATTTTGGAATTTATTTTGTATGTAGAGTCATGGTTGTTATGACTTGAGACAAAAGTTTATGCCGAGAAGTTTTGCAATTATTCTCAGTTGGAATGTATATTTGATAATGGTTTCTTAAAATTATTGAAAAAAAAAAGCTTATAGACAAAATACAACTTAGACTTTGATTTTAAGTCTCAAACGTTTTACCTTCCAAATTTATTGGTACCATTGCAGCTTGTCCAATTTGATAATTAATAGGATGTCTAAGGTAGTTCTTATAAATAATGAATAGCTGAATTTTTTGTTTTCAAAAAATAGAAAATTTCCTGAGGGCCCATTTGGCATCACTTCTATTTCTATAACAATTAACGAAATTATCACTTAGAGATTATTATTGAAGATAGCACTTGTATAAAACTTCTGCAATTTCTTGCTTTTATTTTCACTCTTTTTTAGAGCAATAAATCTTTACTTTCAAAAGTGCTAAATATTTTTCAAACAATTTGAAATTTGTTAAGTGTAGTTCATTTCTTAAAATTATTCAAAAAAAATAGCTCATAGACAAAATGCAACTTATACTTTCATTTTAAGTCTCAAAAGTTTTACCTTCCAAATTTGTTAGCACCATTGCCACACATCCAATTTGATAATAACTAATATCATGTCTAGGGCAGCTCTTAGACCTAAACCCTATTTTCGTCAATTTTTCATATTTTCTAATTTTTTTAAGAGAATTGAGTTAAATATATTGACGACAATCTTCCTTTTTTCTAATCGGATCATATAAATATACATTTAAATTTACGATACAAATGTGTTAAAATAGTGATGCACTCAACGGATGACAACTTATGCACACATTTTTTAAAAAAAATAATGCAAGCATTATTTTTAAAAAAAAAGATTTAAAGCTTGAGCCTCTTGAAGGGCATGCCCTTAAGGTTGAGGTGAAAACCAACTATATTAATAGTTGATGGTGGCAAGGTATATATTCAAAATGAGCAATTCACACATGCTCAATTTTTGGTATGCCCATTCCAAATAGATGCTACATACATTTTAAATAGGTAATGCTCCGATGGATGATAGTTCATGCACATTTTTATAAGATATTAAAAAGTTACAAGTACACATTTCAAATAGCTTATATACACATATTTTAGATTTGGTGATGTACACATCTTAAATAGTTGATGTAGATGAAATATTTTAGATGATAATTGTAATACCCCATGAAAAAAAAAGGGAAAAAAAAAAGGAAAGAGAGATGGGCCGGCCCGAAAAGACCGGGCCCATCCCTCTTTTTACGATCGTGCCCTAGGCACGATCGTGGATGAGAGAGGAGAATGGGAGAGAGGGGGGCGGCGGCGTTGGAGGGGATCGTCGGAGAGGAGATGGACGCCGAGATCTGGCCGGCCGCGCTTCGGTGAAGACTCCTCACAAACCAAGTGAAGAGCTCTCGGATCCGTGTTTTTCAACCGAGCTCGCCACGGATTTCTTCCTCCGATTCCTCGCCGGAAAGGCCGCCGGAGCACCCATCGGACTGAGGTAAGCGTGGATCTTTCCCTTGCGTATCATTTGCTTGGTTTTTGGGTCGTGTGGATGGGATTTTGGCCGGCGGATCGCCGGAAAAGGGTCCGAAACAGGGTACCCCTGTTTCGGCCTCTTCTTTCCGGTTTTTGGCCGCCGCCGGCCGCCGAGATGGCCGGGATTCATGGCGGTTGGAGTTGGTCGGATCTGTGAGGGGGGTCAGAGAGGGTTTTCTAGGTTATGTATGTGATGAGGGAGGGTGGATCCGAGGTCTTCTTCCTCGGGATCCCATCCTCTCCTCCTCTTCCCCTCGTCGGTTGGCCACCGGCGTTGGCGACGGCGGCTGGGTGTCGTCGGTTGGGGGCCGAGCCACCATCACGGTGGCCTTTCCGTGGAAGAAATGGAGGAAGGGGGAGGGGTCTGTGTCGGTTGGAAAGAAGAAGAAGGAGAAGAAGAAGAAGAAGAAGAAAAAGAAGGAGGGAAAATAATAATATAATAATAATAATAATAAGAGGAGAAGGAAAAGAAGAAGAAGAGGAAGAGACTTCTTCTTCTCTCTTTCTCTTGGCCGGCCACCATCGCCGGTGACTGCAGCAGGGGTGGCCGGCGATGGTTCGGCCAATGGTGGCCGAGGGTGGGGAAGGTGAGGGCACAGCCACCCCGGCTGTTGCCCTTGGACCAAAGAGGTGGAGGAAGAACCCTTCTCTATCATCCACCCTTCTTTTGGTCTTTTCATCGGGACTGGCCATCGTCGCCGGCGTGGCAGCGGCCACGGCTGGCGACGACATGGGCCGGTGGTACAAGGGTGGGAGTCGGGCCACCCCGACTGCCCTAGATTTGGAGAGATTGAGATGTTTGGGGATCTGGTTATGGACCCCATAGTAAATATCAATTATGGTTTGGAATATTTAAATATTAAATGATTTAGTTTGTGATTTGTAATTGATGTTGTAGAGGAAGAGTCGGCAGAGCCAGGAGGTTTTGATCAGGGGACTCAGCACCCCAGCGCGTAGGTTGTGATTCGGACTGTGTTTGAGTCAGTCTACAATTTCGGTAAGAATCCCTACATCTGAGCACTTCTATGCATATTGATTTATCGTTGGATTTATTTACGGTTTTGATGTTATTGCTTGTGAGTTGATATGATACATATGAGACGAATTTTTATCAACATATTTTCATTATTATGTTGTTATTGTTTATGAGTTGATGCGGCACCTATGAGGCGTGCATGTTGTTTATAATGAAAATATTGAGATAAATTCATTTGGGAAGAAATAACATATTTTTGAAAATTTATGAAAATATGTGATGTGATGGGAATGCGATTGAACATGTAAAACTAGACATGTAATATGGGTTGGACTAACCTTGTCATGAGATAGCCTCTACGAGCTTATGCGTAGGATAGCGGCCACGAGCTGATGCGTGGGATAGCCTCCACGGGCTTACGTGTGGGATAGCCTCTACGAGCTTATGCGTAGGATAGCGGCCACGAGCTGATGCGTGGGATAGCCTCCACGGGCTTACGCGTGGGATAGCCTCTACGAGCTTATGCGTAGGATAGCCTCCACGGGCTTACGCGTGGGATAGCTGCCACGAGCTTATGCGTGGGATTTGTGCAGTCTTGGACTGGGACATGATCTTGGTTAGTCCAACGCCAGAAATGAAAAGTTTGAAAACTTTGGAATTTGAGTAATACGGGAATGGATCACATAATGTGAAAAAGGATTTGTGTATATGTACTGATTACATATATTTGTTGTTTGTTGAGCTTTTGAAATGATGAAATGATATATATATTTTGATACTTGATTATTTTATGATTTTGTTGTGTGTGGCTGTTGGGATTCTTACTGGGCTGGAAAAGCTCATACTACACTTCCATTTTTTTTCAGAGGCACTGGATTCGTAGAATCTGTCGGATGGGACAAGAAGTGAGCTCGATCTGGAGTCAGACTGCTAGATAGTTAGAAGTCAATTTATCCTTTATTTATGGACATTTGAAATTATGTAATAAATCAGTACATTGTAGCTGGATTTGATTGAATTACATCAATCTTTGGTTTTGGCATATATGTGAATATTGTACCTTTTAGGCCTTGCATGATCTTTAGGGCACTGCTCTAGGGCACTTTGGGTTTATCTTGTTATTATGGCAGGCCCCGTCATAGGCTGAAAAATGTGGTACTTTGGTAGGCCCCCTCACAGGCTAGAAATGTGGAACTATAATGTGCAGGCCCCGCCACAGGCTGAAAATGTGATACTTTGGTAGGCCCCCTCACAGGCTAGAAATGTGGAACTATAACGTGCAGGCCCCGCCACAGGCTGAAAATGTGATACTTTGGTAGGCCCCATCACAGGCTAGAAATGTGGAACTATAATGTGCAGGCCCTGCCACAGGCTGAAAATGTGATAATTTGGTTGCCCCACCACAGGCTGAGAAATGTGACTGAGATTTGACCCAAAGTCGGAAAGATAATTAATCCGGATCAAGTTAATATAGAATGTAAAGAAAAAGCATTGAAAACATTAATGAAGATTTATGAGCTATCGTATGCTATATCATTCTTGCGTGGTTGGACTTTCATTGATATTTGACGTACATACTTATATTGATTATTTGAGCCTTTTGATAGCCGGTTTATGATTTCATGAAATGTGCGTCGATTTGTCGTGGCTTTCAAATTTATATTATTATTGTGTTGGTATGGATGTGTAGGGATTCTTACTGGGCTGTAAAGCTCACCCCCTTTTTCTTCTTTTTCTTTATCAGAGTTGCAGGATGCATAGATTTGGATGGGATGTGCGCAGAGTGCGAGTACTTGAGTTATTAGTTAGTTTGTTTATCCTTCTTTGATGTCGATGAACATTTGAAGACTTTGTAATTGAACCAATTTGTTTATTTGGACATGTCGGATTTGCTCCATTTGAATTACTAGATTAATTGTGGATTTATTGGAATTTTTGTTAATCATAGGCCTTGCATGATCTTTAGGGCACTGCTCTAGGGCTCATGCGGCCGGTCGCGTACCGGACCCGGGTGCTGGGTTCGGGGCGTGACAGAGTGGTATCAGAGCTTAAGGTTAAGATATCCCAGGGTTTATGTTCAGGTGAGTGTGAGTGGAGAATTATGATAGAAAAACTATCAGAGTCTTGGTTTATAATCGCTTGAGATTGTAACAGGAATGATATTATAATCTAAGGTTTAAGACCACTAGGGACTGTGGCCTTAGTGGCATTAAAGTTTGAGGTTTAAGATTATTGGAAAATGTGACAAATTGGAATCTGAGCATATGTTTAAGATCACTAGGGATCGTGACAAAAATATATCATAGCTTAAGGTTATGATCATTTGGGACATGATAATTAAATTCGGTGCTTAAGCTGTAAGATCACTGGGCATTGTGATAAAATGTATACATCGGTTTGGTTTTCGATGCGTGCGGAAGGAAAGTATAAATTGTCTTTGATCATGATAAGAGAGGTTTGACCTAAGATAAGTGTAGGTCAACAATGGTATATCGAGTATACCATGTTCAGATATTATTTAAATGACTTGAAAGTTCAAATTTGATATGGGTTTTGATGTGATTGTACTTTTGGTTTTGCTGCTAAAATCATTGGGATTTGTACGTAGATCTTCCGTAGTATTGGAGTGAGCTAAAAAGATTTCATAATATTGAAAGGAATATTCTTCGAAGTTGAATATGTATATGGATTATATCTGGTATTGGCATGTTGGATATTGTAAACAGACCTATTTCCTATTGATGTATTTGATTATTTTGAGGCTATAGGGTATGCAAATTGGTGGAGTATTCTAATTATTGGAATTTGTATATCTGGATTGGGCTCCTGAATTTTTCTTATAATTGTTGGAAGCTATTGGATGTGTTAACTTGAACTCAAGTCAAGGTTTATGACCTAACTAGAAATCTTTGTCATTGTAAAATACAAAATTGAGTAGAAATTTCGATTTTGAGATGCTTATGTGAGTTATCATAGGTAACATTGATCATTGACATTAAGGATTTTGGTAAAGAAGGATTTGGAGGTTGATAGAGTTAATTCCTACTCATAGTGATTTTGGCTCAACAGTTCTAATCCATTGAGTTTGAGGTAAATTCTGTTGGAAGAAAAATCAATGTAGATCTTCTAATTAAATTGCTAAAGGAATACAAGAATTACCTCCCTTTAAATTAAACTTAGATATTTTGGATTCTAAGAAGGTTGTGGAGATCACATAGTGACCTTAAACTTGACTAAAGTATCGGGGGTTAGTTATGGTATGTACCCTCTATATAAATTGAGGACAAAAAGATCTAAAGGTTTTGCTCTAGTTCTACTTGAAAATTTAAAATTTGGAGTTTCTTAGTCTCAATGCAAAGTGATACTTTAGTCAGAAATCATTTTGTGACTTTAAAGAATTGAATGAATTAAATCAGAGTGTACAGCGGAAGTGTGGTGGTTTGACTTATTTTGAAACTGGTTAAGATCATTAATATTTGATCTAAAAGGCATTATGATGAAATACTTGAGTTAGTTTCAGGAGAATGTTGTTGATTCTATGGATCTCTTATTTGTTGGAATGATGTGGGAGAAAGAAAAGAAAAATGATTATAGAATATTAAGAGCATTTGATACTAAAGATTTCTCCTATTTCTGTCAAGCCAATTATGATCTCTGGGCAGAATTAAGAGAAATTAATTTCTTTGGGATATAATTATGGCATTTTAATCCAAAGTTGGGAGTTTGGAATTCTTTTGAAGGAGATCAAAAGAACTTACTATGTGTGGTAAATAGAAATAATCAAGTTTTGAGATGCTGTGATTTTTGTATGTCAAAATCTTGTGAGTAGGTACTCCGAAAGGGAGACTACTTGAGATCTCAGGGATGATATAACGGATGCATTTTTTTTAAAGTTTGAGGCTTCCAGTAAGTCAATTTCGAGGACGAAATTTTTTTAAGGGGGAGAGTATGTAATACCCCATGAAAAAAAAAGAGAAAAAAAAAAGGAAAGAGAGATGGGCCGGCCCGAAAAGACCGGGCCCATCCCTCTTTTTACGATCGTGCCCTAGGCACGATCGTGGATGAAGAGAGGAGAATGGGAGAGAGGGGGGCGGCGGCGTTGGAGGGGATCGTCGGAGAGGAGATGGACGTCGAGATCTGGCCGGCCGCGCTTCGGTGAAGACTCCTCACAAACCAAGTGAAGAGCTCTCGGATCCGTGTTTTTCAACCGAGCTCGCCACGGATTTCTTCCTCCGATTCCTCGCCGGAAAGGCCGCCGGAGCACCCATCGGACTGAGGTAAGCGTGGATCTTTCCCTTGCGTATCATTTGCTTGGTTTTTGGGTCGTGTGGATGGGATTTTGGCCGGCGGATCGCCGGAAAAGGGTCCGAAACAGGGTACCCCTGTTTCGGCCTCTTCTTTCCGGTTTTTGGCCGCCGCCGGCCGCCGAGATGGCCGGGATTCATGGCGGTTGGAGTTGGTCGGATCTGTGAGGGGGGTCAGAGAGGGTTTTCTAGGTTATGTATGTGATGAGGGAGGGTGGATCCGAGGTCTTCTTCCTCGGGATCCCATCCTCTCCTCCTCTTCCCCTCGTCGGTTGGCCACCGGCGTTGGCGACGGCGGCTGGGTGTCGTCGGTTGGGGGCCGAGCCACCATCACGGTGGCCTTTCCGTGGAAGAAATGGAGGAAGGGGGAGGGGTCTGTGTCGGTTGGAAAGAAGAAGAAGGAGAAGAAGAAGAAGAAGAAGAAAAAGAAGGAGGGAAAATAATAATATAATAATAATAATAATAATAAGAGGAGAAGGAAAAGAAGAAGAAGAGGAAGAGACTTCTTCTTCTCTCTTTCTCTTGGCCGGCCACCATCGCCGGTGACTGCAGCAGGGGTGGCCGGCGATGGTTCGGCCAATGGTGGCCGAGGGTGGGGAAGGTGAGGGCACAGCCACCCCGGCTGTTGCCCTTGGACCAAAGAGGTGGAGGAAGAACCCTTCTCTATCATCCACCCTTCTTTTGGTCTTTTCATCGGGACTGGCCATCGTCGCCGGCGTGGCAGCGGCCACGGCTGGCGACGACATGGGCCGGTGGTACAAGGGTGGGAGTCGGGCCACCCCGACTGCCCTAGATTTGGAGAGATTGAGATGTTTGGGGATCTGGTTATGGACCCCATAGTAAATATCAATTATGGTTTGGAATATTTAAATATTAAATAATTTAGTTTGTGATTTGTAATTGATGTTGTAGAGGAAGAGTCGGCAGAGCCAGGAGGTTTTGATCAGGGGACTCAGCACCCCAGCGCGTAGGTTGTGATTCGGACTGTGTTTGAGTCAGTCTACAATTTCGGTAAGAATCCCTACATCTGAGCACTTCTATGCATATTGATTTATCGTTGGATTTATTTACGGTTTTGATGTTATTGCTTGTGAGTTGATATGATACATATGAGACGAATTTTTATCAACATATTTTCATTATTATGTTGTTATTGTTTATGAGTTGATGCGGCACCTATGAGGCGTGCATGTTGTTTATAATGAAAATATTGAGATAAATTCATTTGGGAAGAAATAACATATTTTTGAAAATTTATGAAAATATGTGATGTGATGGGAATGTGATTGAACATGTAAAACTAGACATGTAATATGGGTTGGACTAACCTTGTCATGAGATAGCCTCTACGAGCTTATGCGTAGGATAGCCTCCACGGGCTTACGCGTGGGATAGCTGCCACGAGCTTATGCGTGGGATTTGTGCAGTCTTGGACTGGGACATGATCTTGGTTAGTCCAACGCCAGAAATGAAAAGTTTGAAAACTTTGGAATTTGAGTAATACGGGAATGGATCACATAATGTGAAAAAGGATTTGTGTATATGTACTGATTACATATATTTGTTGTTTGTTGAGCTTTTGAAATGATGAAATGATATATATATTTTGATACTTGATTATTTTATGATTTTGTTGTGTGTGGCTGTTGGGATTCTTACTGGGCTGGAAAAGCTCATACTACACTTCCATTTTTTTTTCAGAGGCACTGGATTCGTAGAATCTGTCGGATGGGACAAGAAGTGAGCTCGATCTGGAGTCAGACTGCTAGATAGTTAGAAGTCAATTTATCCTTTATTTATGGATATTTGAAATTATGTAATAAATCAGTACATTGTAGCTGGATTTGATTGAATTACATCAATCTTTGGTTTTGGCATATATGTGAATATTGTACCTTTTAGGCCTTGCATGATCTTTAGGGCACTGCTCTAGGGATCATGCGGCCGGTCGCGTGCCGGACCCGGGAGTTGGGTTCGGGGCTTGACAATAATAGTTATCTTTTATTGCTTTCCCAAATTCTTTCTAGATTAGGAGATATACTTGGTCGAAATCTTTCTCGAAAAGAAAGTTTTTGGTCTGATTATTCTTTTTTGGAGTCTAAGAGATCAAATTTTAGCACGTTTTAACACTTTACGGGGTTATCTCTATGTTGTAGATCTCAAAAAGTAATCCAATCACTACAGTAAAATTAGAAAAAGCCGATCCTTTTTTGCGGACGCTAGGAAAAAGCGTCGGCAAAATTTTCTGCAGCGCCAAATTTTGCCGACGCTTTTTAAGAGCGTCGGCAATTTGAAAGAATCGATGACGCTTAAATGCGTTGTCACAGTCCTCTAGCAAAATCGTTGCTGGGAAGCGTGGGAATTGGACTTGGGATGACGCTTTTAAGCGTCATTGTTGTCCCTTGCATAAGACGATGCTTATAAGCATCGAATATACATGACGCGTATAAGGGTCGACAAAAGACGATGCTTATAAGCGTCATCTAAGGCTAGAATCCCTCAAAACCCAGCGCCCGACCCCGATCAAGCTCTCATTCTGCCCTGGCTACTTCCCCTATTTCTCCTCTCTAGCTTCCGTCTTCCTCCTCTCCAGCACTGCCCTAGCTTCCGTCTTCCTCCTCTCCGGCACTGCCCTAGCTTCCTTCTTCCTCATCTCCGGCGCTGCCCTAGTCACCCATTTTCCTCCTCTCCGGTGCCGACCGTCTGACTCCAACCTCCTCTCCTCCTCCCTCCTCTCCGGCGCCGACCGACCAACCCCGACCTCCTCCACTTGAGGTATTTTTCTCCTCCTCCGTCCTCTCCCTCCTTCTCGCTTGTTCTCCTCCTTCTCCGCCTCTTCTTGTTCATATGTTCGTGGGTGTTTTTTTTCTTTTTTTACAGATTCTCTAGCTTTGCCTCCGCCCGAGGATCTCCTCCTCCTCTCCCTCCTCTCCGGCGCCGTCCGAGTAGCCCTCAAACCTCGATCGAACGGCAACCCTGATAAGTATGATCGTTGATGCACATTGAACAATTATTATTTTTTATTATTTTGTTGCTATTTGGCTAAGTTAAAAATTGAGTATCAAATTAGTTATCCTAAGAGCCTATTTAGATAATCTATCAAGATTTGGACTGAATTTTCTACTGGATTTATAGGCTTGTAAGCCCATTTGAGTACCATTGATCATGATCTCCAATATCTAAATTGCATAGAACTGAATGTTTTGAAGGCCTCTTATGCATTGATGTGTATGTCCAGAGATGCAGTTTTACTAAACAATATGTGCACTCAAGAAATTGAATTTCTTTACATAGGCATGTATGGCGTGGGTGCTAAGTGTCCAGAGTGTTTAAAAACTGTGACATGGGAACACTTGTGCAATATAATTTGTAGAAATAAAAATGTATTACCTTAAAAACTATGTTAATCACCAGCCTTTTCTGCTATTTCTGGTCACATATCCATCAGCAATTAAAAAGCATTTCATTGAAAAGCTTCAGCCAGGAATGGACCATTATTTTGTGTCAGACTTTGTAGGAGAGAAGAAAAGGAGAGGTGGTGATAAAGAAGAAAGTATAAAAATGGATTAGAAATTGTGGGGCAACTAGCATCTTACAGATATCTTGTTCTCTAGAAAGCAATTTTCAGGGGTCCAGGATTCTTTTCTGCAGCTCTGACATCAAACTATTTGGTGATTCCAGTCCACTGTTAAATACCAGTAGCCTCAAGATGATCATTCAGGAGATGAACTATGCAATGTCTGTAAATAAACAACAAAATCTAAACATGCTTTTTTTCTTTCTTTCTTTCTTTCTTTTTTTTTTTTTTTTTTTTTTTTTTTAAAGCGGCTACTAATTTCATATAACTCTAAACATGCTTTTAAGACTCAGTATATGACAATGCCTGTGGGAAGATGCAAGCAATTGGTATGTCATATCTGCCAGATTGACATTTGTCATTGTTATGATTGTTGGCTAAAGAGACTAAGATGAAATTTATAACCTATAGCCGAATGGCTATAAGTTGTCGATATATATATAAATTTCTTAAAAGTTGCAAAACACCATCCAATAAAGAAATCTCAGTACCTTTTGCCCTGACTTAGTTCACTAATGTAAAGATCGAACTAGTCAGTTCACTTTTGAGTTTTTTATGTATATTGACATTTGACCTGATGGAAATAAAATTCAGGTCCAGAAGTCCCTCATTCTCACCCTCTTTGAAGGCATTTAATGTATATGGAGTCCTCCATAGGATCTTGTGCTGAGTACTAATATCAAAACCTTCCTAAGAACAATAGGCATGTAATGGTGACGTTTGGTTCCTAAGAACAATAGGCATGTAATGGTGACGTTTGATGCAAACACCAAAGCGATTGGAGTCACCACCGAGACAGCTGCTCCCGCCCAAGCAGATGTACAGTTCATTACCATACCATCATTCTTTTAAAAATATTTTTGACCATTTTCTCATCTTCTGCCTTACTGAATCCTTACCGTTCTTCTTGGAACAGAGGTGGTTGTTGGCTTATGATGCGAACAGCAACTGAGATGGCTGGCCCTGCACAAACATGTAATTTAGCATGTCAGCACCAAGGTGTTAAAAATCAGTCTTCCTGAATGTGTACTAGCAGGGGATTCTGATGGTAGCTATGTAAGATTAATAGGCCTAGGATCAGTTAATAGGCCTAAGATCAATTGGATTCTGGAGATATAATATCTGGAAAGCTACTAGTTCGATCAAATTTGATAGGTGATTTAGTTTGCATGCAAGTCAAGATAGAAATTAGATAAAATCATATTGGAATTTTGTTCAATCAATATACTAAGCAGCAATGCATGGACTTCGATATAGATGTATATTGATTCTTTTTTTTTGCATACCAGGTAACAATATGCCCCGAGAGAGACGATTTAGAGATGTGGAGTTTCAGCATTCTCAGGTGGGATCTACTTCTGATCAGTCCCTGCAGTCCCAACAGCCATGTGAGCACCAGCAGCACGAGTCAGGATCTCAGCGCGAGCCTTTGCTGATTGCCCGGAGGATGAGCTCCGGATCCAGGAGATTTCGATTTAAAGTTCATATTTTATGTTCATATTTGTCTTCAACTTTTTAGAACATATTTTATTTAATTTTAATAGATGGACAAGGGACGGTGAGGACGAGACGGGGACCCACTCAAGCAAAGAATGTGTGGAAGCTTCCTCCGGGTGAGAAGATCATCACCCGATGCAACGAATTGGGGCAGCCCATCAATAGAGCTGGAAGTCTTCTATCAAGCTTTTTAGGATCGGTTGCAAGCAAGGGTCAGCTGTGTCCGCTCAACTATACGAAGTGGAATGGCATGCTTCCTTCTATAAGGTTAAGCTTCTTAGACTTATACAGATAATGAATTGAATTTGTTCTTTTTAATTTGACATCTCCTGTATGTTAATTTGCTTACTACCATAATTTTACTTTTGAGGTTTAATATTATTATAACATTCTGTATCTTGTTGTAGGGAAAGTTTGTACTCCCTCTAGAGAGCCATGATTGGGTGCTAAAGTCCCTCAACCGCAAATGGAAAGAATATAAAGCAAAATTGAAGACGGACTTCAAGTGCGAGGGTATGACAGAGGAGGAGGTTGCTCGGGTGACTCCTCCTGATGTATACCCTTAGCAGTGGAGGGAGCTTGTTCACTACTGGTTTTCTGAAAGAGGACAGGTCACGTATATTGTTTCAATATCTTATATTATCTTTATTATTAATATAGATTGTAAATATATACATTGAATCATATTATACTGTGTGCTTTTATTTTGGCAGACATATTCTAATATTGGTAGAGCTGCACGAGCATCTCAAGCAGTTCCTCACACTTCAGGCTCGAAGAATTATGCGAGACGTAGAAATGAATTCGTAAGTTCTTTTGAAACTATTTGAAATTCTACTAACATATAGCACGTATCATGATATATAGTTTATCAATATACTTTCCGTATGTGTAGATAGTAGAGCATGAAAGGGAGCCTGGTGAGGGGAGCCTGGTGAGGTGGAGTTTTATAAGATGATCCACACTCACCGAGATGGCAGCTTTGTCCGGGACGAGTCGAGAGATATAGTTGTATGTATTCATTTTTTATTTGTTCATAATTTTTTATTAATTTTACTTCTTTTAAAATATTAATGTGACTGCTTTTTTTAGAGATATAGGAAAGAGCTACAACTCTTATTTCAGAGCGCGTCGGGGAGTCATCATCATCCGACGCGGCCAGTCGCATCAAGGCTCAGGTCCATGCCGAATTGATGGGCCCAGAACATTATGGTCGCGTGAGGGGTTATGGTGTCGGAGTTACCCCTACTCAGTTGTCTGTAGTGAGCCGATATACCATAGATGCCAGACAAGGTACTAGCACTGCAAAGGTTTATAGTTTGAAGACAGAGATGACACAGATAAAGCAGTCATATAAAACAAGGATAGAGGAGATGAGGCAGAGTCATATGACTGATATGGCGGAGTTGAAGCAGAGCCAAGAGTTGAAGATACAATTTTTGCAGGATCAGCTTGACCATATTTCATCTTTTTTGCAGAGATTTGCTCCTCCGGTACATAACTAAATCTATTTGAATATTTTATGTAATTATAATTTATTCTTGTATGAGCGTGATGACTTTCGTATTTTTAGTTTCTAAAGTATTTTTTTTTTGTAGGTTGCTGATACTTCATCTACTCATAGAGATGATGATGCCGTCGACCCTTGATACATCGTAGATTGTGTACTTAGGAATTTGAGATGTATGTTTTTAGAATGTTTTTGAAGTACAATGTAATCTGTGGAGTGATTGATTATACCCCTATTTGATTTTGATGAGCTTAAAGCATTTGAGTATATTTAATGTTGTACTAATGAATTCAATCTAGTATTTCAGACTATTATATGTGAATGTATCTTTAAGAGCATTGAGCCTTAGTTCAAAGTCATTTGGTTAAGTGTTGAACTCACTTAAGCCAAAGTCTGAAGCTCGAGTCGACTCCGGAAGATTGCGAGTCGACTCTAAGTGTTTCAGAGGTTCTGGCACAAGCTCGAGTTGACTCCCATACTCTACGAGTCGACTCCGACTGAGAACAGACAGAAGGACAGAAAGATGATTTTCAGACCCTGTCACCGAGTCGACTTCGAAGATTTCGAGTCGACTCCGATGCTTGCCGAGTCGACTTCCGACGGTTCCGAGTCGACTCCAAAGGATAATAGATAGAAAGACAGAGAAGTGTTTTCTAGACCCTGTTACCGAGTCGACTCCAGAAGGATGCGAGTCGACTCCAACGTTTGGCGAGTCGACTCCTAATCATGCCAGAGTTGACTCTCAGAGGAAAGCGGACTGAAAAGCAGAAAACCAAACTTAATGACCCTATGAACGAGTCGACTCCAAGAATTCTAGAATCGACCCCAAGTCAGCCGAGTCGACCCCAACAAAGTGCGAGTCGACTCCGAGGCAGCTCAGATCAATAGACAGAGGATCGGTTTTTCGGGATCTGAGAGCCGAGTCGACTCCAAGATGATCCGAGTCGACTCGAGAGAGAAATGCAGAAAAATAGATCTCTGAAATTCTGAGAACGAGTCATCTCCAAAAGTGCCGAGTCATCTCCAGATATTGGCGAGTCGACTCCAAGTTTGGTCCGAGTCGACTCCAGAACGGGACAGCACTTTAATTCAAATCCTGAACAGTAGGCGAGTCGTCTCCAGTAAAGCATGAGTCGACTCCAGCAACAGCCGAGTCGACTCCAGATCGAGCGAGTCGACTCCAACCCCAACGGATATATTGTCAGAAGGTGCAGACTGTGCAGAACGGCCACAAATCAGTGTCTAACGGCTAGTTTTCAAAAGGAACTGTTTAAATAGCTAGAGTAAATAGTAGTAGACATCAAGAGAGCTATTCCATTCGAGTAAAAAGGTATTTCCACATACCAAGAGTTCTCAAGAGTAAATACAAGCAAAAGAAGGAAGAGGTGCGTTCAACTCCATCCGACAAGCACTTCCTTCGCTTTCAAGGCTCTCTTACTGTCCTCAAATCTTCAGTACTTTCTAGAGGAGACCCAGAAATCGAGAAGTCCCTACTTTCTATTCCATAATCTGTTTGAGGGCTTCTAACCTTTACTTTGCATTTATAGTTTTCACATCTGCTTGTTTAGAAGCTTTCTTTGTGAAATCCCAAACATTACTTTTCTTACTTGATTCAATCAGGAGATTGAATCAAGGATTGTAAGGTTTGTTGGTGAGCCAAAGTTAAAACCAACGGTGTAAGGGTTCGATTGTGATTCCGAGAAAACAATCGGATGGTTCTAGTCGGTGAGCCTGTGAAAACCGATCGAGTTCGTTGTGATCTCGACAAGTTGGGTTGTGAACTTGTAAAACAACCGGCTGTAATCCAAGGGATTATAGTGAAATCCCAAGTGAAGCTTGGGGAGTAGACGTAGGAGCAAGGGTTAGCTCCGAACCACTATAAACTGGTTTGTGTTTGTATTGGCTGCTGTCCTCTCTCTCTCTCTCTTCATTCACTTCATCTAGTAAATTAACTAATTTGTTTGCAATAGATTTAGTTAATTACTAATCATAGTTTTTAATTGGTCGAGAATTAATCCAGACCCAATTCACCCCCCCTCTTGGGTTGTCTTCTTGGGCAACAAGTGGTATCAGAGCCGGAGCTCTTATATTAAAAGAGTAAAAGATCAAAATGACAACCTCTTTTGGATCTTCTCTTACTGAGGGGCAATCCACCAATAGGCCTCCATTCTTCAATGAAACCAACTACACCTATTGGAAGGCTAGGATGAGGATATTTATCCAAGCCCAAGACTATGATGTTTGGAGCATCATAGTTAATGGACCATACATTCCTTCTATTTATGTAGATAACATTGGTATACCCAAGCTTGAAAAATATTGGGATGACAATGATAGAAGGAAGGCACAACTAAATGCCAAAGCAATGAATGTACTTTATTGTGCCTTAGACCATAATGAATTCAATAGAATCTCTACTTGCAATTCTGCAAAAGAGATATGGGACAGACTTGAAGTAACCCACGAGGGCACGAATCAAGTCAAAGAATCCAAAATAAACATGCTAGTTCATAAGTATGAACTATTTAAAATAAAATCTAATGAAACTATCACTTTCATGTTTACTAGATTTACTGATATTGTCAATGGCCTAAAAAGCCTTGGCAAAAGTTATACTAACAGTGACCTTGTCAGGAAGGTTCTTTGATCTTTACCAAGGTGATGGAAAGTCAAGGTAACGGCGATCCAAGAAGCCAAAGACTTGAACAAGCTGGCACTCGAGGAGCTCCTTGGATCCTTGATGACACATGAGCTCACAATGAAGCAACACAGTGAAGAAGAGCCTCCTACAAGAAAAAGGTAATTGCCCTTAAGTCTATTTCTTCTAACAAGGATCCCTCTTGCAGTAGCAGCAGTGAAGAAGAAGACAATGAGGGAGATGAAGATGAGGCTCTTCTCGTGCGAAAGTTCAGAAGATTCATCAACCGAAAGAAGTCCTTTCATCAGAGGAGAGGTTCCTCAAGTTTCTACAACAAGGACAAAGGTAAGGAAAGAAAAAGTGAGGAAATCAGTTGCTATGAATGCAAGAAGCTGGGATATTTCAGAATCGACTGTCCCTTGCTGAAGAAGGGCAGTAAATACAAGAAGAAGAAAGCTCTTGTCTCCACTTTGACAGACTCCGATCAATCATCATCATCATCGGATGAGGAACAAGAGAAAAAAAGCAAATTTTTGTTTTATGGCAAACGAAAATGAGGTAATATCTGAAACACATTTAGATTTTACCTTTGATGAATTGTATGATGCTTTTAATGAACTAATAGATGAATATAAAATAATAAATCTTAAAAATAAAGAATTGAAACTAACTAATCAATCTTACACTCATAAGTACGATAAATTAATTAAGGACAAGGACTCTATCATCAAAAAAAACTTAGAACTTAAAACAAGCAATCAATTGCTAACTCAAAAAACTAATATCTTAATTAAAGATAACGAAAGACTAACTAAGAAAGTTTCAGAACTTAAAAACAGTAACCAAACTCTAAAAGATAACTTTACAAAAGATCTAAATTTACTAAAAACAGAAAAACTAAACTTAATAAAAGAACTTGAAAAATATAAACCTATAGTTGAGAAGTTTACCTTTAGTTCTGAAAAACTAGAAATGATTCTTAATAGTCAAAAAGCTGTATTTAATAAAGCCGGTTTAGGGTATAAGCCTAACAACAAGCAAAAATTTCTTAAAAACTTTTTTGTAAAAGCCGAAGAAAGTAAAACTAAAAATGTAACTTATTTTTGTTGTGGTAAAGTAGGACATATAGCAAATGTATGTAATCACAAAAAAACTAAAGCTAAAAGAATGATTAAAAAGATTTGGGTTCCAAAAGGAACCAACATTACTAACCTTGAAGGACCCAAAAAAATTTGGGTGCCTAAAATTGTATGATTTCCTTGTGTAGGACTGTCTTGCAGCCAAGGTCGACAAAAACTGTTGGTACTTGGATAGTGGCTGCTCAAGATACATGACGAGTGACAAGGAGCAATTCTTCACCCTAGAGCCTAAAAAGGAAGTTGCTGTGACTTTCGGAGACGATAACCAAGGTCACATCATTGGTATAGGTAAAGTACAAATCACCTCTTCAATCTTCGTTGATAATGTATGATTTGTAGATGGTCTTAAGCATAACTTACTTAGCGTTAGTCAATTATGTGATAGAGGTTTTGATGTTCTGTTTAAGCTATCTCTATGCATCATAACCAACTCAATTGACAATAGCTTAGTATTCAAAGGAATAAGACGTGGCAATGTGTACGTAGTAGATCTTGAAGATCTTGCCAAAAATAGTTGTTGCTTAGTAGCTAGTGATTCTAAAGTCAATGATGCAAGTTGGTTATGGCACCGTAAATTAGGTCATGCAAGTATGGATACAATATCAAAATTAGTTAAAAGAGACTCTGTGATTGGTTTGCCAAAGCTAAAATTTGAGAAAAATAAAATTTGTGAAGCATGTCAATATGGCAAACAATCTAGAAGTTCCTTTAAATCCATAAATAGTGTCTCTACTACTAGACCCCTTGAACTACTTCACATGGATTTTTTTGGACCAACTAGAACCACAAGCCTTGGTGGAAACAAATATTGCTTTGTCATTGTAGATGTTTTTTCTATATACACATGGGTCATATTTTTAGCTCATAAAGATGAAGCATTTTCAGTATTTAAGAAATTTTATAAGGAAGTAACTAACTCAAGAAATGCTTTAGTTATAGCTATTAGGAGTGATCATGGAACGGAATTTGAAAATCACCTATTTAATGAATTCTGTAGTAGAAAGGGAATAACTCATAATTTCTCTGCACCTAGGACACCACAACAAAATAGAGTGGTAGAAAGAAAGAATAGAACTCTAGAGGAAATGGCTAAGACCATGTTATGTGAAAGTGATCTTCCAAAGTATTTTTGGGGTGAAGCAATTAACACATCATGTCATATACTAAATAGAGTTTTATTGAGACCAATTATAAAGAAAACACCTTATGAACTTTGGAGAGATAGAAAGCCCAAAGTAAACTATTTTCATATTTTTGGGTGTAGGTGTTTCATTCATAATAATGACAAAGATAACTTAGGTAAATTTGATTCCAAATCTGATGAAGGTATCTTCTTGGAACATTCTACATCAAGTAAGGCTTATAGAGTCTTCAACAAAAGAACCCTTGTTATTGAAGAGTCTATACATGTTGTTTTTGATGATTCTAATGATGCCTCTTCTAGGAAGAAAGTAGCTTTTGATGTGATGCAGGAATACTTGAGAAAAAGATAGATAATATGATATTACAAGAGAATGAACCGAAGCAAATTGGAGAAACTTCAACAAGCCAAGAAGTAATTGTTGATCATGGGCTTACAAAGGCTTGGAGGTATGCTCATGGTCATCCTAAAGAATTAATCTTAGATGATCCATCTCAACCTGTTAGAACTAGAGCCTCTTTTAGAAACTTAAATAATCATCTTGCATTTGTTTCACATTTAGAACCTAAAAACATAGAAAAAGCTGAAAGTGATGTAAATTGGATAAATGCTATGCAAGAGGAACTTAACCAATTTACAAGAAATAAAGTATGGAACTTAGTTGAAAGACTCACTGAATACTCAATAATAGGAATTAAATGGATATACAAAAATAAACTTTATAAAAATGAAGTTGTGATTAGGAACAAGGCTAGACTAGTAGCAAAAGGCTATAATCAAGAAGAAGGTATAGATTTTGATGAGACTTTTGCTCCTGTAGCTAGACTTGAGGCAATTAGATTGTTACTAGTATTTGCATGTAATAAAAATTTTAAATTATTCCAAATGGATGTAAAAAGTGCCTTCTTGAATGGGTATATTAATGAGGAAGTTTATGTAGAACAACCTCCTGGTTTTGAGAATCATCAATACCCCAATCATGTTTATAAACTAAATAAAGCACTTTATGGTCTAAAACAAGCCCCTAGAGCATGGTATGAAAGACTTCGCAAATTTCTATTAAACCATGAATTTTCTAGAGGAAATGTTGATACAACTCTATTTTTGAAAAAGAAAAACAAAAATATATTAGTAGTGCAGATTTATGTAGATGATATTATTTTCGGTGCTACTAACAATCGCCTTTGCGAAGAGTTTGCTGAATTAATGTAGCGTGAATTTGAGATGAGCATGATGGAAGAATTGAACTACTTCCTCGGACTTCAAATCAAACAATCCAAGGAAGGAATTTTCATCAATCAAGCTAAATACATCAAGAAAATGCTAAAGAAGTTTGATATGGATGGAAACAAGTCAATTGGCACTCCCATGAGCTCATCATGCAAACTAGACAAAGATGAATCAGGTAAATCAGTAGATCAAAAGCTGTATAGAGGTATGATAGGATCTTTATTATATCTTACAACAAGTAGATCTGATATCATGTTTAGTGTATGCATGTGTGCTAGATATCAATCTAATCCTAAGGAATCACACCTAATTGCAGTTAAGAGAATTTTTAAATATCTTATAGGAACAAAAAACATAGGTCTATGGTACTCTAAAGAATTAAGCATAAACTTAATAGGGTACACTGATTCAGACTTCGTTGGCTGTAAACTTGATAGAAAAAGCGCCAGCAGATCTTCTCAATTTTTAGGAGAAAATCTAATTTCATGGTTTAGCAAGAAACAAAACTCGGTTGCACTATCTACGGCGGAAGCCGAATATGTTGCTGCCGGGAGTTGTTGTGCTCAAATCTTGTGGATTAAACAACAACTTGAAGATTATGGCATTAAACAAGATAAAATTCACATAAACTGTGATAATACAAGTGCCATTAATCTAACTAAAAATCCAATTCAGCATTCAAGAACTAAACACATTGAGATAAGACATCACTTCATAAGTGATCATGTACTGAATGGTGATGTGACACTTCAATTTGTTTGTACTAATGATCAACTTGCTGATATCTTCACAAAACCCTTGAGTGAAGATCGATTTTGTATTCTTAGAAGAGGGTTAGGAGTGATTGATCCATTCTTCTGATACTCCCCTCTAATTCATTGATGTTGATGATTAGCTTATGTTGAATATAGTATTTCTTGTCTATGATCATCAAATTATTTCTTAAATTCTAAAGATTTCCATATCTCTCTCCTTTGGCACGGAATTAACTGAGGTTTTTGGTTATATGCCAGAGTTCGAGTCGACTCAAATAGATTTTAGAGTCGGCTCGTGGAAGAGTCAACTCGCGCATATTTAGGAGTCGACTCGAGGTCGAGTCGACTCGCGACTTACTAGAGTCGACTCGAGGTCGGAAATCCAACTTTTAACCCTAAGTGGAATGTTTTTCTCTTCATTTCTATTTTCAGCCACCATTGTTCAAAAGCCCTAGAGTCGTCTCCTACCTCGTCCCCGACCTAGTTTTGGCCTATTCTCTCGAGTTTTCTTTCATTTTTCTTGTCCACCCCTCGGTTTTTAGGTTAAAATGCCTAGAAAAACCGTTGTCCCGAGCCGGAAGAGACCTCTCTCCGCAAGCGGCGCTGAGAGACGATCCAAGACGAGAAACAAACCCGTGAGGCCACCACCTCCGGTTCCTTCTCCGCCGAGGACGGTTCCCTCGCAACCATGCACCGGGAGGGTTGTCTCTACCGGAAGACAAGTCAACTTTGACTTTCTCTTCCGGAAAGGGTTCAACCTATGGCATCACCTTAGAGCCCAAAGTCTAGAATACTTTTGTTCTCTTGACCTCCCTACCTACCCAGGGTTAGTTAGAGAATTTTATGGGACCGTCACAAGAGGTGGCGGTGGTGTCCAAGGGGTAGTAGCCAGTGTCCCCATTTTCATTTTTGAAGATCTCATTGCTAGGATCCTCCACCTGTCATATGATGGGATCGCTCCCACACATCCCGCAGATAGGACAGAGGCCCTTACAGCCATTTTAGGGAGACCACCCCAATCCCCCATCGAGGAGGTGTCTGCAAATCAGCTTTTGGCTGAAATATGACTCATCCTGAGCATCATATCTAGGACCCTTTTTTCTAAGACTGGTCGGTTTGACTTTGTCTCGGAAAAGGACCTAGCATTGATGTTCTACATCCTACATGACATTCCTATAAACTTCCCAAAGCTAATCTATAGGTATCTCTGTGAACCCTTAGATAAGCCTAAGCTAAGCCTTCCCTATGGTATGCTCTTTACTCTTATCTTTAGGGAATTAGAGGTCCCTATCCTTAAGGGAGAACCCACACGCTCCCTTAGGCACACTGATCATATGGGTGAGGGGACACTTCATAGGATGGGCTTTCATAAAGTAGAAGGACTCTGGGTTAGGAGAACATCTTCATCCACATCATCTGATCCTACTACTCATCATTCACCTAGCCCTGTCCATGACCAGGACCACTACACAACTTCTCCCACTTTTCCTTCCACCTCCCATACTGAGCCATCCACTTCAGTTGGACCCTCCACAGCTCCACCACCTCAGCAACCTCTAGAAGTTTGGATCAGCACTGAGCAGCTCCGGGAGATGAGACAGGAGATAGTGAGGGAGCTGAGAGATGATATTTTGAGAGAGCTGCGAGGTCCAGTTAGTGCTCCCTCCACTGACATCGTTCCCTCCTTAGCAGCCGTGTCCAAGATGGTAGCAGACCTTAAGGAGGAAATCTACAACATAAGGAGCCTGGTCCAAGCTCAATACTGGAATCTTAGCGACGTAAAGGATGACACGAGGAAGATGCGAGATAGCATCAGAAACGAGCTAGGTAGCCATAGTCAGGGTGCAGAAAGGCTAGCAATTGCCTTGATCTCCAAACTTGACACCCTCCAAGAAAGTGTGACCCAATTGGCTCAAACAGGCTACGGCGACCTCGGAGATCATAGCTCAGTTAGGGAATGTGTCTGAGGGCATGAGTTTGGTTCTGAAAGCTCAGCGGCGTAATTTGGGAACCTCATCATCATCCACCCAAAAATGACCTTACTTTTATGTTTTTTATGTAAAGTCCTGTTGGACTCTTCAAGTGTAATCAAATTTTGTGATCAATGAAATTCTTTTCTAAAAAATTTGAACATTGTGTCTTCTGTTATGCTTCAATGAACTGAATGTTATATTTCTCTACTTTGCTTCTTTGATACTTCACCTTTTTGCTATGATGACAAAAAGGGGGAGAAACTATGTGTATTGAATGTAAAGGGAATAATCACTAATCACTAATCAAAAAAATCCTTAAAGCAAAATGTAATTTAAAATATAATTTGTTCTTAGTGGATTCGATATCTCGAGGCTCATTATCTCTCCGTTGGGGCTCCTCAAGATGTAATCTCCAGAATCTATTCAAGAAATATTCGGAGATTAGTTGAATCATACTCAAAAATAAATTGACAGATTTTTCCTTTCGAAGTAAGAATTTAAGCTCAAAGTTTCAAAACATTAGAATAAAATTCAGAAAACTTGAGCTAGACTAAAACAAAATTGAATGCACATGTTGAGGAAAAGAATCTGAAATTTTAAGAAAGCAAATTCACTAAATACATATAAGCCAAATAATTGATTGCATGATTTGAAGGTTTATAGAATTCTAAATGAAAGGGGAAGCTTTAATTTCAGAATTTACTGACTCATACCTTTCAATTTTGGATAAATTAAATGACTCGACATTTGAATTCATTTCAAACTTTACCTCTTGGTTGAGCAATTCATTTTACAAATACTCAATGTTTTGTCATCATCAAAAAGGGGAAGATTGTGGAGTGATTGATTATACCCCTATTTGATTTTGATGAGCTCAAAGCATTTGAGTATATTTAATGTTGTACTAATGAATTCAATATAGTGTTTCAGGCTATTATATGTGAATTTATCATTAAGAGCATCGAGCCTTGGTTCAAAGTCATTTGGCTAAGTGTTGAACTCACTTAAGCCAAAGTCTGAAGCTCGAGTCGACTCCGGAAGATTGCGAGTCGACTCTAAGTGTTTCAGAGGTTCTGGCATAAGCTCGAGTCGACTCGCGTACTCTACGAGTCGACTCCGACTGAGAACAGACAGAAGAACAGAAAGATGATTTTCAGATCCTGTCACCGAGTCGACTCCGAAGATTTTGAGTCGACT
Source organism: Phoenix dactylifera (assembly GCF_051530095.1). Taxonomy (NCBI): domain Eukaryota; kingdom Viridiplantae; phylum Streptophyta; class Magnoliopsida; order Arecales; family Arecaceae; genus Phoenix; species Phoenix dactylifera. The sequence continues at coordinate 18,625,708 of NC_143202.1, read as the reverse complement.
CCGATGCTTGCCGAGTCGATTTCCGACGGTTCCGAGTCGACTCCAAAGGGTAATAGACAGAAAGACAGAGAAGTATTTTCTAGATCCTGTTACCGAGTCGACTCCAGAAGGCTGCGAGTCGACTCCAATGTTTGGCGAGTCGACTCCTAATCATGCCAGAGTCGACTGTCAGAGGAAAGCGGACTGAAAAGCAGAAAACCAAACTTAGTGACCCTGTGAACGATTCGACTCCAAGAATTCTAGAGTCGACCCCAACAAAGTACGAGTCGACTTCGAGGCAGCTCAAATCAACAGATAGAGGATCGATTTTTCAGGGTCTGAGAGCCGAGTCGACTCCAAGATGATCCAAGTCGACTCGAGAGAGAAATGCAGAAAAATAGATTTTTGAAATCCTGAGAACGAGTCATCTCCAAAAGTGCTGAGTCATCTCCAGATATTAGCGAGTCGACTCCAGGTTTGGTCCGAGTCGACTCCAAGACGGGACAGCACTTTAATTCAAATCCTGAACAGTAGACGAGTCATCTCCAGTAAAGCATGATTCGACTCCAGCAACAGCCGAGTCGACTCCAGATCGAGCGAGTCGACTTCAACCCCAACGGATACATTGTCAGGAGGTGCAGACTGTGCAGAACGGCCACAAATCAGTGTCTAACGGCTAGTTTTCAAAAGGGACTGTTTAAATAGCCAGAGTAAACAGTAGTAGACATCAAGAGAGCTATTCCATTCGAGTAAAAAGGCATTTCCACCTACCAAGAGTTCTCAATAGTATATACAAGCAAAAGAAGGAAGAGGTGCATTCAACTCCATCCGATAAGCACTTCCTTCGCTTTCAAGGCTCTCCTACTGTCCTCAAATCTTCAGTACATTCCAGAGAAGACCCAAAAATCGAGAAGTCCCTACTTTGCATTCCATAATCTGTTTGAGAGCTTCTAACCTTTACTTTGCATTTATAGTTTTCACATCTGCTTGTTTAGAAGCTTTCTTTATGAAATCCCAAACATTACTTTTCTTACTTGATTCAATCAGGGAATTGAATCAAGGGTTGTAAGGTTTGTTGGTGAACCAAAGTTAAAACCAACGGTGTAAGGGTTCGATTGTGATCCCGGAAAAATAATCGGATGGTTCTAGTCAGTGAACCTGTGAAAACCGACCGAGTTCGTTGTGATCTCGCGAAAACAACAAGTTGGGTTGTGATTTGTGAACTTGTAAAACAACCGGTTGTAATCCAAGGGATTATAGTGAAATCCCAAGTGAAGCTTGGGAAGTGGACGTAGGAGCAAGGGTTAGCTCCGAACCACTATAAACTGGTTTGTGTTTGTATTGGCTGTTGTCCTCTCTCTCTCTCTCTTCATTCACTTCATCTAGTAAATTAACTAATTTGCTTGCTATAGATTTAGTTAATTACTAATCATAGTTTTTAATTGGTCGAGAATTAATCCAAACCCAATTCACCCTCCCTCTTGGGTTGTCTTCTTGGGCAACATAATCAAATATGATAATATGAATATTTTGAATGAAAAGTTCTTGTTTGTGAAGTGTATTTTGTTGTCTATGTGATTTAGTGTATTTGTTTTGTTAGAATTTAATGTATACAGAGTATTAAAAATTGCTTTTAGAAATTTTTTTTAAAAAAAAAATTTCTATTGCCGATGCTTTTAAGCGTCGGAAATAGCAAGTGGCACGAAACCTGGCATGCCTTTAACGACATTTTTTACAGCGTCGGTCTAGTCCGCAGAAACCAACCCTATGAAGCATCGGTCCAAGTTCGCAGATGCTCTTAAGCGTCGGTTACCTCACGGAAGAACGACGCTTAAAAGCATCGGCATAGATCCACGACGTTTTCCTGATGCGTCGGCCTAAACCGACCCCACGCCCACCTGCCCGACGTCTTACCCACGCTTTAGGAGGCGTTGGCAGAAAATCTACCGACGCTTAAAAGCGTCGATAAAGACCAAACAAAGCATCGGAAGATATCCTTTCTTTTGTAGTGAATTTTAAAAAATAAATCATCTCAATCGGGTGTCGTATGACCAACCTATAGCCTTTAGAAGTTTAGCACATGATTCGGCTTTCTAATATAGTAAATATCATTCCTAAATCCTATCCAACCCTATCGTAGTAGCCAAAATGGTCCACATCGAGTTAGATAGTCATTTTGGACCATTGTAACTCTTTAACATCAAATAGTTTTGTGTCAGATGTCATCATCTAATGACTCATCACCTCTTTAAAATATATGCACCAACAATTAATTATGTATTGATAGTTCATTTCAAATATATGCATCAAAAGTTTATAATGTATGCATCACCTTTTTAGAATGATGCATCAATTGTTTAAAATATGCATTTGTAAATCTTTAATATCTTATAGTGTATGCACCAGCTATCATCATCCAATGAGTGTGTCACCTGTTAAAAACATGACTAGTTTAAAATTTGTACAAAAATAATTCAACATGTGTGGATTGTACTTTTCAAACTTATGCATTATATTTGCATTGTCTTTTTAGAATATATGCATCAAGTTCGGATGCATCAGCTATTGAAAATGTATGCACAACTAATTTGAAAAATGTGCAATAGGTGTTATCAAATATGTGCAACTCTCTTTTAAACATATGCACTAGAAATCTCTATCACTATCACTAATGGTTGTGGGTGGTAGTGGAGATCGTTTGTGATGGTGAGTAGTGGTGAATATCATAAATGGTGGTGGGTAATGATGGACGCCATCGAAACTAGTCTACAATTTTGGAATTGTTAGAAGTGGTGGTGGAGATCATCGATGAAAGAAGATGGTGGTGGAGATTGTCGATGATGGAAGATAATGGTGGAGATCATTATCGATGGATGGTGATGGTAAAAATCATCAACTGTAGTAGGTGCTAGTGGAGATCATGAGCAAAGGTTGGTAGTGTTGGAAATGATCAATGAGGTAGATGATGATGGAGATCATTAGTAAAAGTGGATAGTGATGAAAATTAGAGGTGGTGGTGAATCAACGATGGTGGTGGATAGTAATGGGGATTGCCAGTGGTGGAATAATATTTTAGGCGTTATGTTATTTGACTGATGGAATAATATCACGTCAATATTGCATAATTTATCAGCAGGATGCTCATGTTGGGATTGGGGCACATGTTGCTGGGGCTCGTGGGGCTACTGGGACTACAGGGACTGATTAGAAGATAATCCAGCCTAAGAATGCCGAAACTCTACATCTCTAAATTATTTTTCTCGACGCATGATGTTACCAAGTATGCACAAATAAAAATCAACATCAGTTAAATAAAAATCAATGCTAAATGAATTGCTAATAAGAAAACAATATTAATTAAATGAACATGATAACAGAAGGCAATATTTTATACAATGTACATCATAAATATTTCTTACCAATAAGAATCAAGTATTATTATTCTTTCCTTCAATATCCATCTTAGCCAAACTCGTTGTAGCATTTAGTTCATTAGTTGGCACAACATTATAAGGCATACATTGAGTATAAGTCCCTCATCCTCTTGTTCCAACCCTTTCTCCAAATCATACAAATCTCTAGGTTTAGTCTTAATGATAACTACCCATTTTTTATCTTCTGAGTCTTGCACAAAATATACTTGTCGAGCTTAAGATGAAAAAATGAATAGGTCATCCTTTAATAACACAACAATATGTATCAACCTTAAAAAATTTATAAGTGTGAACCCATTTATATCTTGCTTCAAATCTCTAGGTGAGTTTATGTTCACCCAATCACATCGAAATAATACCATCTTAAACTTTCCATAATAATCCAACTCATAAATATATGTAAGAGCACCATAATAAGTTTTTTCTGTCCACTTCCACTATAACTTCATGATTTTAGATTTTTTTTAAATTTCTTATGCTTTTTAGTATAAAATTTAAAACTATTGATGATGAAACCATTATATCTATTGACAATATTATTCAAAACTCAAGCAATGACTATTAATTCATCAGAATAATTTCTTTCCATCATCATTGGTACCTAAAAAATATGATACAACTAATGATTAATTACTCGATGTTAATGTCCACCGAAACTAAAAAAAAAAATTTTATGCATTATATGTCTAGCCTGTTTGAAAAACCATTCAGAAAATAACCCAAACAACCATTATTGCTCAATCCATAGGTTAGGATGAATGTTATGGTTAACTCGTCGCTAAGCAACCAAAAATTCTCTACACAATCATTAAATCTTTGGTTAAAAATATTATATATGATATGATATTAAATTGAATTATCTTATAACCATACTAACCTGTGATACTTGGGTATTATATCAATATAAAGTAAAACATAACGATATGCTTGTGCCAACAATTTTTGGTCAAAAACAACACTTTCAACCATAGCTCTTCCACTAGATGAGAACTTGTAAACTGCTACATTATCTACAATGACACAATTCTTTTGAGGTCAATCGAAAGCAGTCTCTACACCTTCAAGATATTTTGAACAAAATATCTAACACTCCTCAGTAATATATCTTTTAGTAATCGAGCCCTCAAGATGGGCTCAATTGCATACATAATCCTTTAAGCACACAAGATACCTTCAAAAAATTTTTTTTTTTGAAATAGCAACATCGGTATGATATTATCGAAGCTAAAGATTTTCAAATTATGACTATAGAGTTTAGCACAATCACCTCCCAATATGATACATCTATCTGTAGTGTACAGGTCCACTAAGTTTAGCTTTCGAAGCTAAGTGAATGAGTAGATGAAGCATAATAGTGAAAAACTTAGGAGAAAAGAACTTTTTCATATGGCAAAGTTAGGCACAACATTAGACTCCAATTGATCAAGCTCTCGAGGATCAAGAATTTTAGAATATAATGCTTTAAAAAATGATAACAATTGAGAAATAATTACAACAACTTGTTTCAACACTGACGATCTTAAAGTCTATGAAAAGATATCTTGCATCAAAATATGACCATCATGATTTTTAAGATTTGAAAGTTTTCGCTCTTTGAGATTTACATATCATAAAATATTCGATACATACCCATCAGGAACCTTCATATTTTTTAGAACTGTTAGGAAAAGATCTTTTTCTCGAGTAGATATTATATAACATGCAGAGAGGTATATAAATCTCATCATGGCAAGCTCTTTTGGATGAAGCTCTTGTATTATTCCCATATCTTTCAAATTAAGATGCACTTTCAAGTTATCTTTCGTCTTTCCATCAAGATTTAACAATGTTTCAATCAAATTATCACAAATATTTTTCTCTATATGCATCACATCAAGATTATGCTGAAGAAGATTATACTCTCAATAAGGTAATCAAACAAAATGTTCCTTTTTTTTCATAGCTGCTTAATAGCTCTATGTGTAGATACTACCATTGTGTCATCATCATTTCCATGTCCATATACATTGTCATCATTTTTGAAGAAGTTGTCAACATCCTTAAACACCACTGCATCAAGATTGCTAATACTGATCTCCTCTATTAACCCTTCATTCATTAAGCTTCCAACATCCTCCCTTCCTATTTTCTTTGAACATTTGGAGACTTTACCATAACTATAATTGATGACATATATTTGTCTAAGAACTTCAGTTCTAGTTGGTGGAATAGGGTCCATCAAACAGATTTTTTTGAAATTGAAATGAATGGTTTGCTTCTAACCATCGAGATGGCCCATATTTTAATCAATACGAATGGGTTGAATCCCCACAAGAAAGACATGCAATACATTCCTTAGTATATCAAACCAGATAAATTAGCATATGCAGAAAAATTATTAATAATCTAGATAAGAGCTGCCCGCAATTTGAATATTTGGCCAGTAAAAACATCAAATGCATCGATGCCCTCCCATAACTATTTTAATTCTCCTATTAAAGGCCGCAGGAAAATATCAATATTATTACTTGAACTCTTATCACCTAGAATAACCATTAACAAAATAAGTGAAGACTATTTTATACACATTTATAGTAGCAAATTATAAAGAATCAAAACAACCGAATGGATTGAACCCATCAATGGCTCTGAGTATCTCTGAGTAAGCTGCTTATATCAACTTCTCCTACAAGATTCTTTTGCACATTACTAGATCTAAAATTAGAGGTGTGTTCTATATAGGAGGGTTGATTATATGGAGACGACAATATGGACTCTCCATAAAATATCCTCTCAGTATAACTCTTTAGAAAATCATGCCACAGCAAATATTCTTCAATAATTTTTGGAGCGAGAGAAGAATAATTAACACATTTTCGACATGGACATAAAATCTTCTCATTTATATTGGCTTTCTCAATATCAAATTTAATAAAATTCCAAACTCCATCCAAATATTCTATACTAGATCTCAACTTATTTATCTAACTTTTGTCCATTCTATTAGAATATTGATTGAACTGCAACTTATATAGAAAAGATAACTAAAATTCAGTACATTATGGTAGAAAACATAAACATTTAATAAAGATCTATTTGCAGGATAATACGGTAGATTTAGTATATTGTGGGAGATTTCATGACACATTATACTCAGTCAATTAACAAAACAATTGAATATAATGGCTACAGATCCCAAAGAAAAAAGTAATATTAATACAAAATGAGAGGGTCACGGCAACATAATATTTTTCTTTTTCTCTGCTTTTTCTTTGCCTCCTATCTTTTTCAATATTATCTCCCCTCCCCCTTAGTCCTTGGAATTCTTTCACCATTTGATTGATTTCTAACAGCCTATACTCCTTCCTATACTAATATACTATTAGTATGCAATATTAATATAATATATATTTAATAAAACCAGTATATAAATATAAATATTATTCATACAAATAATGCTGATTTACATTAAATCCAATCGAGCAAAAAACACATTGTCGATAGCTCATTCGTCTAACAACCTATATATTGATACTCACAACTACTAAATTATGTAGTAAATGGATTGGAGATCAACACAAAATAACTAACATAATGCCATCTCCCAAAATTCTTGGTTCTGACATTGATAAATTGATGAGGCAGGAAACACACAAACAAGGAACCAATCCAAACATCTATGATTAATTATTTCAGCACATATTTGCTATTTAAATAAGAAAATGAAGACACCCGTGCAAGATAACATGGTTGGGGATAATGCTGATTTAAAACAAGGGATAATGGGAAGCCTCTACATGTACTAATTGATTATGTGATAGCAAAAATATGTCATGTCAGTATCATAAAATCATATTGATTAGTTCCACCTTAGTTGATTAGTTGGCATAATAAAGATCAACATGCATATAAACAACCACAATGCATTCATAATCATACATATCAATTTTCTACTAAATTTAAACAGAAGGAAGGGTTTTGTGCAAATGAGATTTGAGGGCAGCAATATTACCTACCACATACATGCACCCTATAAGATGACGATTGTTTCTATATGTCAACTAATCAAACTAGATTTCTGAGCAGTGCTGCCTCATGGAGAGATGGTAAGATAGGTTATCGAAAGAGAGTTTTTATCAAGAAGTCATCAAACAATATGTAAATCTGGATCACATGTTGCTTCATTATACTTACTGCCCTTAAGTAAATTCCTTTACATTTATCTGAGACATCATGGGTAAGGCAGCTAGGGAGAGAAGAATGCTCGAGTGGTAAGAAATGCTGGCCTTAAGATAGAAACGCTTACAACAGAAGATGTGGGTACCGGGAGGGAGGGGCTTCTCGGAGACGGCGGCAGGTCGAGGTCGGGCGGTCGGCTGCGAGGGAGGTGAAGCCCATGAGAGGGAGTCGAGGAGGAAGTTGAAGGAAGGTGGTGGGAGCATGCGGCAAAGTGGAGGTGGAGGAGGAGGAATTTGGCGAAGGAGGAGCCCGGCGGAGAGGCGGTGGAGGAGAAGTAAACCTTTAAGAGATGATGGAGGAGGAAGCTGGTGAACAAAGAGAAGCCTGGAAGAGAGACGAAGGAGGAAAAGTATACTGGCGGAGAAGCGGCGGAGGAGGAAGCTGGTGAAGAAGGAAGAGCCCGACGGAGAGGCGAAGGAGGGGAAGTAAATTAACTGGCGGAGAGGCAGCGGAGGAGGAGGGAGCTCGGTGTGGGCAGTGGTAAGAGGAAAGGGGCTGGTCAGGATGAAAATTTGAGAAATTTTATGAAACCAGACGATGCTTATTAGTGTCGTGTTATTTTTGGCTTCTGACGACGCTTTCAAATATCATAACATAATGACGCTTTGCAAAAAGCATTAAAAAAACCCCATATCTCATTGCCGACACTTTTAAGCATCATTATATTCCGATACTAATAAAAAACATCGCAAATTTTGGTGTGGTTCATTAATTAATGATGTTTCTATCTAGCGTCGGCAAATTTGTGTCGAAATTCCTACTTTTTTCTGTAGTAAAGGAAAATCAATATCATAATTTTTTATATTGGACTACCCCACAATTTAGATCTGCAGTCTAATTAGTTTTTTTCCATCAGATATTGAAAAAACATTATATTTGTGGTGAGTCATTAAGATTTCACCCTATCACCGGACGATTTACTATGTGAAGCTCATTCTCTAGTTGGAAAGGCTTACTGATTGCAGGGTGGTAGGCAAATAGATCAGGTGGGAAATAGGACTATAAATTCCAGAATAAAGATTGCAATCTAAGAAGAATACAAATGAAATTAATAAGCCTCTTTGGTCAACTATGAGAACTCCTATTGGTGTTAATTCTTAATTCGGCGCAATAATGACCTTGGTGAGAACCATGTATGATTAAATGCTAATAAACTGGTGGAAGCTGGCCTATCCTTCGATTCTATGAAAAAAAAAAAAACATGGCCATTTTGGTTGCTTTATGGAGAATACTGTCTTTATGTAGCAGTATTTTTGGTCCAACTTTATATCTCAGTATTTGGAATCGGTGCTTAAATGGTTATCTATATAATATTATCTTTTCTTTCTGCACTGCCGACCAGAAAAAGGCGTTGTTTGTTGTTGATTAGAGTTTTAAAACAGTGTCTATTTCAGACATCGTATCAAATGAGAATTTCTTTAACAAATATATGGCTGATTCTTATTCCTTGAAACTAAGGCTTATCACAGCCTGACTAGATATTCTTGAACAAGGGCAAGATTTTAGGTATGCAACAACTTTCTGAAGTTTGAAAGCAATGTACTTTGCTCTTTTATGAGGAACGGGTTGTATCACAAAAGAAGGATTTCTTTTTCTTCGCGAGAATCCACCATTAGATTGTCTATGGGTCACTTTGAGATTTATGTAGGTGGAAGCTTTGAGATTTGGGCGATGGGTGATCCAATGGTAGATTCATGCAAACGAGAATCCTTCTTTCGAAGGAATAAGGATACAACCCATCAAAACAGAAAAAACTGTAGGAAAAGAAGATCCAAGTTTCCTTTTACGTGCCTTTACTTTAGCGGCGGGTTGAACGGTTCCTTGGTGTTATTCTATGTTATTGATGTCATGTTGGACTAGAGAACGAATACCTTTTTAATTAGAGAGAGATGATTTCAGCAACCTGGTATCAACAAATATTTTCTCTCTCTGAACTAATCTACTTCTATAGGTTGTGGTTCTCTAACATCAAAAGTATATGAGCTCAGCTAATTACTACAAGGCGTATTGACCCTGGATGCCTCACAAGGGTGCATTTCAGAAAGATTACAACCAAACTTCTAAGAAAAACTGCAAAAAAATAGACTAGTTGTTCATGCCAGAGGACTATTCTTTTTTTGCGGGCCTCCTACGAAAGACATATATGAGAGGAGCAGGAGTGCTCTTGGAATTTTCAAATAGAAACAAGCATGCGACTAGTCGCCCTTAGACCCTCCAGTATGTAAAAATTGATGACTGGTTGAAGGATTCTTATATGATAGTTTTCTGACAACTGCATGCAGGACTTGTCTCTACCCTACTTTTACGTGTACTGCACTAATACTCAACTGCTTACATAGGACCGATGAATCTAGCGGTGTTGGAGATAGGTAACGGACGGGATTACCGCTTTTCCATGTACAGTCGTTCATCATTTTGGAGAATAAATTTTAATAACAAATCTAAGTGTCCATTTACACCAGGTGGCTCTATGGTCTATTTCATTTTCTCGTTAAAACAAAAGTAAATTATAAAACTTGTAGCACATTTAAGATAATTATATGATAAATAACTCGGAGAAACAGGAGCTTGAAATTGAAGAGAGAGAGAGAGAAATTGATTAAAGAAAGTTACTGTAAATAAACATATATTAGTAATCATATAATGAAAGGAAATATGTCCAAGAACCTTATCATTAGGCAAAAGGAGGGGAAATCTAAACACAAGGTAACATAGTTATCGGTTATTATTGAAACAATATTAGTTGCCGAGCTAGCTGTTTTTTAGCATTATTATGCAAACAATAGTTGAGGTCAATTGATAAACCATTATTATAAGCATCGTCCTAAGTTGTAGGCCTCCGACGACGCTTACACTACAAAAAGAAGAAGCAAAGCCGACTCTTGAATGCCGACGCTATGGAAAAGCATCGGCAAATTTGCCGGCCGCTCGAACTTTTGCCGACACTTCTAGTAAGCGTCGGCAATATAAAGGAATCAACGACGCTTAAAAGCGTCGTCATAGTCCTCAATTCCGAATGACGCTGGGAAGCGTGGGAACTGGTTATATGGCGACACTATTCATTGAAGACGGACTTCAAGTACGAGGGTATGACAGAGGAGGAGGTTGCTCGTGTGACTCCTCTTGATGTATACCCTCAACAGTGGAGGGAGCTTGTTCACTACCGGTTTTCTGAAAAAGGACAGGTCACGTATATTGTTTCGAAATCTTATATTATCTTTATTATTAATATAGATTGCAAATATATTCATTGAATCATATTATACTGTGTGCTTTTATTTTGGCAGACATTCTAATATTGGTAGAGTTGCACGAGCATCTCAAGCAGTTTCTCATACTTCAGGCTCGAAGAGTTATGCAAGACGTAGAAATGAATTTGTAAGTTCGTTTGAAACTATTTGAAACTCTACTAACATATAGCACGTATCATGATATATAGTTTGTCAATATACTTTCCGTATGTATAGATAGTAGAGCATGGAAGGGAGCCTGGTGAGGTAGAGTTTTATAAGATGACCCATACTCACCGAGATGGCAGCTTTATCCGGGATGAGTCGAGAGATATAGTTGTATGTATTTATTTTTTATTTGATCATAATTTTTTTATTAATTTTACTTCTTTTAAAATATTAATGTGACTGTTTTTTTTTAGAGAGATATAGAAAAGAGCTACAAATCTTATTTCAAAGCGCGTCGGGGAGTCATCACTATCCGACGCGGCCAGTCGCATCGAGGCTCAGGTCTATGCCGAATTGATGGGCCGAAAACATTATGGTCGCGTGAGGGGTTACGGTGTCGGAGTTATACCCACTCAGCTATCTGCAGTAAGCCGATATACCCAAGATGCCAGACAAGGTACTAGCACTGCAGAGGTTTATAGTTTGAAGAGAGAGATGGCACAGATAAAGCAGTCATATGAGACAAGGATAGAGGAGATGAGGCAGAGTCATATGACTGATATGGCGGAGTTGAAGCAGAGCCAAGAGTTGAAGATACAATCTTTGCAGGATCAGCTTGAACATATTTCATCTTTTTTGCAGAGATTTGCTCCTCCGATACATAACTAAATTTATTTGAATATTTCATGTAATTATAATGTATTCTTGTATGAGCGTGATGACTTTCGTATTTTTAGTTTCTAAAATATTTTTTTTCCTTGTAGGTTGCTGATACTTCATCTACTTGTAGAGATGATGATGTCGCCGACCCTTGATACATATCGTAGATTGTGTACTTAGGAATTTGAGATGTATGTTTTTAGAATGTTTTTGAAGTACAATGTAATCAAATATGATAATATGAATATTTTGAATGAAAAGTTCTTGCTTGTGATGTGTATTTTGTTATATATGTGATTTTGTGTATTTGTTTTGTTAGAATTTAATGTATACAGGGTATTAAAAATTACTTTTACGTAAATTTTTTTTTAAAAAAAAATTCTGCTGCCGACGCTTTTAAGCGTCGGAAATAGCAAGTGGCAGGAAATCTGGCAGGTCTTTAACGACGCTTTATAGCGTCGGTTTAGTTCGACAATAACCAACGTCGGTCGAAGTTCGCCGATGCTTTTAAGCGTCGGTTATCTCCGGCATGAACGACGCTTAAAAACGTCGGTATAGATCCACGATGCTTTCTTGACGCGTCGGCCTAAACCGAGCCCACGTCCACCTGCCTGACGTCTTACCCACGCTTTGGAGGGCGTTGGCAGAAAATCTACCGACGCTTAAAAGCGTCGGTAAAGACCAAACAAAGCGCCGGGAGATATCCTTTCTTTTGTAGTGTTATAAGCATTATCTTAGGTTAGTATTTAGAAAAAGTTAAGACGAAGTTAGGGTTAAGAGAGGGTCTAGTGCGTAGGATTCCGACGATGCTTATAAGCATCATCTGGCTTCCATTTTCTTCCAATTCCAACGACGTTTATAAGCGTCGTCTATTTTTTGTCGATGCTTATAAGGGTCGGCTTATTATTTGCTTCCGAAGATGCTAATTAATGTCATCTTAGTTTAATCCCTGTCGACGCTATTTAAAAGTGTCGGCAGATTTTGATGCTGAAGCCAAATTACCAATGCTTCTATCTAGCATTGGCATATATAAGTCGGCATTTCTCCATTTTTCTATAGTGACATTTTGTAACCTATCACTACAACGAATGGGAGTTTTGGCGACTCTGTTTTCCCGACGCTAGGGGAAAGCGTCGGGAAAGTTTGGCCCAGCCCAACCTTTGCCGACGCTTTTAGTAAGCGTCGGTAAATCCAAAGAAACGACGACGCGTTGAAGCGTCGGTCAAAGATTTAGAATCTACGACGCTTAAAAGCGTCGTTAGAAAACATTAAACCCCCCAACCGGCCCCGTCTCCTCCATTTTCTATCAGTCGAGGCCCTTTCTATCAGTCGATGCCCTACTGTGCAAGTGCCGACTTCTCAGCTCCATCGCTGTAATAATCCCAAATTTTTTTTTTATATAAAAAGGGATAGAATAGTCCTTTAAAATTGATATAAGGGGTAAAATGGGAAGGAATCAAAAGTTAATGGCATAACTGTAGATCCGTTGAAGTGGCAAGGGCAAAATGGGAATTTTCAGAGTTTGATTTAACTTAAATGGGGGTTGTCTGGCGGTGGGTTGGCTGAGAAGAGGGAATTGAGACAGAGAGGGAGAGGAGGTCTCAGGCGTGGAAACACAGAGAGAGGGAAAAAGAGGAGAAGAAGAAAAAGAAGAAGAAGAAGAAGAAAGAAGGAGGGGATTCGAGGTGCAAGGAAGCTCCGGTTGCGCTGCCAGCTGAAGGAAAAAGTGTAGATCTCCTTCCCCTCTACGCAAGGACCTCGATTTTCCAAAAAGAAAAAGGTAAATATCCATCCCTATCTAGTCTTTTGATGACATTAGGCTATACAAAGGGTGGATATAGTCTAGAGGGGTCAGATAAGGGTTGTAGAGGCGGTTAAAAGAGGAAGAATCGGATTTTGACAAATTTTTCCGGCACTACGGAAAAACTGTGTCGAAGTCCCAACTTCGGCAAATTATTTAGAGGGTCAAACGACCTCCGATAGCAATGCATGTTACCTCTTTGGAATCTCCTATGAGTGTAGAATGTTAGGTAAAAATTTCATCAAATTTGGAGTTTGGAAAGTGGATCAAACCCAGGATGAAGTAACCGGCTGTCGGTCCGGGTTACTGTTCATCCAGGTGGAAAATAGGGGATTTCATGCTATAATAGGGTATTAAGCCTAGATCAAGCTAAAAGGGACCTTGTACTCGTGCAAGGGAGTCCCTAATACACATAAATGATGAGTTAATTAATAGAAAAAGAAAAAAAGAAAGAAAAGAAAAGATTTAGGGAACGGGGGAGTTGAATCAATTAAAGTTCCCTATATTATAAATGGCACGTAGATTATAGCCCTTGATACAGGACTAAATGTATTATAAATGCATGTCACAGTTGGGCAAGAAGTTAGGGAGCAAGAAGAAGAAGCCCCTACTGCCTGCCATAAAGTTTTGGAGGCGTATCAGGGCTGTGCCAGATTGACAGGTGAGTGGGAGTCATGTACTTTGCACTATGAGCATCCTTAATTCATTTTCATGAATGTCGCCAAGTGTGAATTGATTCCACTTGAGCATATTGATTGATATTGTAGTAGATTCCTCTATAATCTTGATTCTCCATGCTTGATTATTCTGTACATGCATTTGAGGGAACATTGAGAGGAATTACGAGGGGTTGATGAGTAATCAAATTGATTCCAAATTGTGAAATGATTTCTTTTGTAAATTGATTTCATTTCCTCTATTTTAAAGACTTGTGAGTCGTAGCTTGATTATACTCTTTTATGAGTAATTAAATTGGTTCCAAATTGTGAAATAACTTCTTTTGTAAATTGATTTCATTTCCTCCATTTCAAAGATATGTAGAGCCTTTTTAGTGGTATATTGAGTTGTATTGCACTTCCTTGACCCTCACTCCTAACCCTGATGTTAGTTTATGATTGGGTCATGATCGAGTGAGTGGTAATCTTGATTATACTCCTTTTTAATAGAGTATTGGGAGGGTGCATTATGGCATTTATGCATGGCTTGGCAGTATCTGCAGGACACCTATAGTCGATGGGGTTGAACATCGGCCTTTGTGCACATAGTAGCCTTCTGGGTGGGCGGAGCCCAGTCCCTTCCTAGGGGGGGACACGGCCCTAGGCGTAGGATCGGCCGGTCCTACGACTTATATTCTGCTTGCCGCCGGGCATAGTAAGACCCCGCGAGGTGCAGTATGGCTTTCTGCGGATGTAGAATTCCCGCGAGGTGCCGTTTAGTATGTAGATGTGAGATGGATTTCTGTTCTGGATACTGGCCGGCATTTACATGATTAGTGTGATGTCTTATCCTACATATGCATGTGACAGTAAGGAGTTGTTGCTGGTTCGCCTGGGGCGTAAAACCCACCTCCTGACAGCTGTCTAGTGATGATTTCAGCATATTGACACCTGATTTGTATGTTCCAGCATTATGATCTGTTGAGCATATTCATGAGTAGCATATATGTTTACTTGATTATTCCATATATGCTTCAGATGAGTTGATATTGATTGTGGTGATATTGATGACTTACTCCATATTCTCTATGTTGAGTTCATGTTCATCTTGTTTATTGATCTTGAGATTTCATCTCGAGCCATGATTATATTCTGTCTCATGTGCATAGTACTCTCTACTCCACTCACTGAGTATTTATATACTCACTCCCCAGTTTGGTGTTTTTGATTGCAGGGCAGGTATTGTATAGTGAGGGAGCAGGATTAGTGGTTGCCTGCTAGCTGTGCCGCTCCATAGTATAGTATAGTATAATGTAGATAGAGGTTTATACCCTTTTGGTGTATTATAAACCTTCTGTTGTATATAGTATATAGTTACAGTTATAGATCCTGTTGTGGATATGGGTTTGACCATGGATGGAATGGGAACCAGATTTTTATACAGATGAGTTATATGCCTGAGATGATGTATTGATATATATTGTCCAGGTTCGTTATGTGACAGGTTATGTGATTGCTGCTCTGACAGGTAGCGTTGTTGTATATAATGAGATAATCCTGACAGGTCACCATAGGAAAGGTGATCATTTTGTGCATGTATCATGCCAAATTTTTCAAGATTTATTGATGATTGATAGGTAATAGGGTTCTACGCGGTGGCTGGTGGCCTTATGCCTACCCGCACCCTAGGACCGTCGCGGCGGCCCGCCGGGAACGGGGCGGGGGTCGTGACAATCGCGATCCGTGGCTTCCCCGCTGCCGTCTTCCTCCTCCTTCTCTGAGGTAAGCCTCCTCCTTCTCCTCCTCCTCCTCCTCCTTCTCATCCTCCTCCTCTTCTTTGTTTTGTTCTTGTTTTTAACGCTCGCCCGGCCCCCTCTCCTCATACTCTCTCGGTCGATGCCCTAGCTGCACGCCGACATCAAACTGATCTCACCTCCATCCCTAGCCTCGATCGGCGATCGAAGATTCTGCTTCTCCGCCGCCGTCGACCTCGCCGTCGTCTGAGGTAAGCCTCCTCCTCCTCCTTCTCTTCCTCCTCCTCCTCCTCCTGTTTGTTTTCTTCTTGTCTTTAACGCTCGCCCGGCCCCCTCTCCTCATCCTCTCTCGGTCGATGCCCTAGCTGCGCGCCGACATCAAACCTCCATCCCGAGCCCTAGCTACTCGGCGGTCGTCTGAGGTAAGCGATCCTCATACTCTCTTTTAACATTTATTAATTGCATATTGATTGTTTAGTCCGAGCCTGGTACACCGAATGCATTTTGTTTTTCAGGCAGTATCAGGAATTTTCCCTAATTCCTGTTGGGAAAATTCTTCACCAGTTGAGGGAGATGCAGATACAAATCCCCTCTTCTTTTACATTTTTAATAGTAAAAAAAGAGGTGGCATAAGATCCTCCATTGTGCTGGAGTTGTTTGTATGCCTATATATTAGTTGTTGAAGTTTGAACTAGTCTCCTAACGGGAGTTATTTAGACTAAACCTGAAGCCTTTTACACTAAACCCCTGCCCGGAGAAAATTGTACTAATGCAAGCAAATTTTGGCGCACGTCAGCTGCAGGAACTGATTAAGACTAAATATAAAGCCTTTGTAGTTTGTATATAATCCCCTTCTTAGAAAATTTTACATATAGATTTATATATATATGTCTGAAGCTGTATAGGACATGCAGACTTTATATTCAACCTGATAAATAGCTAGTTGAAAAGCAACACAACCAGGAGCATACATATCACTAAAACTTGTCAAACGTTGTGATGACAAGATCCTAAATTATAACTGCTGTATCAGTTCATGGATAATGGATGTTTGTTATACATTGCCTCCTCTTATACTAATCTTTTTATGTGCAGCATCCACTCAATGAAATGTTTTTCTTACATGGTAAGTTAAGGGAGATGTCAAGTTAGGTGTTGCGTCTCAGATGTATGTATCTATGTATGTATGTATGCTTAGCTAGACTTGGCTATACTTGAGCGGATTTCTAGGTCTAAATCGGATGATAAGAGTCCCACATCGATAATCTAGGTATTGGATGTAATGCTACTGTTTGACCTATTTGGCACTTATAGCTTTAGGTATCAGAAAGAATCAAATTGATTATGATATTTTTTCTTTTATTACACTATAGGCAAGTAGGGATCGATTGAGTTTTGTTTATCATAAAAAAAGAGCATGTTTTTGGCTTAGACTAGTTGTCACTGAATCATCTCCCATTTAGGTACTATTAATCACTGTAAGTTCCGGCTTTGCATCTGAAACCAAAGCTGAAACTAGACAATCATGTTAATGTCATTATTTGCTTCCACATGTCCCTTGAAGTTGGAACAACTTGAAGCGTAATCACTATTAAAATATATTATATAATTTTGTATTCTTTTATTGTTTGAATTTCCTTTTTCATCCAATAAAGTATGATCATGATTAGCTTATGGTTTGTTTTACTTTCTCTCTTGGCTGTGCTTTATTATTGTTTACTTGGAAGCCTTCTGTTGCTATTAATAAGCCATGCGGCCTGCAGCTTTATAGAAATGCTTATATACTCTCCTGATCTTGATTGTGGACTTATAAGACACTCTGCCACCTAATTCACATAATAGTCGTGTATGAGAAGAGAACAAAAGCTTTTTAATGTTAATCTCAGCCTCATATGCGGGGCTGCCTCTTCATATGCGACCACAACTTTTTAAAATTGTGGTTTTCTGAGTCAAAAAGTGGCAAAAAAAGTTATTACTGTAACTTAGTGACAATTTTCCATAAGAAAATTGGTGACTTTAAACTGCTTTGACAGTGAATAGACAATATTGCTTACCTCAATTGTTGCATTTGGTGGACTATATATGCTACTGACTGAAAATCTATATATGCTACTGACTGGAAATCTAAATGTTCTTTCCATGTTTATTTTAGTTTTATGGTTGTTCGCAATACCATGCTGAAACCCAAGTTAAAGGGATAGTGAGAACTGAAATGAAGTAGCTCTTTTACAAGGTAAAAAAGTAGGCAGTGGATTAAAAAAAAAGTTAAAGATGAGATGAGAGTGTATTTGAGAGGGAGATGCAGATACAAATCCCCTCTTCTTTTATTTTTTTAATAGTAAGTGTGGTGGTATGTGTTTTTGTATGAGTATGTGTGTTTTTTTAATTGTTCATTTTCTCCAATAGTTTTTTGCAAGAGCATACGTAGGTATGTTTTGGTAGGTCTTTATTAGTGTGGGGTTTGTGAGGTGGTCTAGGGCAAGGGGAATGTTTACAGAACCTTACTTTTTTGCATTGGGAACTGGGAGCTTTCCAGGGTTTTGAGGGTAATAGCCTTAAAGTAAACCTGCAACCTTATGGCTGTTGATGTCATCAGATGGTCCTATAATGTTGGGCTGCATGGGGTTGGCCTTAGCTAAATCAATGGGCTACGTCTTGTGTCTCTTATAGGGCTTTGATTGCTTGTGTCTCTTTTTGTACCATGATTTCGTATTGGTGATTCATACCCTAATTTCGTTTATTATTTTTTTATATTACTTGCAGTTCAATCAGTATTTTAATAGAATGGACAAAAGTTGGATAAATAAGTCGAGATCCAGTGCCGAATATTTGAATGGAGTTCAGAATTTCGTTAAATTTACTTCTGAGAAATCTGAAATGAATGGGAATATTTTTTGTCCATGTCAAAAATGTGTAAATTGTTATGCTATCGCTCCACAAATTGTTGAAGAACATTTGGTATGGAATGGTTTTCTGAAGGGTTATACAGAATGGATATTTCATGGAGAGTCTAAATTGTCGTCTTCATCTAACCAACCCTTAATTATAGAACACATTGCTAGTATTTGTTGCCCAAGGTGACAATCCAAGAGGGGGGGGGGGTGAATTGGTTTCTTCTAAATTTTGGTGTTTTAAAAGTTTTCTTAATTAAGTGCGGTGGATGCTTTCTTAAATTATTTGAATGAGTTAAACTAGAACAAAGATGGAAGATATTGCAAGAATAAACGTAAGCACATGCACAACACAAACACAACAATATATAGTGATTTGGTGCTCTCCTTAGCACCTACGTCCACTCCCCAAGCGACCCCTTGGGAATTCACTATAATCCCGCGGATTACAGTTGGATTGTTTTCCGGGCTCACAATCCAAAAACCTTTGTTGGTTTTACGGGCTCACCAACGAACCTTTACACTTTGGTTTTCCGGGTTCACCAAAAATCTTTGTTGGTTTTACGGGCTTACCAACGAACCTTTGTTGGTTTTACGGGCTCACCAACGAACCTTTACACTTTGGTTTTCCGGGCTCACCAAAAACCTATCCCGTTGGTTTTGCGGGCTAACCAACCAACCTTTACAAATAGTTTAACAAACAAAAAGAAAGATTCAAACTCCTAAATGAGCAAATGTAACAATATTAACTACAAAGAAGAGTTAGAAAATATTTATCGCTTTGAAGTGGCTTCTCTCTTCTTTGTCAAGGATGCTTCACTCTTCAAGGGAGGACGGAGCTCTTGATGACTCTTTGAATCTGCTCAACCTCTTTCTTTGATTTTTGAATGAAGCTCTTGAATGAAGAAGATTAGGGCACTTTTGTTTTCTTGTATACTCTTTGATATTCCTTGCAAAAGTTATTCTATCTGATGAATAGTGCCCCTTTAAATAGCTTCCCACATCCTTTGGACAAGCCCCAATGGTCAGAGTTCAAAAACTAGCCGTTACTCACCTTGGGAAGGACAAAAAGTACATCTGCAGAACTAGCCGTTACTGTTCAGCCCGTGTTTGGGTCGGCTCAACCTGTCCTTGGGTCGACCCAACTTTGCCTTGGGTCGACTCAAACATTCCTTGGGTCGACCCTCTCAGAAACCACAGAAACCTCAATTTTAGCCTTCCTTCCCATGGGTCGACCCAACCATTCTTTGGGTCGACTCAAAGTTCACTTGGGTCGACTCAACTTCTTCTTGGGTCGACCCTCTCAGTAATTCCAGAGAACCATTTTCTGTCTGTCTTTCTGTCTTGCCTTTGGGTCGACCCTCTCAGGGTTTGGGTCGACTCAAGCTTGGGTCGACTCAACCACTGTGTGGGTCGACCCTCTCAGTAAATCCAGAGAGCATTCTTCTGTTGTGTTTTGAGGTTCTTTGGAGGTTGGGTCGACTCATGCTTACCTTGGGTCGACCCAACTCACTGTTCATTTGTGCCATTTTTGCAGGAGTGTGCCAGATGACTTCTTGATGTACCGGGGTCGACCCAATCAACCTGTGGGTCGACTCAAACCACACTTTGCTGCATTCTCAAGGTTAGATTCATCCAAATGAACAAGGCCATTTATCCATTTTCAATTAAACAAATATACTGAGAGTAATGAACTTATAAATGAAGTATCAATTTAACTTATAGCATGATCTAGATAATTACTTGTTAATCATCAAAATAACACTATCATCCTCAATCTCCCCCTTTTTGATGATTACAAAATAAAGAGTATAAGCCTATTGATACTTGTCTTTAAAATCAGTTTATAAAAGGGATTAAACTGCTGAATTTCAGCTTTTCATATATACTTGTGAAATCTCTCCCTATATCATTTAAATGTTGCCAATTTGACTCTTTGAATTGCTCCCCCTTTCATTTATAATTCATTAGCGATGAAACTTCAAAAAAATGAGATAAAACATGAGTTTCAGGTTATGTATCGAGGTGTGAAAGGTGCGTGCCAAATTCTGAAATTCTATGTGCCAAATTCTGAAATTTGATAGAAATTTTTGACTTGATCATTTTCATTGTTGCAAATTGCTCCCCCTTGGATGTATATGCTTTCCTATATGATTTTTAATTTGTTTTACAAATTATTTCTCTTTCTTTCTTTACTTCTCCTCTTATTACTCTATCTTTACTTCTCCTCTATTACTCTTTCTTTACTTCTCCTCCTTTTTGTTACTCTATTTACTCTATCTTTACTTCTCCCCTATTACTCTTTCTTTACTTCTCCCCCTTTTTGTTATCATCAAATAGGTACATGGAAAAAGACACAATAAATAACAAACATTCAAACTTCATTGATCAAAATAGGAACATTTTAGTACATTCATGCCAAAAACAAAAGCAAATACAATGTTCCTTAATCAAAGTTTAAAGATACATGATCAACACAAAATACATATGAGAATTAGATACATATCCTAGGCTCTAAACAAGATCGTGAGACTCTCCCGGATTGCTTGGCTACGACTCTCTTGGGTTCCATTTCTCCAAGATCTTGAAGTAATCTACTGTTTGGAGATGATTGGAGAAGATTTGAGAGTGGAAAATAAGGTTTTCGGAAGAGGACAAAGGGTAAACAGTGCCCTAGATAGCTCACGGGTCCCCCTTTTAATAGTGGGATCCCGACGTTGGGTCGACTCAAGAAACTTCTTGGGTCGACTCAACGTTGGGTCGACCCTATTCTGGGTTGGGTTGACCCAAGTGCAGAATTTTTCTTTTCTCTTCCTTTTTGCTTCTAAAAATTTTTCTTGCTTCCAATCCTTATAAATTCTTTCTGGGACAATGATACATGAGTAAGGAATCTATAGATAACAAGTTTGACTCATGTTTCATGGATTTTTAGAAATTGGAGGAATGTATCATGAGACTACTTGCTCCCTTTTATATTTCTTCAATAAAAAGGATCACATATACCTAATTCTCTCCTTAGCGTGCAGAATCTATCTTCACTCAAGGGTTTTGTGAATATGTCGGCTAATTGTTTTTCAGTGCATATATGCTTAATACATATGTTTCCATTTTGCACATGATTCCTAATAAAATCATATCTTATTTCTATGTGTTTGGCTTTAGGAATGAGATATTTAGGATATAAGCCAGAAGTGATCTCTAAATGTAGATTCCAAAGATAGTTTTGAAATCAAGTGTAGATGGAATCTTTTTCAAGTTATTTCAAGAAGTATCAAGAATAATATTCAAAGAAAGCACGAATGAAACTTCAATACCCCTTTTTTTTTAATATATTAAGTATATAGCAACATGAGAGCAATCTAATTAATTTTTAGAGTATAGTATAAGAGCAGATAAAGATCAAAACTTATATACTCGAAAAATATAAGATTATGTTGAATCCTTAATTCTTAATGACTTCAAAGTTCTTTCATGATATAAAAGTATTGGAGCATAGATACCAAAATATGAATTTATGCAATGTAGGATACATAAAATTCAGGGCTTTGAAAGTTCTTTGAAAGCTCTCTTAAAGACTTTCTTTTACTCCTTTAAAGATCATATCATCAAAATCAATTAAAATGAATTGGCTCATGATTGAAACACTAAAGTGCAAGCCAATAAGAGCTCATTAGTAGATTCCAAAGTAAATTTCCAATACTAAGACAAATGGAATCCTTTTCACTTAGTTTTCAAAACAAGTGATTTACCAATTAAGTACAGATGAAAATCCAACTTTCAAAAGATATTCAATGAGGCACAAAGTTTAATACCACTTTACATTTAGTATTCTTTCTCTCATCTTTAGTTGTGAATTTACATGATTAAGTTCTATATGATCTCTCCCTCTGAAATTTTCTTTCTCCCCCTTAATTAATCATTCCATTTGAGAGTTTTAGAATTTGTTCAATAAAATTGTCAATCTCAAAAATATATTTTATTTTCATAAGACTCAAGGTTTGAGATAAGACAACCTTTATAGAACTCATCTCAAGGTATAAACTTATTATATAATTAAAGCAAGTCTTGCAATATAAGGAAGTTCATCAAAATCAATCCATAAAATTCAAGGTATGCATCAAATTAAAGTAACTTTAGGATAAGATACTGAATATCTAAAGCTCCCCCTTAAAAGATGCATTCTTCTTTAATTATTCTTATCTTTTGTTGAATTTCAGATTTTAATGATAAACGTGAATAAAACTGAAACTTTATGATATCAAGAATGTAGAGTGATCTAGAATTATTCCAAATTTATAGCAATCACTCTTTTTAATCTTTTAAGAACAAGTTATGCTTCCTCTTAATCTTTCTTTTAAGAATCATTTGAGTGAGCTGAAATATTTCTAAACTTAAGATCATTCACTCTTTTAATAATATATATATACATATATATTTTGATAGAAGTCTTTAATAATGTAGGAGAGGAAAAAAAACATATAGATGATCATTGAAGTATATATATTTATAGAACTCAATTTCTTAATCAAAGTTTTTCAGCAATGTATATATGAAGCACAATAAATCTTTTCAATATCAAAATAAAATCACATATTTAAAAATATTTGTTTGCAATCAAGATCATCGAAAGACACATCATTCAGACCAATATTAGTACACTTTGAAGATAAGAAATGATATGTTTCAGATGCGTATCGGGGCAAGCAATCAAGGCATCAGAATTATTCTATTTTTCTTAAGCTGTAGTTTTATCTAGAAATTCATATTGAGTTTAAGCTTTTATACAAAATCAGATTCTGAATTTCATAAAGATTCTCAAGGAGGCTTTCAAAGTTGTAATTTGAGATATGTATCTTCACATTGTAGCTCATCTTAAATCATTACGATTGAAAACACATATTTCAAACATATAAGAGCATATTCAGAATATTTGTATTTATGTTGAGTTTTGGTATGAATTTGAACATTATATACCAAAGTTAAGCAAGTTGAAGGATAAAACAAAATCAATTCATTTTGCCTAAATAGAGATATCCTTCTCTTCTCCTTTTTACAAATTTATTCAACTTTCAGATTTTAAAGATGATTGTGAACGACAATTCTGAAATTTCTTTTCAATAATACCAAATAAAAATTTTATGTAGTATTTCAAACATTCAATCAAATTGTCCAAGCATGGAGCATTACAAAATATTGAGAACCCATAATTTAAGACATCATGCCATATGCAAAATATATTATGTGTTAAGTCATGCATTAAAATATTAAGAGCAAGCATATCAATGATCAAAATCAATTCTTTTCAAATAAACTCCTCCTATTTAAATATAATCTTGTACTGATTTCATCCTTAAAGTGTGTTTTCAAGTGATTAAAAATTTGACTTGATTCTTCTTATATACTTTCATTTTTACCTTCTTATGCTCTATACTCTATTTGCTCCCTATCCGGTGGAGTTGGAAGGGGCACGAGGTACTACCACTAGCCTCCCTCTTGTGCCGTCCCTAATATACCCTACACCGAATAGTTGGGTCAAATAGTGCCGGGTACTACCACTAGCCTCCCCATTGGCACCATCCCTATAATGAGCAATGTAGAAATGTTAAACTGTTCTCTTTAGCAACAAGATATTCACTCCAAACTCTCCCTATTTAAATATAATTAATTACGGATTTTATCCCTTCCAAAAGAATGTTCACACAAGTCTCACAAATATGCTGAATATATTATGCTTGCGCTGCTTTTACTTAAGATTGGAGTATTTACTTAGCTTTTACTTCTTCTGAGCAATGTTCATTTTCTTTTTCTTTATCTCTCTCTCTTTTTGTCATTTTCAAGTAGTTACATGAAAGAGCAGAATAAAGAATTAATCTAATATGCTGCATATAAATATATATCATGCAAACAACATTTTCATTATGCCCAATGATTCATAGCTTATCACAAGTTATTTTGAATTAGAAACTTGAGGCATAAACTTGTGTATTTCATGGTTATGCATTATACAGGCAAAAGTGAACTTCAATTTAATCATACCATGAAACAATTATCATTAGCATGAGAATGAAGCATGATATCAAGAAGATTAGCAATTAAATGTTTAATCATGCTACCATATAATTTCAGACTATTAATTTTGCTCAACTAACTCACAAGAGAAGGGTTTAGATTACCAATGCATTTAGCATTCTTCAAGCCAAATATCTTTTAAATTCTTTACATCCTTGGCTGAAGAAAATCTCTCTTTTTTTTGTTTGCAAGGGGATGTTTATTGTATCTTTCATCGAGGTGTCCTTCAAGTTGAAATTTCTTGCTCATAAGTCCTGTATCATTAGCTAAATCTTTTTCTTTTCTTAAAGGCAATTCATTAGGTTCTCTAGGATACAAAAACATTCATACAACATATTTCTTAACTAGATGACTCAACATGAGACATGATAATAATTGAATTTGAGTCACTTTACTCAAGAGATTGCCTAAATATAAGCAAGCACAAGTCACTTGAACTAAAGAGATAACTTCATTAAGTAAAATGGTTCAAGGACAAGCATGTGAGGCAATAGAAGGATTCATCAAGGTCAAATCAAATTTTTTTTATTTTCAGAATTAATTTAGCTTAGATTCTATTTGCTTAAGATAATTATCAATAAGATATACAAGTTGAGTTTTAATCAAATTATCTTAAACAGTTGTTTCTATCAAAAATTTTGATTATGATTTAGTTTTCAACACTAATAATCATGTTTCAGGGAGTTGAGCAATCTTCTTTTAGAGCAATTAGGATTTTATTTTGACTTATGAGTGATAGTTTAAAAGAATTAATATTCATGCTTTAAAAGATTTTTATGATCAAGTTAAGCATGACATGTTACAATTAATCAGTAGAATTTGAGATAATATTAGAGAAAGATATTAATCATGGATACAATGATTATGCTCAATGAAGTTTTAACATGAAGGCATGAAATCAGCATCAATCATTTATACTAGAGAGAAAAATTTAGATTTTGAAAACTTGAAGGAGAAAGTTATACATATTCATTCATTGTTTTCTTATCATCATGCAAGCACTAGAAAATTTCATGCTAAGATCGTGTAGATAAGATTTGTCATACATACAAGGCATTTAATAAATATTCAATAGCCTAACTGAATTTATAAAGTTAAGCATATCAAGACATAAAATGACAATTTAAATTACATTCACAAATGATGAAATAAAATTTATTTATAAGTCACGTGCCATGGCACCCAATTAAGAGTTTCACATGAGCTTCAAGGGCTGCTTTGACACATTTGCAAGATAATCTCAGTTTTCATTTTAGGTACCCAAGCTTGCTTGGGTCTTTGAGAGTTAGTGTATATGGTTCCTTTTGGAATCCAAATCTGTTTAATTGTAATAATTTTATCATTTGATTTGCTTGTATTGAAACAATAGGTAAAGTTTTTATGCCTATTCTTTTCATATTTGAAACAAGTTATCTTATTTGATGGTTTGCTTGGTGAATTAATTACCTTTTTATTTAGGGGTTTATTGTTAAGTAAGGAAGTCCAGTCAAGTTTTGATTTATCAAAATTAGCATGTTGGCTTTCAAACATTGTTTTTAATCTTTCTGAACTTACAGTGAATTTGTTAATAAAAGATTTCAGTTGGTTAACCTTTTTACTTAAGTTTTGATTTTCTTTAATTAAATTCTGATTTTTCTGAATTAATTCTTCTGAATTTAACCTTAAATGTTCATTCTCAAAATTTAATTTGTCTTTCATTTCAACGGTAGAATTTCTTTCTTCTGACATTTTCAGATTTAGCTTTTTATTCTTTAAACTAAGCTTCTTATTTTTTAAATTAAGCTTCTTGTATTCTAAGTATAAATCAGAAAAAGCATCATGAAGTTCATCAAATGTAAAATCAGATTGAGCTTCAGTATATACTTGATTTTTGAATGAGAAATCACTTTGTGTTCGAGTATATACCTCATCTTCATGTGCTACAAAGCATAGATTTTCAGTTTCAGTTTGATACTCTTCTTCTTCGGAACTAGTTTCAAATTCACTAGAAACGTTAGTGCATTCATATTTAACTTCAAGCATATTCCATATTTTCTTAGCAGTTATGCAAAAAGATATGCTATTAAGTTCACTATCATCCAATGCACAATATAGAATATTCATGGCTTTTGCATTTTGCTGAGCCCTTTCTTTATCATGATTAGTATTTGTGTGTAGCCCATTGACTATGATACTCCATAAATCGTAGTCATGTGCTTGAATGAAAATGCGCATGCGTGCTTTCCAATATGTGTAGTTTATACCATCAAATAGTGGAGGTCTATCAACTAATTGTCCCTCACTCATAGAACATCCCACTTGGGTTGTCATGATCTTTAACTCTTGATTGTGAGATCAATGAGTACTATTAGAGCACCTTGCTCTGATACCACTTGTTGCCCAAGGTGACAATCCAAGAGGGGGGGGGGGGTGAATTAGTTTCTTCTAAATTTTGGTGTTTTAAAAGTTTTCTTAATTAAGTACGGTGGATGCTTTCTTAAATTATTTGAATGAGTTAAACTAGAACAAAGATGGAAGATATTGCAAGAATAAACGTAAGTACATGCACAACACAAACACAACAATATATAGTGGTTCGGTGCTCTCCTTAGCACCTACGTCCACTCCCCAAGCGACCCCTTGGGAATTCACTATAATCCCGCGGATTACAGTTGGATTGTTTTCCGGGCTCACAATCCAAAAACCTTTGTTGGTTTTACGGGCTCACCAACGAACCTTTACACTTTGGTTTTCCGGGTTCACCAAAAACCTTTGTTGGTTTTACGGGCTTACCAACGAACCTTTGTTGGTTTTACAGGCTCACCAACGAACCTTTACACTTTGGTTTTCCGGGCTCACCAAAAACCTATCCCGTTGGTTTTGCGGGCTAACCAACCAACCTTTACAAATAGTTTAACAAACAAAAAGAAAGATTCAAACTCCTAAATGAGCAAATGTAACAATATTAACTACAAAGAAGAGTTAGAAAATATTTATCGCTTTGAAGTGGCTTCTCTCTTCTTTGTCAAGGATGCTTCACTCTTCAAGGGAGGACGGAGCTCTTGATGACTCTTTGAATCTACTCAACCTCTTTCTTTGATTCTTGAATGAAGCTCTTGAATGAAGAAGATTAGGGCACTTTTGTTTTCTTGTGTACTCTTTGATATTCCTTGCAAAAGTTATTCTATCTGATGAATAATGCCCCTTTAAATAGCTTCCCACATCCTTTGGACAAGCCCCAATGGTCAGAGTTCAAAAACTAGCCGTTACTCACCTTGGGAAGGACAAAAAGTACATCTGCAGAACTAGCCGTTACTGTTCAGCCCGTGTTTGGGTCGGCTCAACCTGTCCTTGGGTCGACCCAACTTTGCCTTGGGTCGACTCAAACATTCCTTGGGTCGACCCTCTCAGAAACCACAGAAACCTCAATTTTAGCCTTCCTTCCCATGGGTCGACCCAACCATTCTTTGGGTCGACTCAACTTCTTCTTGGGTCGACCCTCTCAGTAATTCCAGAGAACCATTTTCTGTCTGTCTTTCTGTCTTGCCTTTGGGTCGACCCTCTCAGGATTTGGGTCGACTCAAGCTTGGGTCGACTCAACCACTGTGTGGGTCGACCCTCTCAGTAAATCCAGAGAGCATTCTTCTGTTGTGTTTTGAGGTTCTTTGGAGGTTGGGTCGACTCATGCTTACCTTGGGTCGACCTAACTCACTGTTCATTTGTGCCATTTTTGCAGGAGTGTGCCAGATGACTTCTTGATGTACCGGGGTCGACCCAATCAACCTGTGGGTCGACTCAAACCACACTTTGCTGCATTCTCAAGGTTAGATTCATCCAAATGAACAAGGCCATTTATCCATTTTCAATTAAACAAATATACTGAGAGTAATGAACTTATAAATGAAGTATCAATTTAACTTATAGCATGCTCTAGATAATTGCTTGTTAATCATCAAAATAACACTATCATCCTCAGTATTGGATCTAGTAACACAGACAGAAATCCTGTTGTAGAAGATGATATGAGGGGCTTACTCAGAGATGCTCTTGAACATAATATTAGAAATTTAACAGATTTTAGTGGAGAGCAAGAAGGAGCTCCAATAGGTGATGAGCATACCGTTACTGAATCTATACATGTTGAGGAACCTATATACTCTGAAGATAACACAACTCGGTATCATAACTTGCTGAAAGATTGTGATAAAGAACTATATCCGGGTTGTAAGAATTTTACGAAGATTTCTTTTATGGTGCATTTATTTCATTTGAAATATTTGAATGGATGGTCTGGGAAGTCTTTTACTATGCTTCTTCAATTATTAAAAGATGCATTTCCAGAAGGTGTTATTTTACCGTCAACTTCTTATGAAGCCAAAAAACTAGTAAAAGACCTGAATCTTGGATATGAGAAGATTCATAGTTGTCCAAATGATTGTATTTTATATCGTGGTGATAATATTAATGAAGATTCGTGCCGAACATGTGGGTCTTCACGATGGAAAAAACAAAATGAAGACGGGCATGATTTGTCGAATGAAGTGGATGCTACACAGTCTAAAAAAATTCCGGCTAAAGTTTTGAGGTATTTTCCTCTCATACCTAGATTGAAAAGGATGTATGCATCATCAAAGACGGCTTCCTTAATGAGATGGCATGATGAAGGACGTACAAGGGATGGAATGTTAAGACATCCAGCGGATAGTTTAGCATGGAAAGCATTTGATGATAGGCATCACGAATTTGCTTCTGATGTTCACAGTGTAAGGCTGGGTTTGGCAACTGATGGATTTAATCCATTTCGAACGATGAGTTCTACATACAGCACTTGTCCAGTTGTTTTGGTTCCATATAATTTGCCACCATGGATGTGTATGAGACAGTCTTCACTCATTCTGTCAATGGTTATTCTCGGTGATAAGAGCCCAGGTAATGATATAGATATTTTTCTGCAGCCTTTAATAGATGAATTGAAAAAGCTATGGCAGGGTGTTGATGCATTTGATGCTTTCACTGGCCGAACATTCAAATTGCGTGCAGCTCTTATCTGGACAATCAATGATTTTTCTGCATATGCTAATGTATTCGGTTGGAGCACTAAGGGGCGTATTGCATGCCCTTCTTGTGGAGATTTAACTCATTCATATTGGTTAAAACATGGAGGAAAATTCTGTTATATGGGTCATCAAAGATGGTTAGAAGCAAATCATCCATTTCGACATCAGAATAATCAGTTTGATGGTACCATAGAGTTGCAATCTGCACCTATTCCACCAACTGGAACTGAAGTTCTTAAACAAACTCATGGCACTAACTATATACCTGGTAAGGCATTCAACAGTTCAAAGAAGCGGGGAAGGGGGGATGTTGGCAGCTCAGTGACACAGGTTTTTGAGGACGCTGATAACTTCGAGAATGATGACAGTATTTATGAACAGAAAAATGACGATGGCACAAACTCGGTATCTACACAGAAGTAGTTATGGAAAAAAAGGAGCATTTTCTTTGAATTACCTTATTGGGAGTATAATCTTCTTCGACATAATCTTGATGTCATGCATATAGAAAAGAATGTTTGTGATAATTTGATTGGAACAATGTTAAATCTTGAGGGAAAGACTAAAGACAACTTGAAAGCGTGTCTTGATTTGAAAGACATGGGCATAAGACAAGAGCTTCATCCGAAAGAACAACCCAATGATAAATATTTTATACCTCCTGCATGTTACACAATGTCTACTCCAGAGAAAGATCTTTTTCTAACGGTTTTGAAAAATATGAAGGTTCCAGATGGGTATGCATCGAATATTTCAAGATGCGTTAATCTTAAAGAGCGAAAACTTACGAATCTTAAAAGTCACGATGGCCATATTTTGATGCAAGATATCTTCCCATTGGCTTTAAGATCATCAACACAGAAACAAGTTCTTGCAATTGTGACTCAGTTATCATCCTTCTTTAAGGCATTATGTTCCAAAGTTCTAGATCCCAAGGAGCTTGATCAATTGGAGTCTAATGTTGCACTAACACTGTGCCATATGGAGAAGATCTTTTCTCCTGGGTTTTTTACTATTATGGTTCATCTACTTATTCACTTAGCGGCGGAAGCTAAACTTGGTGGACCGGTTCACTACCGATGGATGTATCCTATTGAGAGGTGATATTCTAAACTCTAATGTCCATATTTATTATTAATATGAATATATATCCTATTATCTTCCTCGATGTTGATGTTGAGCATTAAAATTTACTGTTGAAGGTATCTTGTGCGCTTAAAGGAATATGTACGCAATCGAGCCTATCCCGAGGAATCGATTGCGGAGGGATATATTGCTGATGAGTATTTGACATTCTGCTCGAGATACCTTGAAGGAGTTGAAACTGCTTTTAATCGACCACAAAGGAATTACGATATTATACATAATGCAGAGGAGTACAAGTTCTCATCTGGTGGAAGATTTGTGGGGAAAGCTGAAAGTACTGTAATTCATCATAAATTATTGGCACAGGCACATCGTTATGTCTTACTTCACAGTGACTTAATATCCGAGTATCGCAGGTCAGTATGGTTATAACAAATCACAATTTACTGTCATATCAGATATAATATTCAAAACAAATAAATTTTTTTCTCGTGCAGAGATTTTTTAGTGGCTCAGCGAAGCGCCAACAATAACATTCATCCTACCCCAAGGATTGAGCAAAGATGGTTGGTTGAGTTATTTCCTGAATGGTTATTAAAACAGGTTAGACGTTGAATCCTATTAGGTCTTTTATTATATTCTACGATCGGAACTTTGTAAAATTAATTATTATCTGACTTAAATTTTTTAGGTACCGACCATGATGGAGAGACATTGTTCCAATGAATTAATAGTCCTTGCTCAAGGTCCGAACAATATTGTCAACAGATATGATGGGTTCATTATAAATGGTTTTAAATTTCATACAAAAAAACGTGAAAAATTTAGAAAAACACAAAATAGTGGAATTATGGTTGAGGCGGACGGAAAAATTTATTATGGTGCCCTAACAGATGTTTATGAGTTGGATTATTACGGAAACTTTAAGGTAGTATTATTTCGATGTGATTGGGTGGATATAAACTCATCTAGAGGTTTGAGGCAAGATATAAATGGCTTCACACTAGTAAATTTTTCAAGGTTGATACATACTGGTGTGCTATTGAAAGATGACCCATTTGTTTTTTCATCTCAAGCTCAACAAGTGTTCTTCGTGCAAGACTCTAAAGATAAAGATTGGTCTGTTGTTATTAAGACTAAACCTAGGGACTTGTATGATATGGGAAAAGGGTTAGCAGAGGAGGATGATGAGACTTATACTCAGTGTATGCCTTTTAATGTTCCGCCAATTGATGAACTGAATTCTACTAGTTTGGTTAGGATGGATGTTGAATGAGAGCTGGCTAGTTTCTTAATGGTAAGTAAAACATTAGTTTTATGCATTAAATTATTTTGCAATTTATAAATTATTTCTATACTTTTAATATTTAACTAATATTGATTCTTTTTTGTGCATACTAGATTACAATATGCCGCGAGGCATATTATCAATTATGATATATGAGTTAATGTATCACATTATTCTTAACTTCTAAGGTTTTTTTTTATTTTTTTTGTAGATTCCTGATACTTCAAACGCTTGTAGAGATGATGATGGAGCTGAATCCCGTCCCTGATGCATTCTAGATTATCTTTTATGAGTTTGATATGTATATGTTTCTGCTTTTTCATAGTACATTGTAATTTGCTTTTTTAGAGTACATTGTAATTTGTATGGCAGCTTTTCTGATATATGAGTTAAAAACATGGAGTTTTAATCAGATATATCAGTATTCATATTTTGAATGATCTGAGTATTTGTGTCAATGTAATACAGGTTCATATTGTTATAATATATGTTTTGTAATTTGTATTTTATAATACTGATTATTGTTTTATTTTTTTAAAAAAAAGACAATTCCCGACGCTTTTAAGCGTCGGTAAAAAAGGTCGTGGCACCACCGGCACGCTTGTGCCGACGCTTCAAAAGCATTGGCAATTGAGCAATTTCCGACACTTAAAAGCGTCGGGGAAAAGTTAATGCCGACGCTATATAAGCGTCGGTAAATCAGGAATTGCCGACGCTAAAAAGCGTCGGGGAAAACGCTGTGTCGGTTTATCGCCGACGCTATATAAGCGTCGGTAAAGCCATGTTTTTGCTGACGCTTTACTCCTGCGTCGGCAAAAACTTTTGCCACTCTGGTATATCCGATGCTTTGCCGACGCTTGGCTTTGCGTCGGGGGTATTTTAGCCGACGCTAATTAGCGTCGCCAAAGCTCCACGAAAGCGTCGGGATAGGTCCTTTTTTCTGTAGTGTATGCAATCACTTTGTCCTCTTCCATCATGTTGCCAGCCAGTTAGATCGTTCGAGTATAAAATATTGCTCGTTGTAACTGGCATCTGTTTATGACGGGACCAGTTGCTGGAGCTGCAGCTGCGGCTGGTGGCTCTGAAATGGTCTACATCTGACAGCGTTTTAGTTGTAGGTCGCATCCACAGTGCTGTGATTTGCTTTGTCCAGGTCTAGGTCCAACAATTCTTTCAAACACTTCAAATTGCTTTTTCATGTTTAGATTCACCAGTGTTTTAACTTCAGCGAATTGTGTTCACCAAGTGAATTATGCTTCCCTAACTTAGGTTTAGTACATTTGATTGTTTATTTGATCCACAGAAAATAACCATTGCATGTTTACATGTTTGTAATGCTGTGGGTATATGAACAGGGACATTTCTTTTGTTACGAGAAAGATATTTCATAAGCTTGTTTTGCAAATTTTTTCACCTTGTGACATGATTTGCTACATAGAATTCACAATTTGTGATGCTTTTCTGGTACCAAGGCCAGGCAGAACTGTAGCAACATAAAATAGCATTATGGTGTCGTGAGCCTCAAACGGTCCTGGTACAAGATGCAGCAGATAAATTAGCAGTAACGTGATTTTTAGGAGTTGGAGAGGGGTAAGGTGGTCATACCCCCTCTGGTGCTTGAAGGAGGTCCCGTGTTCAAAGCTTGAGAGCCATTCCTCGTAGTGTTGAGTTCTCCTAGTTTGAATCTGAAACTATTACTGTAAGGACCGTGTGGGTATATATTTAGTCCCACATCAGTTATTTGCTGGGTAGATCTTGAATACTTATATAGGATCAAAAAACCTAAATAATACCTTACGGCTAGCCATTTTAGGTGAGGTCCTAAGTTATTACAAATGGTATTAGAGTAGCTTCAGTCCATAATCTATGTGGACTATGAGACACTGCAGCACGGATCCATTAGAACTGACCATTGTGTTTGTGATTAGATTTGAATGGATTTGAACCCTTAGCCTGACGAGAACACCAGGGCTTAAATGAGGAGAGATGTGAGGACCTATGCGAGCGTGTGTTTAGTCCCACATCGGTTATTTTCTAGATAGATTTTGGATACTTATATAGGATCAAAAAATCCAAATAATATCTTTCGGCTAATCATTTTGGGTGAGGTTCTAACTGGCTGGGAAAAGTAATGGTCTAATGCGCTCCGAGATATACTATATTTTGACTTTCTTGGATATATCCATACTAGATCTGTATGAAGCAGTGCATACATAATCACGTGGCTAGATTTGAAAGCATTGGTAAGGCTGTGGAGCGGGTACCTCATAGGCTCAATACTCATAGCAATGGAACTCTAGTGCATACATAATCACGTGGCTAGATTTGAAGGTGATGCTCTGGGCCATGGGAAACGTAAGGCTGTGGCAGAGAAAAAGAAAATTATGAGATACCTTTGCTAGAGTAAACAGGCATATGTTCTACCCTCGTATGAAAACTTGAACGAACGATGTATTTTTCTTTGTTGTGATATTTAGTTAGCAATTGGTGCAGCAAATGGGTTGGGATGGGTAAGTTGAAAAAGATAGAGGGACTCAGCTATGGTCATCAGATGGATCCAGCAGATAACTGGCGATGCGGATGTATGCCACCCTCTGATTCAAGACATTCGAGCTTTGGTCTGTGGTGGGGTGGATCTTCAGGCCATGCATGTCTATAGAGAAGCTAATAAGGCTGTGGACTGGTGGACACATACATGGCCAACCACTCTAAAGACACTATTTGAGTTGGAAAGAGTGAGCTGCCTAGTGCGCTCTGAGATATACTATATTTTGACTTTTTTGGATATATCCATATTAGATCTGTATGAATCATTCATTTCAGCAAATAATAATAATAATAATAATAATATATATATTGGTTATTTTAGAATTAAAGAAAATAGATAGATATAGGTGGTTATAAAAATTATAAATATTGAATCCAATGTTATAGCTACGGGCATTAGGGATTGTGAATTATAGTGGAGCGGGTGTTAACTTCCTCATAATTAAAATGTCATTATTCATGTCCGATCGCGTTCACCCCACGTATCACTCGTCGCACTCCGGGAAGGGTTGGTATTTGCATGCGAGGCGCATCATTGCCTCCCTTTCCTAACATTAAATTAAAACAAAAATCTATCATTTGTCTCTAGCTTTCTATCTCACGGGTGACTTCTTCTACGTTTGGGTCCATCGACGGCTTCATCCGGTACAGTCTTCAATGATTAACGTCTAAAAGGAAAAAAATGATTGATCTTCTCTCATGAGGTCAACCATTAGATTTTGCACTGCACAGATGTCAAAGCACTTCAAATATCTCCGTGTGAATCTAGAAGCGACCATTTCGCCCTGGGAGGGAAGAGAGAATCCTTCTCATTAACCACCATCCTAATCAGCGGTAGAAATGAGTGATGTCCAGCATGAATTTTTCTTTTTAGAAAACTCTGAGAACAGCCATGGTTGACACAATCTTTCTTAGGAGGCCCACAAAAGAAGAATAATCCTCGAGTTTGGCAAGTAGTGTGCCTTCAATCAACGCTCTGCACGCTTGTGAAGCATCCAGCTTCAATATGCCTTATGGTAACTGATTTTAGCTGACCTTGTTCGCTTGTGATGTTGGAGAACCACAATTTATACAAGTAGATTAGGCCAAGGTGTATGATCGCGAGAAATATTTGTAGATACCAGATCGTTGAAATCATTTGTCCCCTTTGAAAAGGTATTCGATCTCTGGTCCAACATAGCTTCGATCAGGGGCGGCCCATTGCATTTGGGAGCCTAAGGTGAAATCATCAGAAGAGATTTTTTTTAAAAATAATAATTTTTTTAATAAGTATAAAATATTTTAAAAATTTATTTAAACCTAATTCGTCAAGCTTTTTGAGATGCAAAATTACTGATCAAACTTTTATACTGAAGATTCATTAAAATACTACAAAACATCAACTATGCATAGAAATATCAAAATTACATCAGAAACTAAAAATTTCTAAAACAATCTAAATGACAAGTTCAATTGATTGGGTCACCACTTTAACATGATAACAAACAATTGAAAATTTTAACTATGCAACTTATATAACCTATTTGTGCAAACAAGGAAGCACAAGAGGATTGCAATGAGATTTTTCTTTTTTGTTCTTGTGTATCCATAACCAACACAAGCAGAGAAAAGGTAATGGGAATACATTACATAATAGTTCAATTTAAGAATACATGACTCTTCTAGAAATTAGCAGGAAGCAATATCTATAATGCACTTCTTCTCATAGAGAAAACAATTTTCTATCTTCATCTCATGATGCACAAGAAAAAATATATGCACCAGCAACAGGGGAATGCAATGCTGATGCTGAGAAACAAAATACCAAAAAAAAAAAAGCATAAGGGCGATCATTAAATAAATCTACCTTCGGATTTTTTATAACAGCAAGAAACCTTTGACTCAAGATGCCGAGATCGAACCAACGCAACCCTTGGCCTCGAATCCCAGAGCTGGAGTGTCTAATGGTGAAGAGCTAATGGTGAATCCTCGCGAACCCTTAGGGATTTGAAGAGCTCCTGCGGCCCAAAGATACTCATATATCATGACTAAATCCAGAAATAAAGAACAGGTCGATAATAAAGATGAGATCTTTTACCCTTGATCTTTCAGACAGCACAGAGGGAGTGATCTGCTTGTACTTTGGAACTTTGGAGAGCATCTTATCATAGCTCGCCTGATCGAAGAGCACAGCATTGTTCACCTTCTCCTTTTGCTTTCCCTTGCTCCACTTCTGCAATCCAAACCCTAGTTAGCCAATCCAATGTCAAAACCCTCCGATTCCCAAACACTAACCTGAAACCATATCGCATTACCTTCTTCTTTTGCTTCCCTCCACCGGATTTGGCCGGCCTGGAAGACGGGGGAGGAGCCTTCTCCTTCTTCGGCGCCAGTCCTGAGAATAAAAGGAGAGATCAGATATCAAAACCTCGAGTACAATCGAATCGGAGGGAGAAGAGGAAGATTTTATTACCATTTCGTAGGGGATGTTGGGCTTGTACTGTTAGGGTATCGGAAGCCGACCTCAGCGAAGAAAGCAAGCAGCGGCGTCCTAGAGGGTCTTTTTATCTCATGGGAGTCGGATAAAATAAATATAGAACTCCCGGGGAGCCAGAGTTTTGCCGAGTTCATTAGACACGAGGATGATCGGAACCGTTGGATCCGCTGAAAATTCAAAATTTTACTGTAGCTCTTCCTTCGGCTACGCCCTGCAGTGGGCCTTTCCTTTGGGCCAGGGTTTTAGGCGGCCACCTAGGTCATGGCCGCCTAAGGCCTTGGCCCACTTCGATAACACAAAACAACACCAACCCCCCTTGAAAAGGTACTCGTTCTTTGGTCCAACATAACTACAGTATCGGCATATGTAACAACTCAGGACTTTATCCAACATGACTAGTTGAAAGGTATTTTTTAGGTTATTTAGTTTTGTATAAGTATCCAAAATCTTTTCGACGAATAATCGAGATGAAACTAAACACAAACCCCTACAGATTTTTACAGCATGTTAGAGGAGACTAGAATTTTCTTTCCCAGAGTTTTTTCTCTTCTTCGTGGAGTACTAGCTGCCTAACAGAATTGAATGATAAAAAATATATCTACTGACATGAGTGGTGGGAGACAAAACAGGAAGGCTACCATCCTTCTAAAACCCGTATCAGAAGAGCAAAAGACATTGCTTTCAAACTTCAGATAGTTGTTGCATACCAGAAATCTTGTCCTTGTTCGAGAATATCTACTTGGGACATGAAAAGTCTCAGTTGCAAAGGATAAGAATCAGACATATTTGTGTTAAAGAAATTCTGATTTTATATGGACAACAGTCAAAAACAAAGAGCACCATTTTCTTTTTGGCAGTGCAGAAAATGACAGTATCACACAGGCAACCCTTCGGACGCTAATGATAAATACTGAGATATAAAGATGTACCAAAAAAAACCTCGGATATAAAGATACTATTCTCCACAAACCAACCAAACTAGTCATCTTTTTAGCTCCAGAGAACTGAATGATAGGCTAGCTTCCACAAATTTACTAGTGTTTGATCAAAGATAGTTCTCACCAGTGTCATTATTGCACTGAATTAACAACATCCATAGGAGTTCTCATAGTTGACCGAAGAGTTTTCATATATATAATTGCACGTGTATTCTTCTTAGATGGCAATCTTTTTGGAATTTCAAGTCCTGTTTCACACCTCATCTATTCCCCTACCGCACTTCAATCAGTAAGCCTTCCCAACTAGAGCCACATGGTTTATAAAGTAAAAAATTAATGAAAGTTTTCCCACTGGTCTCAATTTCCATTTGGTGCCACAAGGTTTACACCACAACAAAATTGCACTGATATGATGGATATCTATTAGCCGATGGCTCCATCTTCCGATGTCATACAAATATCATGTTGAGAAGGAAATACTAATGAAATTTGGTCATTTATGCAGGAAACAAGAAGAATGCAACAGATATTGTTCTTAAAATAGCCATACATCCAGTGGCATCATCCTTGCTAATCTCCATCACCTGCATTTGCTTCTGGACAAGGTGGAAGTCGGCAAAAAATCTACTATGTAAGTGATACGTATCTGCAAAAAATTGTTTCCTTTCCCAGGAATTTTTGTTAAAGAGCTTCACTGAGATGGGAGACCAAATGTCTAAAGAGAGCAATATGATGAAATCTTGTTTGAACTGTAAGGTATAAACTTAGGTTTGATGTAATTAAGCAATAAGCCATGCACTGTTTGATCCTCTTCATAGGCCAAAATAGACCTATCAAACTAGGTCCACCGGTGCATAAGTCCATTGCAGGTGCAATAACGTATTTACATTACAGAAAAAGTCGGTTTTACCGATGCTTTTTTGCCGACGCTTTTTATATGCATCAGCAATTTTCTGTCCACCGCCAAAATTTGCCGACGCTATTAAAAAGTGTCCGCAATAGACGACGTTAATAAACGTCGTTATACTCACTGGCCTAAGACGAGAGAGAGAAGAGATTAGGGGTGGCAATCAAGTCGGATCGGATATAAACAGGTCAGGTCATATGTAGGTCGGGTCAAAAAATTATAAATCTGAACCCGATCTATTTATTAAACATGTCAGGAATTACAACCTGAACCTATCATATTTAATAAACAGGTAATCCGACCCGACCGTTTAACCTGTTTAATAAACTAGTAACCTGCTTGCCCAACCCGACCCGACCTGTTTAACCTGTTTAGCCTATAAAAAAATAATTCGAAAGCCACCTTAGCCGAATCTACCAAAATTAGCATAAACCCAATTCTAAAGACGAAATTAGATAATCGAAACCCCCCAAGAGTTTTAATTAATCCAATAGAATGAGGTTCACATCTAAATGATCACAAAACTAGACACCAAGATCGCTACTGGACACAAAAGTTAAAAAAAAAAGACATTAGACAAGAAATCAAGAAACTAGCACAACCGCACTAGAAAACCTTCTTTGGAAACCAGATGAAAAAAGAATCAAATAAATCACCATCAAGCACCGGAATCAAACTAGAAATCAAGAACTATAAGAATGGGGAAGTTACCCTAAAGAAATGCCAAAACTGGGCAGGAAATGAAGGATTATATATCAAGAATACAAAGAAGAAGCAAGAAGAAAGGAAGGGGGTGGATCACTTGCCTTGGAGTCTCCGGCTACCGGCACCGCCGTGCCCCCTGGTTGTCATTCTCGTCCTCATGCCTTGGAGGATCCGAAAGCTGTCGGGGGACCACTGGAGGTCGTCGATGCGGCTGGAGAGGACATGGAAATCGTTCTTGAGGATGCAGTCGTCGTGGCGGCCTCAGATCCAGATGGTGCCGGAGAGGTTGGCGGAGGCAACCCACTCACCATTGGGGGAGAAGCGGGCAATGGTGGCCTGGTAGGCATGCTCGCCGTAGATGGACGCCTCCAGGGGGCATCGAGGCGGCGGATGATCACCGACCGGCCATTGGTGTAGATGATGGAGTTGGTCTTGGGGTCACCGAAGATCAGGATCCTGCAGCTGCACTCCGTCGAGGGTGCGCACACATACGTCTCCGAGAGCTCCACCATTCGGTGACCGACGAGAGATGGCAGAAAAAGAGTGGACTAGGGGAATATACAAGAGTTAGGGTTTGTGAGGACCCTGTTGATTATAAACCGTCTGATCGAGATGGATGGCGGCAGATCAAATTTTGACCTAAATAGGTTAAACGAGTTAAACAGGTCAGACATCTAAAATATATATCCGACTCAATTAATAAATAGCTTAAACGGGTCAACCTGTTTACGATCCGAACCTATTTAGGCCAAACCCAAATCTGTTTATGGCGGGTCGAACATGGGTCGAGTTGGCGGGTCAAATCATATTTTGCCACCCTTAGAAGAGATAGAGTCTATGCCAGAAATGCCCCTGATGGTTTTGGTATTTTACGATGGATGGGTAGGAGTGCAGAAGGTGACGGTGGATGTGCAGAAGGATCTGGTGACCATGAAGGGAACGTTAGACGCCAAGGCACTGTCTGAGGTGCTCAAGCAGAAGTTGAAGCAGGGGGTGGAGGTGGCATCACCGAAAAAGGATGACGGCGAGGAGAAGAAGGACAAGGGAGAAGGGAGGCGAGCAGGAGACCGCCAGTGGCGGCGGCGGTGGAGGGAAGGATGACGGCGGGAAAGTGGAGGCGAACCTAATGGACTATTACTATGCGGCGGGGTACCCTTACGGCATCGAGATAGGCGACGAGAATCCCAACGACTGCTCCGTCATGTGAACCGCAAACGGAAACAGGAACAGTTTTAAAGCATTATAACCACGCTTTAAAGCGTAGCTAACTAAAAAGAAAAGGGTTAAAAACCGACACTTTAAAGCCTCGCTAACTAATTTAGGGTTGTAACGGTTAGCTTCGAGCAACGCTTTTAAGCATCACTAAAAACCACCCTTTAGCAACGCTTTTTAAAAGCGTCGGTAATTTTTTTTCCACTCTAGCATTGCCGACGCTTTTGTGATGCTT
Source organism: Phoenix dactylifera (assembly GCF_051530095.1). Lineage (NCBI taxonomy): Eukaryota > Viridiplantae > Streptophyta > Magnoliopsida > Arecales > Arecaceae > Phoenix > Phoenix dactylifera. The sequence goes on along the minus strand of NC_143202.1, from coordinate 18,584,418 downwards.
TTAAAAACATCGGAAGAAAAATTACCGACACTTAAAAGCCTTAAAAAGCGTCGCCAAAGCTTTTTTTCTTGTAGTATTATCGTGCCATCATGCAAACTAAACAATGTGTTTGAGTGAAATTATTTTAGAAAGTAGTCCGATTTTTTCATTTTGGAAGGAAACTTATTAAAGATAGTCTTAACATTCTTTAATTTTCAGCAGATGAGGCCAACCTAGTGGAGATCACAAAAGCTGAGTCACTCTTACTTGATCTATCTATCCTATGAGCTGCGATAGCTAACTTCTTTGAAGAAAATAAACTTGGAGTAGGTGGTTTTGGTGCAGTTTACAAGGTAATATTAAAATCTAACCTTAATAAAAGGACAAACTAAAGACTTAATCTATGCAGCCTTTATTTTTCTTGATCCAAATTAGTTCCATTAATATATTCATTTTCTTCTGGTTCATATTTCCTACTAATCTTATAACTCTTCATAGAGAACACTACCCAGTAGTCAAGAATTTGCAGCAGAAAGGTTTTCAACAACTTCGAGGCAAGGTCTAGCAGAGCTAAAAAATGAACTAGTTTTAGTTGCTAAGCTCCGACACAAAAATCTTGTAAGACTTCCTGGTGTTTGCTTGGAAGAACTGGTGCTATTGCAAGTTGGTGGTTTCCAACTTGGATGTTGGAAGGAGTTTTACAACTAATGGAACCTCAAGGCGGGGTTGTCTTTGGGAGAAAGTGGTCGAACCACCTTATAATATTGGCTTCATCTTTCTATCCCCATTTCTCTTTACTTGTGTTTATATATCTTGTTTAGTTGGCTTGATTGTTGAGATTTAATATTATTGTGATTGTTTAGTATTTGTTTTAATTTGCCATTATTTTTATAGACACCTAATTCACCCCTCCTCTTAAGTGTTGATTTCACCATCCTCCGCAATGAAGGTTTGGGAGCTAACTAACCTCTTAAGGTCGAAACAGCCTATGGAGTTTCGACCCCTGTGCTGAAGACTTGATATACCAATCGATCTCTTCAGGTCGGGATGGCCCAAGCAAAACTGCCAATTCTGACAAAAAGTCCTATGAAGTTACTAAGGCTGGGGGGGTAGGTACTCGGCATATTTTAGAGCCCAACACAAAGGAGAGAGCCACCCAAAAGTGGACGTTGCCACTATGCGTGTAGGCACCATGAGTGTGAAAGAAATAGAAACAATAAAAGGAGGTGAATCAAGGAAGAAAATCTTTGTCCATCACTCTAATTGCAGCAGAATCAACAAATCAATTGAGCACATGCCTACACAAGAAGAAAAATAGGGCGACACAAATGAAAGCAAGGACGACTCGATGGTAGCTAGATTTTCGCTGACTATAACATCTTGAAAGAGTCCAGCAGCCATCTTTCGCTATGACCCCAATGGAGGGCGGCATAATGGTCCCCAACCAAACTTCCTCGATGAAGATTCAACCTCTTCACGTCTAGTAATGACTGAAGGTTCATGTCCCGCAGTGGGAACAACCTTGTCCCTATCTCCACGGCGCACAGAGGCGTGACTCTTGTTTTCACCACAAATCCGGTGATTTGAGATGCACATCTTCATAATGGGTCGTTCCCATTTTTGGCCCTGTCTTCATCTTCATTGGCTTGATGTGCATCCAGCAGTGGAAGGCTTGTAGGAGCTGCTCCACAACCTCTTTAAAGCTTGGCAAAGATGGATAGCAAGGCACTCGCTACAATGAAGAGCAAGAGAGTTCCCATCTTATTTATAGGAAGAATGTGTGGCTGAAATCGAAGCGCCTAAGCTTGAATCAGAGGATATGTGTCCAGCTATCAGTCAGCCCATATTTAATTTGAGGATTCCCTAGGAGCTCATTGCTAAGTCGGCAGCATTTTGGGTCATCACCCTATTGAAGTTTGAACCCCACCGAAGGAAGGTGCTTCAAACTTCAGGTGTGGGTGCGGGTCAGCATGATGATATGCACAACTTTTTTAGGAAACAAATAGACCCAATCACATAATGACTCGGGGGGCAGGTGCAATTATCTTTGCTATGGTACCCACACCGACTTATAACTCGAGAACCGAAGGACATGATGGCAAGGCTACCGAGTAGCCCTGCTGCGGACCGAGCAACACCCCATATGGAAAGTTAACCAATTTGACCAGATAGTCAAGCAAGTAGAGGACAAAAGCACTTTTGTTCATTCAACAAAATGGAAGGGAGATTACAAAGACAACAAAAAAAAGTATGGTCACATCCGAGCCAACAAATAAAAAAAATCACTCTTTTCTCCTCTACTCTCCCTCTTCTTCTTCCTCTTCTTCGACCTCGCTTCTTGATGACTGAAGGAAGGCACCTTCATCTGAACACTCGCCCAAGAAGGTGATGGAGCTGAGGTCGAGCTTAGGGGCCACCTTGTAAACTCTTCCCTGGCAGACAGTGAAACCCTCCAACATCTCACTACAGAACTTCTCAAAAGCTTTGCAATCTGCAATGGCACAATGGGTCCTCTCCTCTGCACAGGAGGCCTCCTCCTTTGCTCGTGTGACCTCCTTGGCCACGAGTTTGGCCTTCTCCTCTGACTGGGCGACTTTGTCTTCTGCCCAAGTAAACCTCTCCTCGGCTTGAGAGGCTCAGAGCTTGGCTATGGTGACTGTATCCTTCAGGCAGGCAATTTCTGCACCGACCTCCCTTCTAGCGTAGGCCCCTTCCTCACCAACGCCCTGCTGCATCTCCTTCATCCGAATTGCCATCCCCCCTAGCTCCATTTGGGTACTCTCAACCTTAAAGCTAAGGAAGCAAGCCAGCGCCTTAGCCTCCTCCCTCCTCCACTCGACCTCTGCCCGCTCCTTCTCAACGCGGGCCCTACTACACTTGTCAACCCTAAAGGATGAATTTTGATGATTATAAAATACTTGAGATCATGTTGTGTACTAATGACATTGGTCTAATTGTGAAGATTTCTAAGTCAAAAAAAATCAGAAGGAATGAAGCACTGCAAAATCATAAGTTCTTCGCAAACGTCTCATGGGACATGTTCTAAAAGAAAATGATCTTAATCTAATCCATGGAGATCAGAGATGAAGTCTAAAGTTTTCTGTTTGAAAGACTTGAGTCAATTCGTAAGCAAAAAGGACAAGTTTAAGTTGATTCTGATAAGTTTTATTCAAAGAACACAGTCAACGAGTCGACCCCCGCAAAATATGAGTTGACCCTTGTGTAGTTAAAAGTAAACAGAAAGTCTTTACCGCTTGAAAAAAACTTGAAGAGTCGATCCTTGTTCAAAATGAGTCGACCTCCAAAATTGAAGAGTCGACCCTTGCATTTGAAGAGTCGACCCCAACTCAATTTAAGCGACAGCCGAAAAATTATGGTATGAGTTGACTCTTGTGTTTAAAGTGGAGACTCCTAAAGACGATGAGTCGACTCTTATGTTTAAAGAGGCGACTCCTAATGAAGATAAGCCGACTCTTAAGAATTAAGAGTCGACCCTTTGAAGATGATACAGCAAAAGTTTTCTCCATGTTTTGAAGTGCCGATCCAGAATGAACATGAGTCGACCCCTAAGATACATGAGTCGACCCTTGTACTGCTGGAACCACAACGGAAAGCTGTGAACGACTTTTGTCTTCTTCTGTAACAGAAAAAGATTCTCATCAGAACGGAAAGAAAGGAATTCAAATTCCGCCAAAGAATTTGTCTATAAATACGAGGGAACCTCAGAATGGAAACAACAAGAAAAAGAAAAAGATTCTATTGAAAACAAAAGGTTTCCACTGAGAAAAAGAGAAGAAAAGCTTAACAGTTCATCTTCCTCACCAGCATTGTAATCTGAAACTTTCTCTTGTGAGAAGATCAGTCAAAGTTTCTCACTACATCGTGAAGAGCTGCTGTTCAGACATTGAAACATCCTTCCACAGCCAACTTCTTCATCAGCTTCAGTTTTTACTTTCATTGATTTATTTTTTATATGCTCTGAAACTTTAAGTTTTCTAGTTACAGCATTCTTTCAGTTGGATTAATTGTTGTTGTAATAGTTTCATTGATTTGAAACTTGTAAAGGCTCTTCCAAGCCTCGATTGGAAGTTGCTGAATCGAGAATATTCAGCAAGAAAAAAGTTTCTAGTTGGTTCATCTGAAAACCAACTGGGTTGTTGGTGAGCCCGGAAAAACAAACGGTGTAAAGTTTTTAGTTGGTTTGTTTGAAAACCAACTGGGTTGTTTGTGATCCCGGAAAATAAAAGATTTTCGGTTGGTTGCCTGGGAAAACCAACTGGATTTTGATTGTGAGCTCGGAAACCAATCAGGCTGTAATCTGCTGGGTTATAGTGAAATCTCAAGCTAGGCTTGAGGAGTGGACGTAGGTGCTGGGAGTGCACCGAACCACTATAAATCTTGGTGTTTGTGATTGTGATTCTTCTCTTCCTTTTCTCTGTATTTTTTTGATTGCTTTCCTAACTTTATTTACTATCATATTTGTGCAATCTTATTTCCGTTGCTGAATCTATAAAATAATAGTAACTCATACACTCCATACATTTTAACTTTGATTATTTTTAAAGAGGCCCAATTCACCCCCCCTCTTGGGCTGCACCTCTAGGCAACAACACTCAATTTCTCGAAGACAATAGTCGGAGACCTCCAATCTCTATTGGTAGGAGAAAATGATCTTGATAAGTATGCGGGCAGCATACATCCCCTGTGGAAACAAAAGGAGGGTCAGTGGTTCTAATAAGAAAAGAAGAGGAGGAAGAAAAGAAGAAAGAATCAATCTCATTATCTCGATAGCAGTATGACAAGACAAAGTAAACATGCTCTCCAGCGGCCTTCATTGCAGCTCCTTTTTGGCTCCAAGGAGTATGAACCCCTAGACCATATCCCACATAATTGAACCCCTAGACCGTATCCCACATAATGTGGAGATCGCCTTGGCATAGCACCGAGTCAGAGGTTTTCATGGACCAATTCAGCAAAAAGTTGTCCAACTCTATGCTTTGCGGGGTGGGTCGGAGCGAGGATGTTGATGCATGCATACCCTTGGCGGAGGGGTCAAAGGCCAACTTAGGCGTCTCTGTCTGAGGCACGCCAGTGATCGGTCATGAAAGATGGAATGGCCATAGGAACGACCACCTGGGTGAACTCAGAGATGCTAGGGAGAGCCTCTTGACCGGTTCCCATAGTAGGAGGTCGTACAGAGATAGGGAGGACATTAATCACCTCCACTTTGGCGATCCTCTCCCAACAACCCTCTCCTTGGCCCTAATGCTGAGACTCAATGCTGCTGAGAGCCCGACCTCAGCAGCGGAGATCCTGCTGGTGCACTCCTCTTGTAGCTTGAGGAGGAACAATCCTCGCCATATTTTCTCTTTCTCGAGGAGCGAAAGAGCTAATCTACCTTTAACTTTATCATTGCAAGCGCAAAGAAAAGCTAAGTTAGTCAACAAAGCCTAGCCAACAAGAAAGAAATAGAATGAGCCAACGACAGAAGCAAGGCTCAAATCAGCGTCTACCAAGGCCGACTCCGAGTGCAACTTGGCCAAAGGTGGAGCTCTCATCAAACGAAGCAGATCAATAGACTCCTGCTCTTCATCTAACAAAAATGGAAAGAGGAGCCCGCCTCTCGGGTGTCCTCCACTGAGTCAGAAAATCCTAGGGAGTTGACGAGGACACAAAGAAATATTGACCCTTCTAGCCGTGGTTGGATGAAGGGCTAGAGGGAAGGATATTATAGCCTTTCCTACAAGAAAGGTACAACCATCCCTTATTCTGGGGATGAGCCTTCACTTGAAGGAAAGCTTGGAACATTTCCGGTGTGAGGATAATTCCTTGAAGCTGAACAAAATAGAAGAAACCCACCATCATCCTCCAAGCATTAGGGACAAGCTTTGCAGAAACAAGTTGGTATTGGGCCAATAGATTGACAATGACCGACGGGATCGGGAGCCTTAACCCTACTTTCAAGGACTCATTGTATAGGGCTATTCGGTTCTCTTCAAGCAAAGTCAATCAATTCGAGGGACCGAGCCTTTCTACGATGAAGTTTTGAGGGATAGAAAATACCACCCGAATTCGATCAAGGTCAGACTCCACCAAAAAACTTAGCTTAGTATCTAGACGAGAGGACATCTCAGGGTGAGCTCCTTTTGAAGTCACAGAGACCTAATTGGAAAAACTCTGGCCTACCCTTTCATCATCGGAAGACCAACCTTCGGTGGATGGATCCAAAGACGATGCCCAAAAAAGGGATAGAAGAAGAGGGGAAAGAAAAAGGATGCGAGCTACCCACCAGGAGAGAAAAATAAGAGTTTGGCCGAGGACAAGAAAGAAGAACCATGGAGCAGAAGCATAGAAGGAATCCTTGCGCTTGCACTCTTCCTCTCTCTTTAGACTCTAGAGTATGGGGGAACGAGGTGAATGGGCTAAAGCTGCCGCCTTTCCTATTTATGGAGGATTTGAGCAACCAATTCTGATGCGACGCCTTGCCAAACCTTAGCCACATGTCCCTCGAACGTTCATCCTAGAACGACTCTTTGAATTGCCAGTAGACTCTAAATGGCCATTTAGCTCATGGACGTCTCACTTATGATTACAACGCTTCGAAAAAGACAACATGGCCACACCCCTCATAAATGTGGGATCTAGAAAATCTCTGTGTATCCTTCTCAGCAATCACTATCAAGATGACCCTATTGGAAAAGCTACTTTTGTAACCCAAGCCGGCAAACTCGGCTCGGTTATGGAAGTGAAGGGAAAGTGATGTGCATCGGGACTGATCACTGCTCACAAGAAAAGTTGTCCAACTAGAATTCGCCACAAAACTAATGCACCATCGATCAGGGGCAACCATCTAGCACGCCCGAAAGCACGCGGCTGGTAAAAATTTTGAAAGCTCTTCACAGCTGACAACACCCTAGCCGAGATCCCAGACGATCTCCAAAATGCTGCCGACTTAGTAGGCAGGGTGTGATCCACGTGTGAAATGTTTGCACTTGATATTTGGAACGTACGGAGGCCAGCAATCCTAGCCGACCCACGTGCCCAAATTCTATGGCGATGGGTTTTCGCCTTCGCCTATACAACCAGCTTCTTGAGGTCCTTTCAAAGAAGTGCCCAGACATCCTAACAGACTACTAAGAACCTACTCCTGCTCCTTGAGCATTGTCCTAACTTAGGCATCTGAAGGTCCTCCATCGGACACAGTCCGACAAGAGGACTTCTTCATTTTGGTTGTTCCAAGTTGGAGCGCAGCGACTAGACCTGAACCTCATCAGCAACCATCCGCCTCAAGTCTCAGCTGAGCACAACCCCAACAGTAACCATCTGCCTCAAGTCTCAGCTGAGCACAACCTCAACAGCAACCATCTGCCTCAAGTCTCAGCTGAGCACAACCTCAACAGCAACCATCCGCCTCAAGTCTCAGCTGAGCACAACCCCAACAACCAATCATCGAGTTCTCCAGCAATATCGTATCACTTACTCAGCGCTTAGGATAGGCCAGTTCCCAGCGGCAACACTAGAGATTACATATCTACCTTTAAAATCATTATTTGCATATATTACAATCACTAGAGATTGCATATTTACCCTTTAAAATCACTATATATATATATGTGTGTGTGTGTGTGCTTGTGTGTGTGTTTAGAGGTATAATTTGGTCTAAACTTAATGCGAGATGTTTGATCTAACCTATAATTTACGTTTAACATGAAAACCTTTCATCTCCAAAAGAATCAAATATCTATAATAATTGAAGAACAAAGTGTTTGGATAACAATCATCAACTCATCTATGTTGGATGTTCTTTTGCAAGTATAACTTTTTCCCAACTATCCTAGTCTATCTCCTTTCAACTCTATCTTCACATCCATATATTGAGATAACAATTTGGGGTATCCACATAAGATAATAAGGACAGGCTTCCATCTCTAGCCTTGGACTACAAGCAGTGTATAACATCTTTCTCGTGTGGTTGAGGTGATAACCAACAAGATTGTAGCACTAGCTCTTCTTTCTTTACACATCTTTCTCGTGTGGGAGCAGGGCTGACTCAACCCTTAGGCGACTGAGGCGGTCGCCTATGGCCCCAGCTCAAAGAAGACCTACCACCGAAAAGGTCTCAAAGATAGAATGAAAAGAAAAAAGGCCCCTTTATGAGTTTGCCTTAGGCCGGCCTACTGCAGGAAAGGCCTCAAAGACAAAACAGCCTTAGGCCCCTAAATACATTGGGCTGCTCTTATGTGGGAGAGGGGATAACCGACAAGAGTAGCATTTACTCTTCTTTCTTGCGACAACAATAGTGGATAATGATAACCTAAGATTCTTTGTTGCTCATCTTCTATATAAAAGTTCTTTCTTTTAAATCCAAAAGAAGCATTTCATTTTATGAATAATGTTTTAAGGAAATACATATTGTTATTTTTTTGTAATTTTATTTTTCAACTATTAACTTTTTAAAATCCATTACTTTATTAATGAAATCAACAATAGAGAAGATCAATATGTTTTATTTTCATCATATAAATCATTGTTCTTTGTTTTCCTTTTCCTTGTGACATTGAAAAAGAGCTATGTACCACCTTTGTAGTTAAATTATTTTACTAAATTTATAAATTTTATTTTTACTTGTTGGATTACTATAAGTAAAATTTTGTGAGAAGCGTATGGAGTGAGAACATAAGCACCGAGAAGCACAAAAAGAATATTTTCTTTTTTAAAAATTATGACTTTAGCTTTTTACCTATATTTTTCTTAAAGGATACTGTAATTATGTGGCATTAACTAAACACAAAGAAGTGGTTATTAATGACACTTTTCTCTTTATTCATGGCAACATTTACAGTGCATTACACAAGAGGGTATACTACATCTTTATGGAACGTATAATTAGAAAAGGACATATTATATCCAAGTGGCCATTTATATAAGTGATTGTTGATGGTAGATTTTATCTTTATTTAGATAATATTAAGGTACACTACATACGAAGGTCAAGTAGAATGAATCTGAGAGGAATAGATTTGTTGACATTATAGTAGTTATTTTTGCATTGAAATATCAATTTCCCCTTACAAATCACATACAAGAATTGTCTTTCTCAGAAAATGATAATAATATACTCTTTTCTCAGACAATATATATCTAAACGTTAATATTTTCTTTTGAGCAATCAAATTGTGTGATGTGAGATTTGATTTATATCAGTAAATTTTTAAATTATTTTTTCTTGTCTATATTTTTATTATTTTGATATCATTAATTCATGACTGACTATATGTTCATAAGCACATGCGATAACTAGCTAGCAACTATAAATAACGGTTACAAAATGATTCATTGTTGCAGAATATCCATTTTATTAAAATTTAATTGATGTTAAAAAATAATGCTCGATTTTATTTTGTATTTCCTATATTTTCATTTGATAGGGTGCATTTTTACTTTTAAATTGCATTATACATGCATAAATTGAAAGCAAGGTTTTTAATAACCAACATATCATCCATCTCGGTTGGTGATTGGAGATGAGCCAAGATCCTTTGTTGGAGATGGTTCTTGGGAACATTTACAAAGATCAGTGATTTTTCAAGACGTCATCTACTATTTCAGGACTGGGATATCAAAATTTTAGATAATAACTTGATCGTTAATTAGTTTAAAATATTAAATTTGAAATTTATTAGACAAAATGTGTAATTAATATTTAATTAGAAAATAGAAAATATCAGCAATAATATCGAATTAGCTAATACATCTAGATTTATTGGTTTATAGTGGTCGACACAGTGGATACGAATTAATATCTTTGCCGCTAGAAAAACCTTGATCAAAGGCCACAAATCTTATGAAAAAGCTGAAAAAATAGTAATATTTTTTTAATAGAAGATGCAGTAATTTTTTTTTTACACCCTAAGTACACCTTCTCAACTTAATGCCCTATTAAATTAACAATTTTGAGGATCATGACCACCGAAGTCCCCTCATTTCTATCTCTCATAGACCACAAAAATGATTCCAAACCATCAACATAGCCCAAGTCAACCATAAAAATGCCCCAATTGCATCCATGCATAGAACTTCCATGCAGTGATACCATCATACAATTAGGAACAGTGAAATCAAAACCACAAGAAAATATAAGAGTGGTGGCTGAGATATTACTCATGGGGAAAATCCAACGGATGATATGATAATTGCATAGAATATTGTACTCCCTCGCTTGTACCCCCAACCAATCCATCCCTCTCACTCCGCGCATCACAGGCGGACTCGACAAAACTATTGATTTTAATTTTGAAATAATTTTCTTCGCAACTAGACGAGAGACGGACTTCGCGTGCACCCCGCTTCCATCCGTCTTTTTCCCCACTGCTTTCCCAATTGGAGTAGAACCCTAGAAAACCGAGGAGGCCAAGTAGCGGTTTTCCGATCGAAAGGAGGGATTTTTGATCGAGAGATCAAGGGTAAGAGGAGAGAAAATGTCTGGGGCGGCGCAGGAGGAGGACAAGAAGCCCGCCGATCAGTCGGCGCACATCAATCTCAAGGTTAAGGGCCAGGTATAATCTTTCTCTATCCATCGTTGTGGTGTTTCTCTTTTTTTAAAAAGTTATATAGAAATTCCTTTAAATTCTTCTTTATTTGATCATTTGGAATTCTCTTACTTATTTTAATGCCAGATTGTAAGATTTTGTTCCATCTTTTTTGGTTTATTTCTGGTTGGATCACTGGATTATAGTAGATTGTTTGCTGATCTGTGCTGAATAACAGTATTGATATGATCAACTATTACTTCATGGAATATGGAAAAAAAATTAAATACTTGGAAGAAGGTTTTTATTTTTTAAATTAAAGTTTAAAATTCTGTGCTTGCTGGATAATTATAGTATTAGTATTATTTTTTTTGCCTTTAATCTTAACTTGTGGGGGGTCTTGTTTATGTTTGGAACCATTTACTTGTGGGTGTAAGAAATTTCCGGTGGGTAATTAGTTGTGGTGTTGCTTGTTTTTACGACTAGGATTTTTTTTATTACTGTCACACCACTAAGTGCCTTTCGTATTGTTGGAGCTGAGTTATTCATAGGAGCGCAAAATGCACTGATGGGTTAGTTGTACTAAATGCAAGGATCTGTGTGACTACCAACTAATAGCCGCAATACAGGAAATTTGGAGTGAAACTTTTCTTTCAAAAAAATATACATAATAAGAAGGAATTTACTGGAGAACCGATTTTAAATTGTTTGACACTCAAGCAAAGAGGATGTCTTGTCAAGTAAAATGGTTGAGAAGTTGGCTGGAGGGTCAGAAAAAATGAGTTCATAAGCTATGAGGCCATGGTGGAGTTTTGTGATGAATTTGGAATGAAGTATTTACCTTTTCTCCCCACCTTCCCTCATAGAAGTGAGAATCTGTTATTGATGATCCTGTTTAGTGTCTGCTGTTGGACTTGGTCATGTTGAGTATACTTTCCTCCTTTATTGAAAATAGAAAACACCTTTTGTTTTGGTTGAATGCTCTCTATTTATGAGTTAGAGTATAATTATTGCATTCTCTTAAATTCTACTACGTAGTTGAACTCTTAAGAGTCCAGGTTTGCTATATTGGTCAGTATTGGTATGTACCAACTGTACCTACTATAACGGTACTAAATTAATTTGCAGTATGGAGAGCATACCGACACTCGGTACGCCAAACTAGTTCCCATATTGGGTGTACCAATACTATCATAAGATGGTACCGATATGAGATCTGGTATCGAGACGGTGAACCTTGCTTAAGACAGCAATAATGTGGTGAGGGAATGACGCGGATACAGTTTAGTACAGTAGTTTTGAGTTAGCAATGACGAGGAATCAACATAAGTTTACAATAGGCAGCTTTTTGTTTTTTAGAATCAAGCACCATCTTATCCTATTTGAGCATTATTTTGGCATATGCTATGCAGTATCACCTTGAATTGCATTTTTTGGGGTGTACTAAAGCAAATCGAGAGGGAACCACACAAACGGGAAATATACCGAACCAAAGCAAGTGTCCTATATATAAACCGATGGTGATGTGTGATGGTTGGATCGGTCCTACCAAATAGAGCATAATCAACTTTTTGACATACCGTGACAAAGAGTTTCTTTCAGTAGTCAGTTGATGATTCCGATTCAGTGCATGATGCCATATATATCCTCAGATTGATGAAGGAAATGATTGACCAGGTAGATGGGAAGAATGTTGTATAGATCATCATCGATAGCAGTACACAGTATAAAACCGCCGGAAAAATCTTGATGAAGCAGCGGTCATATATTTTTTGGATTTAATATGTTACATATTGTATCAACCTCATGTTAATAGAGACTGGAAGGATTTTAGGATGCAACAGATAGTAGAGAGAGCCTAGTCCATCACCAGATTTATTTATAACCATACAACTCATTTCACTGATAAGAAAGTGCATGAGGGAGAGATCTTAAAACTGGCTATCATACAATTTGCTACTAACAATATTGTACTTGATAACCTTTTTGAGAGAAAAGCAGTCCTGCATCAGATGTTTGTCAGTGCCGAGTAGCACGAAAGCAGATTTTCAAGGGCCGACACTGAGGGGAGCCATATGGAGAGTTTGGCGATGAGGTAGACATTCTGACAGCGGGCCGAGAAGATGGTGAAGGCTATTAAGTCATTATATGAAGTGCTTCGGGCTAGAGACAGTGAGAGATACCCTTAGATGGTCTTTCTATATCATATGATGGAGAGGGAAGTAGATAGGGAGGTAGATCCGAAGCATGCCCAAAAGTACATCGATATCATTGAGCAGATATGAGATTACTAAATAGATAGGGAGTTAGATCTAACAGATAAGCAAGAATATTGAAAATTTGACTACTATACTTATAAATATTTTATTAAATAATGGCAAACTTTGTTTTTGGCAGTTTACTACTTGAATCCGAGGTTCCAGTATACCGTACCTAGAATCAGTATGGATGAGAAACTTCTATTTATCTTGCATAATATGATTTACATGATGGAGCCTGATTCAAAAGTCACGACCCAGTATCTATAAGAGGTAAGTTAACTTAAGTGGCATATGTAAATTAATTTTGTTAACTCATGTCTTCAATTATTAACATATTATAATACTTTTTTTCACAAACAAAAATATTTAGAGAGGATACTAATAGTTTTGAAGTCTCAGCAGATGTCATGAGTAAGAAAACTATGAATTCAGATATATTAGATATCAACAATAACTATTAAGTAATGTTTTATAGTTATTAATATGATACAATCTTATATGTAATTTTCTTCAATGCTTTTGTAGCTGAATGGTAGATTCATTTTAGTTTATCAGTGAGAAATCTTAAGTAGCTAGTCATCCGAATTCTCTCTTAGACGGTTTTCTCGAGTGGCTGTGAGTGCAACTGATCCATCTTCGCCCTTATCCATAGCAAGCAAATATAGAGGCGTCTCAACAATCTCGTATATATCTACTACAATCTGAGATTGAGGTTAAAGTGCATTTAGGAGAAAATGGAGCTGAATTATACGGATATGATCCATGGTGATTTTGTTCAGGATGGGGATGTTCTAATGATCTCATGTCTTGTCGGCGAGCAATAGGAGCTGGAGCTCAATGAGCCAAGATCACCTCTACAACTGGTTAGTTTCATAGCCAGCAAGGCTAGGATGGATGCTGAGCAATGGGTAAAACAAAACATTCCATGCATACATCCAGTTGATCAGCCACAGCCACGAGGGTCAATTGGAAGCCGATCACCATATGATTCTATATTTGAGACATTCTTCTAGAGATATGGCCGAGACTAAAGGAGACTATTATGCTATCCGGTCGACTCAATTAGGAGGGCGCTATCCATCCTCTCTGCATAACGAGGCAGAGAGGGACACAAAAGAAAAGTAGACAGCTGCTCCGCATAGTTTCAAAAAAAAAAGAAAAAGTAGTTGCAGCCTCGACAGAGAGAGTAAAGGAGTCAGTTTACTAAGACTCGGAGATTCGGAAGAGCAGCGATGACAATTCTAACCTCGATGGAAAGAGTAGAGGAGTCAGTTTACTCAGACTCAAAGATTCAGAAGAGCAGCGATGATAGCTTTAACGATCATGGGTCTAGTGGCCAGAGAAGAAGTGGAAGACAATGGAGGATATGGGACCACCATTTATGGGACAGTTGTAAAGTGGTCTTCAACTCACCAATGAGTCCCAGTTTACGTATGCCACAAAGATAGGGATCATGGTGCACAAGTTGGCAGAAACCGCCAGGATACGATTGCATGCAGGAGATAGATTTTTTGAGGTTGTTCAGGAGGATACGATGCAATTGCAGATGACCTCGCACGTGGAGTAGGATCCATACATGTATTGAGTTTCGAGTCATATGCTGGATCCTATTACCTACAGCCACAGGTAGTCTACGATCCATATGGATATAGATATAGTACGTCTGAGGCATCGTCTTTCAGTAGCTACTGTCTTACATAGCCTGGAGCACTTTTCGGATTGGACTTTGCTGTCGACAGATTTGGATAGGCCTCTCCGCAGTTGTATTATCAAATAGGCGATACTTCCCAAAACCAGAGCTTTAATGAGAGATCCAACATTAGTTATAATCCAGCATGTGTACCTTATGGGTTGAGCGTACAGGGCTATAATGCCATACGGGTAGATGAGTAGATTGATGTGCCTCTTAGTTATGTTAATGGTGTTAACATCTATAAGGGACATTGACACTCCATCTGATTTTGGATGTCGGTATATATGCTGTACTTTTAATGCATCTAATTGATTGTATATTTTGTATTTCACTTATTTTTTTTTTTTTTAACAAATATACTGCTTGATCTACTTTAATTGCATCTCATGATATAATTATAGTCTATTTAGGATCAAGAAGCATCATTTAAGATGTACTGGATGATACAAATATCAAATTAGGTTGTTGACCCTAATATAAACATCAAAAGACCTTAGGAAACATCAAATTAGAGTTAAAACCATTCAAAAAACAAAAAAATATTACATTTTATTAAATGTTAAAAAATAAAAAGATAAAAAATGTCAAGAAATCAGCCAAGGTAAAGCATGTTAATTGAGAAATGTAGGGCAATCCTGAGAAAAAGTTGGCTTATGTAGGAAGCCATTGCCAATCTGACCATGACTGACCTCCTACATGGTTTTAGTTTATCACATCTGCTTCTTTGCAATTCCTTCATAGGTGGTCTGTATGGTTTTGTAGTGGGCCATCATCCTTTCCATCCCTTAGAAAATTGATTTTAGCATACAATCCGTATTGAGCTATCATGAAACAAGGTTGTTGCAGGTTGTATACTATGACAGTTCTTTTTTTCGCTTCATGATTATGCTCGGGATACCTAGAAAAACACTTTCAATTGATGAAATATACTGACCATGTGGAGCTGCGTTACAAGGAACTCTCCTATTATTGTCATGGTTGTCATAATAATGAAGTTTTATTTTTGAAATGACTTGGAAATATATAATTGTTTGAGTTTTGCTTCTCCGAGATGAAAAAAAATATATTAGGTGTTGGTGGGTGGGGAAATGAAGCCAAAAGGAGAAGAGCAAAGGAAATGAAAGTTTTCTCTTTTTTCTGATTATTTCCAGAGGAATGCAAGAAAGCTGAGCCCTAGTTTGCCATGATCAATTTCCAGTGTGTTTTATGCTGATGCCAACTGCATCCTATATGACAGAAAAGAAAACAGGCATCTCTATTTTCTTTGGTATATTCGGGGACTGAATTCATAACAAACCCTTCTGCAGACTCTGGGCAGATTCCTTCCACAGGAACAGATCAATAGATCTCTCTACTTGTGCCCCACTCCCTTCTCTGGTTCATTTTGTTGTCTCTTGCACATGCCTCAAGCTCTCATAGGCATCTTGTGTTCAAAAAGGTATATTTAATAAGCTAAGGAAAATACAGAACAAGTTTAGCAAGGTAACTACTCAATTTCAACAAATGCCTTGGGTATATTTCTCAACCTGAATAACTACCTCAGCCTGGTCAGAAGTTTTTTCTTCTTTAATTTCTCAGGTATGGCTGAGGTGGTTGAGCAAGGGTTACAACATGAATAGATGGAAGAATGTGTTCATTTCATGAGGCTTAAAGAGTCGTCTGGGTGGATATGTGCTCTAGGAGAGTAGGTATTTAATCAGTTAGATATGTTAAGAAGCTGAGAGCTAGCACACCTGACGTTATTCTGTTGAGCATCTTCCAATTAAAAGGTGCATCAATTGGTGTAGGAAGCTAGAGCATTATTTGCTAGCATTTCTAGGTCGTTTGCCCTTTGACAGATGGTAAAAATATAGAATCTTATCAACAAGGATGTGGAATGCCTTGTGCACGAATTCAGTATTGTAATGACAAGGATGAATGACCAGTTCCAAGCAAGATCAACAGAACAAGAGCATACTTGTGGTTCTCACTTTTTAATAGGTTGTTTAGCTCCAACTTGTGTCACCTATGCCCTTAACCCTTTCCAATGCTTTCCAATAGTGCTTTTCTTTGGGGTTTATTAACATATGTTAGTGATTATTCTGTTCTTTCCTTTAGTTTACTGAGTGCCATTTTATAGTCAGAATGTTCTTTCCAGTGTTTGCTAAAATGATGAAAAATGGCAGGTGCAGAAGTATAGCAGAGAAGGCTACTGTTTGTTTTAGCCAAAAAACAAACAGTAGCCTTCTCTAGTTTGTTTAAGGTTTTTGTTCGTAACCTGAAGATATTTTATATCTTTTCACTGTTTTTACCATGACGTTGTCTTTGTTATGTTATGCAGGATGGAAATGAGGTGTTTTTCAGGATCAAGCGCAGTACTCAGCTACGGAAGCTCATGAATGCATACTGTGACCGACAATCAGTGGATTTCAATTCCATTGCTTTCCTGTTTGATGGCCGTAGGCTGCGTGGGGAGCAGACCCCAGATGAAGTAAATCTTCGAATTTCTTGCATTGCAAATGTGAAAGTAGAATTAAATTTCCTTTAAATTTTCCATCTGTATTGATATTTCCTCCTTTGATGTCTTTCAGCTTGAAATGGAGGAAGGAGATGAAATTGATGCTATGCTGCACCAAACAGGTGGTGGTCTGGTAAATGTTTATGGCTTTTAGTTTTTGAAGGAGATTTGTGAACCTTATAAAGCAACTGGTGGACACGGGGTTAGGTTTGCTTTATAGTTTAAGGCCATGGAGGCTTGTTATCTGATTATGAACTCCTAAGAATAATTGTGTTTTTGAGGTTGAATCCTTTCAAGTTAATATGTTGGAATACGTATGCTTTTCCTTTGTGCTGTTGGAAGATTGGATGCTTTTCATGTTGCTTTTGAACTTGTGATGCTACCAAATATAGGGATATGAGTTCCTGATGATTAATTCCCTATAGCATGCATGGAAATTGCAGCAGAATCTTTCTTTGGAAAGAAAGATGTTCAGCCATGGCTACATGATATCACCAATTGTGCTATCAATAGTTATCACCTGTGCATCCTTGGTCAAGATTTGATTGCTTTGGACTCTTTATTGTCATGCTGATTTAGGGAATAACAAGTATGTAGATAGTGATCGTATAAGGGGTGGTTTCCAGATGCACGGCTTATACGGAACATGACAAACAATGAACTTTCATGGGATATTGCCCCCAGAAATGAGGAGTGATACAAAAATAAGTGTTTCAGAAGTTTCATTGACAATCTCAATGGCCAAACCGAGTGGCATGGGACATACAATACTATATCCGTTCGTTACCGGTATTAGGTACGGAAGGTGTGTTGATATGCAGTATGCCAAAAAAATTCTGTACCGTTTGATGCAGTGCTAGTATGGTATCGATATAGGGTTCGGTATTGAGAATTTTGATCGCAATACTAAGATGGCTAAAAGAAAAGGAGTTAATCTAGCTGCCCACCTCAGAATCCAAGGCAAATTTTTCTGTGCTCTATAATGTGAATTGCAATGCCTGCTGAAGTTAATGGGAGGTTAATACACGGAGAAGAAGCATGATCAGGTTCATAATTTGCTAGGATTAATTGTAAGGGGAAAAAAAAAGATTGAACCATATTAACCAAACTTGTTAGGAGAATATAGAACTAGATGGTCAGCTGATTCTTGTAGGCTACCTTACAAAGCATGCTGAAGATGATGATACCAGTAGCTTAACACAGAGAGACGAAGTATGATTTGGTTCATGAACTGCTACACTAATGGTAAGATGAAAAATGATTGAATCATAGAAACCAATTTCTTAAAAGAATATAGAACTAGATGGTTACCGAAACATTTCCACTCACTTCTTGTTACTGTAACCATTTCTTTGGCAAATGAAATATTCCTTCTGCCATTCAAATTTCTTCCGCAGACAGGCTTTTCATGAAATGTATATTAATCTAACTTCAATTACCAAACTAATGATTATTACATGGAAAGAACTATAAAATGGTTTTTCAAATTGTTATTCCGGTATGTCTTTGGTTTGCCAAAAAGTTGATCATACGCAAAACTTTTTCGAGGACTGAACTGAGTAAATGTGAATAAGATCTATTTTCATAAGCAATCTTTGCAACAAGCATAGGGTGAGTGCTGTCATGGACGAGCTAAAAGAGATGCTAGGACGAATTCGCATACCATTAAATAAATTTTGAAGAAATTGTGGTTTTTTGGCCAACCATTTTCAAGATATTTGTAACACCAAAATGTACTAAAGAATTTGAAGTATTGCTTCTACCAAAAAAAGAGTTGAGAGTATTGTAACATCATTTTTTTCACAAATTTGAACCACAAGCAATCATGGAGGCTACCATCATCTTTTAACCATCAACCTTCTTTGTTCACAATATATTGAATTGTACAACATTTCTGGCCTAACTACTTTCATGTACTACTTTTCTCAATATATCCGTCGCACAACACATAAGAAGCATGTCTCAACTTCACCAAGCAGGCAAACATATATTAACTCTATCAAAAATCTTCATCTCCATTCTTACATATGGTTGGTTCAAAGATTACGAAATGATCACCCTACAGCACCTTTTGGCCATCAATTTTGATGGACCTAGTTTTCATTTCTATTTCTATTTTCATTGGAGCTGTTTGCTATAATGCTTCAAAACTTACCTCAATGATTCCAATTTAGCCTCTAATCCTGTGTTAACTAACAACATGTCATTTGCAAATAATATACATGGTGTGTACCCTACCATTTATGCACTGATGACATTCATATGAAGACATGTTGGTCCACTGCTCACTGTGATTGGAATTGCGTTCTTTTTCCACTCTCATGCTGCTCGCTGCTCCATAAATGGCCCTAATTTGAGAAGTCTATGCCCTCAAAGCCATTACCTATTTACCTGTAAATGAAATCCAAATCCAATGGGCATTGTATGGGGCATGCATCATGTAATGCTTTCATAAGCTTTTAGGCATGTCACTGAAGACACTTTGGGTAGAAAGATGAATGCATTTCTTGGCATGACAAGTTATTATTGGAACATGGCTCCATGCTATAGCTAACGCTGGAGATTGGACACTGCGCTTGTTTGGCTTGCATAATGAGCAATGCATTAACTTGCTAAACGGGTCTTCTTTTGGCATCTAGGGTGCTTCATTGACACATACATAGGTCTAATATTGAGTAATTAACTCTAAGAATCCACTTCATGAAACAATACCAAGTAATGAGAAGTTTTACGTCTATACTCATAACCCTAAAGGGCATGACTACCAATTATAGCTTTGTTTCAATCGCCTTTTCGAGTTAACTAGAGCATTGACCTCAATTTGGTCCAGTGATTTAAGTATACGCCAATGGCATGCAGGTATCGCATTGGCATGATGTTTTTTTTACCATTCCATAGAAATATGTCAAGATTGGGAATGTTATGTGTTGAGGTACCATGCCATGCCATGCAGTGCTGAGCAACACTTGAATCCATGTGTTTCGACTGTAAGTGAAGGCAAGTCATTCTATGGTTGAACATAAAACCCTAGATCCAAATGACTTACCATACTACACACATCATCATATGCACATATTGTAGATCATCAAGAACATTAAGTTAATCAGGTCAAAGCAATAATGATTCCTAATTGTTAATCACTACCATCAGTATCAAAGCTAGCAGATCTACCCCACTTTTTCTACATGTTGCTGCAATATTATTACAGATGATTACAGATAAGCTTGTGCGATCCTTGATTTTTGACATAAAATGAACTCCAACATGGCAAAAGAAACAGCCAACAGATTTCGACACAAAGTAGTAAATCATAGCTGAGAAATTTAAATGTTGTGTACTTAAATTTGGAAAATTACATGAGAGATGTAGTTTATAGATAACAATTGGTATAAAGATTTGTGATGGTTACACAAAAAAAGGTAACACAGCCAACAGATCAGAAATGGTTTTCCCAGACTGATGACACACAATTGTAGATGACTCTCCTGGACTAAAAAGAATCCTAACATGCTAACCCATCAGGCATCCTAATGCACCCAAGTAAAACAAATTGCTATACGAATTGACAGGAATTCATGTTCTACATGCTGCCCTGATCCACCACAGCTGATCCAAAATCTGAGATGCAGTTAAGCAGGTAATTGCAGTTTGATATTGTTCTTCCAGCTGCAATTTACATGAAAGTTGGAGTCATCATTTTTTCTAACACTGCTTTCTAGCAAAGATATTCAGAAAATGATTATTATATACCTATTGAAGTAATAATAAAAGAAATCGGCATAAAGCAATGTCTGCACTAGTCCAGATATCCAAGCTGTGAAAAATGCACAGAGTAACATAACACATAAGAAATAACAATAAAAAATGAAACATGTTTACAAGAAAAAGGACAAAAAGCCAATTAGAGGATTCATACTTATCCAATGAATGTAGTGTGGCTCAGTGAAGAAGCGATAAATCCAGTTGAGGATATACAATGCTCTGTATGCACTGCAACAAAACAAGCTCAACAATTTAGAGAATGGATCCAATTGGTCGAGGCAATATACAGGGTGGACTAGGCAAAGACATTCCAACTAATTTGTGTAATGGAAGCAGTTACATAAAGTAAAAAATCCAATATGATGAAAATTATAAGTTTGCAACATTGTTCTTTCAAAACTGTGATAAGTGTGGGCAGGTTACATTCCTGGTGGAATTTCTAGTAGGCATGACGTGGTAGTAAAATTCCATAAAGGTGTGGAAATAGAGGGATTGATTCTGCTAGTGAACATGTCTGGAGACATTATAAACCCATTAGTCAGACCTTCATAGCTGACTGAACAATCAATTAAGTTTTTCATGTACTTAGGGCAAGAATCCAGATTTTGAAGTGATGATAAAAATCACCATGACTTTCAGGCAAATCCAAATCATAAGAAAGCTTCTCAGTGTCAACTGGATGTTTCTTTTTTTACCCATTTTCTGAAGGATACAATGCGAACAATGAATTAACAGAAATATGAAGCTATTCATTTTAGAGTTACAGGCCAATGTTATGGTAATTCACATCAGAACTCGTACTCAAAATATTCATAACTAATATATCACTGAACAACTAAAATATTGGTAAATATTTTCAAAACTGCCAATCTAAATTTGCCAAAAATTTAGAATACTACATAAGCAGCATAAATTTAAAATTGTGATATGTGAAGGAAACAACCTGGTAAAGTTATGCATAAAATGAAGTGATCAACATAGAATAAAATGTTT
Organism: Phoenix dactylifera; assembly: GCF_051530095.1. NCBI lineage: Eukaryota > Viridiplantae > Streptophyta > Magnoliopsida > Arecales > Arecaceae > Phoenix > Phoenix dactylifera. Next base: position 18,562,704 of record NC_143202.1, on the reverse strand, counting down.
AATACAATGTAAGTCTTTGTATAAACTTAAACAGGAAGCGAAAGTTGGGAGCATACTGTCTACATCTGATCATAGCTTAAAAGATACATTTTAATTGGGACACAAAATGAATTAAAAAAAAAAAAAACAGATTTCCCTTCAGATTAACCGCCAGAAACAGTGATTAAGCTGTGTGAGTTTAGTCTTAAACTGAGTCTCATTCCTCTGCTATCAATTTATAATATTAAAATTCAGAGACATCTGAAAGGGAGAAAAAAAACAGAAAAGGGGAAAAATTAAAAGAAAATAGCTTGGAAAAATGCATTGGGCCCAAGCTTGGGTTAATATGAAAGAAAAGTATAACATCAACCTACTTATTCTTTCCCAATGTCTATGCTTGATCTTATTATCAACTTCATTAACTTGCAACCTCAATCTGATCACATCAAAGCTGGCAAATCATAAAATTAAACATACATGGAGGATCATGGTCTTTTGATCATGGTTAGGGAAATATCAAACACATAATTTAGGATTGTGTCCAGTAATGTAACCTCCACAATTACAAAGTCTTTTCTTTTAAGCAGCAGCCTGGTTCGTGGTGAACTACATGGAATACTAATTCCCCTGCTACTATTGAAATGACATGGAAGAAAATATTGACATATATTTCAGAAATATATGGTATTATCTAATGCAATCCAATTTTTAATATCAATTCTACACTTTGAGAGGGAAAATGGTATTACCTGAGGATTGATCATTTTCACAAACAAATTAAAGATGCATGAGAATCCATCAAGCAAACCAAAGAAAATAACAACATTTCATAAATTTTAGTCAATACTTCTCAAATCAAGGCCATTTCTCAAAATGAATAAAAGCGCTCTATCAGTTCCCTATAAAAATACAAGCTTCAATCTTAAGTTTTGTTTGGGTGAAAGAAATCTAACACGTTACGCAGCTGACATAGTGCCAGACTAACATAATGCTCTCAGCAGAACTTGATCCAACCTTTCAGAAATATATTAGCAAAATAGCTAGCTAAAACTAATAGAATAAAAGTCAGGAGCCTGATGTCAGACTTTAAATTATTGTTTGCATAACTGATTGTTACATGTACATCGATCCCATGAATTTGGAAGAGGCAGTTGGCTTAATTTTTTTAACCTGAAAAATGAATTGTAAGTAACAACAACTCTTCCTAAAAGACTAGGATACAACAGTTTTCTCCCGTTTTCCCTCTTAAACTAACTCTATAGTCTATAAAAAATCCTAATAAAAGAAATTCTGATTCTTATTTCCCATTTATAACACCGAATACATCATCATCCTAGATATAGGATAAGTAAGGCCTATCATGCAACTCTGCAATGAAAATTCAAAGTACAACCTGACAATGACATCTTAATAAAGTCACTTATATGAATTTAGTGTTACAGGTTTCAGAAGTAGGTCTCAATCTTTAGAACCATGCACCTATGTTTTTGGAGTCTACTTCGTATAGCAATTTAGCACTTATTATAAGTAGTCACAAATCATTATGCTGAAGTCAAGCAATTAAAACGACTTACTTACAATACAAGCTTGATGGCTGAAGGATTACAGATCAATTCATGGAAATGTCTTCCAAAATGTTTGAATTTGTGTCAGTTACAATAATAGATGATGACAATAACAAGAAATTAAGGGTTAACCAAGTCAGAGACTTGAAAATCAATATGTCTATCTTTTGGCACATACTAATCTGGGCCATAATTGTTATTTGTCAAATAATGACTCATTTGTCCAATGGTCAAACTCCTATTCACTTGACAAGGTAAAGGTGTTGGTAAGCTGCACAAACCATGTCATAACCAAACCAAACCCAACCCTTAAGGCATAATCAAAACCTTTAAGTTGGGTATCACTCCAGTTTTAGATACTAGATGCAGTTTTCCAACCAATTAAGTTACCATCCAAAAGCTTGCTAGACTTACTGAGACATTAATTTGAAAGATAAATGGTCATGTACCTAAAACCAAAATATTGGGTTCATAAAATTGGTCAACAACCTGATTTGACCCATTAGTATCCTCAATTAAGATGATTTTTGATAAAAGTTAGTAAATGCCGGGATGCTGCTTTAGCAGATCCTTGGAAGCAGATCTTACACGTGCTATATCCTTAAAGGAATCAAGAGATGCTGAAGAATAATAAGAAACAGATCCCACAAACTCATAAATGGGTTATCTATCCTATACTGTTTATCAAATTATTGCTTATCAATCTCTAAACAATTTACTCTCTTTAAAAAATAACGTAGTCATCAGATTATGCTCATTTAGCTTTCTCCTTTGTTAACATCAAATCTCATAATTCTTGAACTATTTTCTTGCCTCTCATTATAAATATTGCTTTTCACTCTTCTTTCTCACAGATGTACACCAGAAGGGTCCTTTACATCTTGTACGTCATGATCTGCTAAGAGACAACTTATGCAATCTTTACTAGAAACCAACTTTTTCTAGCATACATCTCATAAACCTCATTCCCTGAAAGATGACCAACTTTCCAGAACTCATGTAGAATATATCTAGCTTATGCTCATAATCTACTACTAATCTTTGGTTTACCACCAATAATTTTTTCCACATTATACTAGTTTTTTTCTCTCCACCCATATTTTCAGAAGCCCTAAATTTCCATATAGTATTTAATGCTTTCATTGGAAAGTTGCTTTGGGATAGTAGGATGCTTATTGTAATGATGGATACATTCTTATCCCTAATCATATATGATGCAATCTAGGAAAGCAATTGAGAAAGAATCAGAAATATCAAGCAGATCTGACACGAAAGTGGAAAAAGTTCTAATTGCAGAATAAAAGAAAGCTTTTGTCAAAAGAGAAGGTTGGATTTCAAGTTATCAAAATAAGAAAATGGGTATGTAGGCCCCATTGGTAGTGGTAGGTAGTAGAGCTTTTGTCAAAAGAGCTTTGGATAGTAAATCTTTCACTTGTAAAGCTTTTAATAGAAAGCTATTTGCTGTTGAAGTGCTTGGAACTTTAATATCTACCTAGTAACTAAATTGAGAAAGTGCTTTTAGTATCAATAAATGACAATAAAAAGCATTACACAGTCTCTTTCAATTATCTAACTGTTTGTACTATCAAAAACTATTACTATAAAGTATTCTTAATTCAAAAATCATTTATTTCGATGTTTTAATCTAAATAACATAATAAGTAATATGCATAACAAAAAATATAATAATATTTTTATAATATTATTATATTATAATAATTTATAGTGTATTAAAATAATATTATTAAGTTAAATTATGTTATGTTATATTATATAATTACATTATTATTATAATTATATTATTACATACCATGAGTATTTTTTGTCTTTGTAGAAGTCTCATTAAAATGAAAACAACTTTCCGAACACGTCTCAAGTAAAGTTTTTGCCCATAAGCTCCAAATTGGAGCCTTTCCTAGACGATCTTTTTCAACTTTTGGAGGAAGCACAAAGTTATTCAAATTTTTTACCAAAAACTTCAAAACCCAAAGGAGCTTTTGGCCTTCCAAGAACCACTATTTGGTCCTCGACATGCAATACCATTCAAGGCCATAATTTGTAGAATTTCCAAAATCTAATCCAAATTTACATAAAATGAAAAGAAATTAAAGGAAGAAAATTTGGAAAAACATGATATGGTTCTTAGAGATGAAGGATGATTAGGATACTAAGCTTATGTTCTGTGATTCACTAATGTTATGCACTTGCTACAATTATGAGAAGCATCATCCCAGAAATCTATCATCTAGCTTGGCATAGGCAGGCATGTATTTCATTTAGACAAGGGAATTATGGTCACAAGAACTACAAAAAACACTTGATTATAGAATCTAGAGGCATAATGGTGATATTCTAGATGAAAAGAATAATTTTTTTTCCCCTTAAACATGAATGTCCTCTTCTGAGTTTCAAGTAGACAAATCTTGGCATGTCAATGCATGGCTTTTGTTTTTGTGCTCTTAGACCATTATCAAAATATAAGCACCTCTAATATTATTACTTTTTTCCACACATTTAGCTGCTTCTTGTCTCATAAAGTTAATGCTAAAAGAGTTGGCTCCATCATGTGGTTTTCAGCCACATTTTTTGAGATTCACATGAAAATTTCAAATGAATACCATAACAATATTTGCAACACAAGTTTTGGTGGTAGCCCACCTTTTATTTTTTGTCATACAATAACAGAACTAATAGTATATTCAATTTCAAGCTCATAAACTTGTGTAACAATAAATTCTTTTGATATAATACTATATTAAAAATGAGTTTAAAATATTTGAAGGATTTTCTATATCAAATATTTTTCGTCAGATGCCATTACTTTTTAAAAACCTTATAAAGCACCAACATTGAGATGGCATACTTTTGAAATACAAAGAACACGAGAACATACCCTTTCTTTTCCATGGTGACCATATAATAAACCCAACTCACACTTTCCTCCTCAAGTTTAGGTCTTAAGCAGAAGTTAGTAGCCAGGAATCACCCTTTGTGAACATCAAATGCTTAGTAGATTCAGTAATATTATCATTTCACTTCAGAAATTTTAGTTCGACCTAATAGATCTTAATGACAAAATAACTCATTCTTCGATTTCTTTTACCAATCATGCTCTCTCTCTCTCTCTCTCTCTCTCTCTTGCTCTCTGGTTCATTCCCCTTCTTATCTAAACATTGTCAGTAGATAAATCCCAAGTCTCCATTCATCATAGTTGCACTAAAAGCCAAAAACTTTACTGTTGAGTTAGCAAGCCAAATAAAATAAATAGGATATCTAAATACGACCAAAATATATAAAAAAAAATCAATTATGTCATACATGCTCTCAGCCTCTATTCCTTTGGTTTTGCTCTTTCTTTCAAAGAGGTGGCCATTACTTTCTCACACACCTAGATCAATTCACAACATGCCATTGAATTCCCTTCTCCAAAGAATTCTCTGCCAACCCTCTTCTTTTGTTACCAACTACCCGAATTGTCTTCTCCCTGCCACCACTTGCCTCATTGCAGGATCCTCTACACATAAATACCCAAGTGACAAAGTCTGCACAAGTATCACTAGCAAACCATTTTAACCATGCCCCAGTTAGAATAAACAATAAATGTGTTATATGAACACCAAGTAAAGATGGGGAAGAAGGTTAGATGAGTTGCAACATGACTATTATACATTATACCTGTAAATTATTTGCTAAACTATTGATTTGATCTATTACAACATTCGGAACTTAAAATTAGCAAGCTGAAAACCTCTCACATCCCCAAGTCTGAAACATTCTTCAAATATTTTTCCCTTGTTTTTCTTTCCTTTTAAAGCAGATGTGTACCCTCTCATTCTCCAGATCTTGATGCTACATAAAGTATCTGTAGGTTGTCATCCATGAGAATGCTTGCTTTTCTTTGTAAGATAGTTCAAAAAGGTATTAGCTCTTCCATCTTTTTAGATATCAAAGGTTTTTATGGTTAAAAACAACTACAATTCCAACATATTATAGGATGCATTGTAGCTTAATTATATTTTATTGATTTATCTTAATTATTTTTTATACATTTATTTGTTCTTCTTATTTTCCTTTCTCTCTCTCATTTCTAGATGGTTTATTATTTCTAGATGGTTTATTTGTTGGTTGCTGAGCTTAAGTTTTAACCTTGGACAGAATGATGATGTTCTTTTATTATGGATATTTCACAGGCAGATGACTCTTCCTTCAGTCTACATCTATTTCCACATGATATTATTTTCTTAAATACTTATGGCCATTGTCTATTTAAATTTGAAAAGAGCTCAAAGATATATCTATAGACACAGATTGAGTATAAAAGATGTATAATAAAGTTATATTAAATCCAGACGTGCAAATGGCTGGAATCGTGTCAAATTCTGTTATGCAGCCTATAATGATCACAATACAAGATTTGGATCCAAATTTTTATGAATTTACTCAATGATTTTGAGTTTGACCCAGTCAGATTTCAGGCATGCTTCCTTTAAGGTTTAAAATTCTTAGTTCAATACTTGCTATTCAAAGTTCGGTATGAAATGATTATTAACAATTTTTGATGTTTGCTATATAGGACAATCTCTGAAAAAAATGATACCAAGATTTTCAACACTTTTAGAAAATAATACTGTTTCTTTTTATATTTACCAATTATCTAATAAAATAAGAATTTTTGATAATTCTAATAATGTGATATTAATAATTGAGGTGCACTACATCTGCCGATTACCAGTTTCCACACAAGCGGGGAAATGTTCATTGAAAGGATAAATAGTCAGCAGAATATGCCAAGTTGCATTTTTTAAAGAAGTTTAGGTTAATATTTTCGAAAACATATATAAATAACAAACCTTATCAAATCTAACTTGACTAAAATTGATGTCACATGCGAAAAGGAACAATTAGAATCTGATCATTAGAAGTAAATCCAAATTATATCAGTAAAGATTTCATAAAAGTCTGAACACTAAAGCATTAGCAGCACAGGGAAACAGTATTACCATAACCAATGTACATTTGAACCTGATATACTGAGAGCAAGAGGTATTACATGCTTGTATGTTAATAACATTAACAACTGGATAAAAGATATGAGTAGCAAGCTTTCAAGAAAGAAAAGAACTTCACTTTTCATTCATTAATCCACAACAAAAATGCATATTAGGTGGACAGTTGACTAACAAAAATGTGTCTTTTGTCTGAAAAATAAATTAGGTGAAGATTTTCAAATATTTTTAGTTGAAAGATCACTTTCCAGCCATCTTGACTATAATTCATCCAGCATCATAAGATAATTAGCTTCTCAACACTTCATTAAAAAAAAAAATTGACTGCCGCCGGCTGTATGATGTCAAAATATCGAATTCAAGGTCCCGTGACAAGGGAAAGGTCATGCAAGCAGTTAATATGAGTTGAAACTTTCAATCATTAAATCAGCAAAATGGGATATAGGATGGTAGTTCACCCCAGGAGAAGAACATATTGCCCAGTTAAGTTGTCAATATTCCTTGTCCTCTGCAGTAATACCAGCTGAGGAAGTATTGCAACTGCCTCCAAAAACAAGGAGAATGTCCACATTACCTGTTAGCAATGTTAGATTGACGGGCATTAAAAAGGAGAACTTTTATAAGAAAATATAATCGAAAGTAATGATAAACCATAATGAGAATCAAAACATCAATTGTACTTAGACATGAATATGATTATTCTTCCAATTACAAGTTTAAAATTTTGAAGAAAAAATCTACAAATAAATACGTGGACTTACCTCCTTAAAGGTGAATTTCTCATTTATGAATAAGGCCAAAAGCAGGCATGGTAATATTAGAAAATGATGGCGAAAGGTGTCTTGATCCTTATCATAAGATCTACGGACAATCTTGTGTTGTCTCATATACCAGACAATTGAGAATGAGCTTGCCAAGAAAATTAGCTTCATAATTGTATTATAGAGTGAGATAAAATCAGTAAAGATATCCAAATACCGAGTAGCAAAAACAAGAGCATAAAGCTCTTGGGTCTTTAAAGAAATACCTGCAAGCAAAGATAGGATGAAAGAAGTCATGTTGCATGTATATATTTCGGAAAAAGGAAGAAGTTAACCAGCCTAACACAATCGTAAAAGTTAAGCTTAATGCAAAGAGAAGCAAAGCATTTATACCATATGTCTGTACCTTACAAATCAAAATCAAGACTCCCTATCAAACTGGCAGTATAGAAGAGTTAGTTCAAGGATAATCTAGACACTTTAATATCAACAGTATACCATGCAGATGAAAGCAGGTCATAGCCCCACTCACAAATAATATATCTGATAAAGACTCTCACAATCAAACTAGCTATACAGAAGAGTTTATTCAAGGAAAATCTTGACATGCTAACGGCAATGCTATACCATGCAGATGAAGCCATGTCACAGCCCCACTGACAATAATACATCTGACAGAGACTTTCACTGAGAGAACTGAGATTTTAAATGCAGAATATGACCTTCATATTCCATGCTTTGGTTTATTGAACTTACCAGATCATACAGATTAGATAAGGCTTCCCCGTTAAGAATAACAGAATGCTGGTTCAAAAGTTCAATGCAGGTATAAAAATTCTCAAAAATGATTCTCTATGTCTTTTTAACTCAATCATAAAGCATATTTTGATTGAAATGAAGTTGGATATAGGTCTCAATAATACTGCTTCAGGACAAATAAATAACGATATAAACTTCCACAGATGCATCAAGATAAATGCTTCCACAAAAAAGTAATAGTCTGCTACATAATGCTGTATAGAGAAACCAGTATCCTTTTTAAGCAAAACCCATTTCTGAAGCTAATGACATGGCTGTCATGGATACACCAAGACTTTTTTTTTTATAATTTCTTCCAGCATAGATCATTCAGTGTGCTGTCGAAGAATGCATGGCATATAGACCATTCATAGATCCAAGAACAACATGGAGTTTAGACTATGTGATTCAGACCAGTAGGATACTGGAAAAGATCATGAATATCCAGAGAGGCATCAATATCAATATTCAAAAGCTTATGGAAATCAAAACAAATATTTGTATAAGAACAAGCTTGCTACTACCTTTTTACTGCCACTACTTTAGCACTGCAAATACACATCACAGGAAGTTCGATGACTTGGGAAAGTTGTAATGTGACAGGAAAAACAGAAGAAGATTGTGGATACCTATTTGGTTATCAGCTATCTAAAACAATATCAAATACATCTTGCCTATAAGTATAATTATCTATCTAGTGTACTTATAGTGAAAAGTTGTATCATATTACCAATATTTCTTTGGAAGTATGATAAAATTTTGAAGAGGTATAATGAAGTCCAGAAAACGATAAGACCAGATATCACTTATACTGAAATGTTATAAAGAGAGTTTCAAACAATTAGTATCCCCTATGAAGAATAAATCCAGATACTTCCAGGCCAAATTTACTCATACCATTACTGTCAAGTAGAAATACAGCCCTAGGCAATGGACCTTAGGTTACTGTCTTGGCTCTTGCCCTGAATAGATATGGCACAGATAGCTCAATGGTTTTTTGGCTCAATTACTTCATTTATACCCTTAAATTTTTGTGTTGTTTCTATAAACTAAAACTTTAATGCACCATAAGGCACACATGCTAAACATAAAACTCATAAAATTTATATTTTATTGATAAATGGAATAATAGAAGGCATATCAAGGTACGCCGTACTGGCCCGAATCGAGCAGTACGGAGTGTACCGTATCGTATCAGTTCAGTACCAATATCCGGTAAATATCGGTACACCAAAGAAATTCGTACTGATACTGTGCTAGAGTGGCACCGGTACGGAATCCAGTACCGAGCTGTAAACCTTGAGGCATATACTAGTTATCTAAACTCAAGATAAGGAGATCGCTAAGTGCCCCTAGTTGTCAATCTCTCTGGAGGGTAGTAAGTAGTTCTTAATTAAGTTTAAGTTACCATATCGGGATTATGGTGTCCACTCTGATGTATCTTGATCCCTTATTAGCATTCGAAGTTATTTATAAAAAAAATTACAAGAAAATACTTTCATAGCACATAAATGTGTGTACATGCATGTATATATATGTGTGTGTATGTGTACGTGTGTGTGTGTGTGTATGTACATATGTATCCATTTATATATGCAAATGTAAGTATAAATTCATATATATACGTACACACACATAGAGAGAGAGTGTGTGACTTGGCTACACTCTAGTGGATCACTATGATCCAATCGGGATTAGATTGGATAACATAGGTCCCATATCAATGACTCAAGCCGTTGGATGTGATCTACTATCTCTAAATTGCTCACACACAAAAAATCATATGATTTGAAGACCCTTGGCCTAGCATTTAGTAGTCAAAAATAATATGCATTATTTCATGGTTTCTGAATTGTCCAATTTTTTGACCACTAATGCATAGGCTAGGAGTCTCCAAATCACATGATTTTGATATGTAAGCTCGAATTTTGAGGTGAAACTCCCATCGTCCAATTTAGATCTGATCGGGTTTGGTAGAGATCCACTCAAGTGTATATGCAAGTCAAGCTCTCTTTATTTATACATAGTTGGCCCACACACTTTAACCTAACTCCTTAAAAAGGAGTTATTGTTTCAAAATCAATGATGGACTATTCAAATTCAAGATCCAAACCATTAAACATGATGTACACCATAAAAAATGTCTAGAAATTAAAATTCATATGTTTCAGTGGTCCCTAGCCTAATCATCAAGTAGATATCAAATTGAATAGTTTTGATAACATGATACTATGTTTTACTATGATCTGATTATCAAAACCTAGTGAATTTGAATATACTTGTGTTTCAAGATATACATAATACATATCATCATTTATTTATAAAGTGAATTTTCAATTTATATGCCCTATCATATATTTTACTATATCAGTGCAACTGATACAATTTATTTTTGTAGCAAATTGATACCTAGTGTAGAGATTACCAAGGTATATGAATTTTGGTTCCAGAGCATTTTTTGTATTGCAGATTATGCTCAACAATTTAGATCTTAAATTTAGATAGCCTAACAATGATTTAAAACCATTAACTCCTTGCAAAGGAGTTGATATAAATGTGTAGTCCAACTCATACATGTATATGTATGTATGAGAGAGAGGATTGGACTACACTCTTTATATCGACGTATGTATACATGTAGATATATGCATATCTATTTATAATCATGCGTTTATATGACATATATATATGTATCTATCTATCTATTTATCGCTTATATATAGTAGATATATCTATCACTTAGATAGGTGAGGCTGACCTAGGCTTTTTGAGCCTTGTCTAATACCCATGCAGTAGCCCATGTGCCCAAGCAACTGCTTGTGACAGCAATGATTAGTACATGATCAATAATAGAATCAGCATAGATTAAAAATAATTAGATAGACTCTCTGAGGTGCAGCATATCATCTCAAGCCCTAACAAACATTAAAATTGTGTAAGTTCTTAATTTTTTTGTGGAGAACAGGGAGGCCTAAGCCAGCCCATTACCAACCTACTGAGGTACTTGGGCTGTCCAAGTGCTATAGCTCGTGGGGCTAGGATTTTAACTACTGGAAAATCCACAGCAGGGTGAGGACAAAAATTTGCTAAGGAAGCTGATAATCTATACTAAACTGTAGAACAATTCAAGGCAAAAAGGGTAGGAAAGAGGACTATCTCAAACTACCCATGCAAGTAACACATGGCAACTCTTGACTAGGAATGTCTCTATTGTTAGCATGATATTTTAATAAGAATAGTCCAACCATGGTATGTACAAATTGATATGCCAATAATTACTCTTGCCACACAAAAACCCTACTATCAATATTGATACACTTCCCAAAGCATTTTGAGGAGCTTATTTGCGAGGATAACAAAGATGTGGGGTGGGTAAGGAAGACCGAGAGAAGTTAAAATATAGATCTTTAAGAGATTACATGAATGTGTCTTTACAATGTGCAAATATGACAGCCACTTCAATAACCTTAGGGCAATGTTCATAAGGTGAACAATGTCCCTTGGCGATTGGAGCAATCTCTCCTCATTATTGACACGATGCAAGCCATGGGCTAGGACTTATGTTTTTCATCACTCAGTTTAATCACATCGTATTATCTAGTTTTGTAAATTCATTTACATAAAACAGAGACTTTGGGTTGAAGGAGCAGGCTCAGTGTTCTGAAGGGCAATAAGTTTCTCAATGAAGCCTTTTAAATCTTTAATACATGTGATAAGAGCGAATAGCTACAAGAAAGTGCTAAAACTAGTGAGAATTTTCTAGTCATAAGCATGCAAGAGAATATCCATGAAAGATGACAATTGTCAAGAGGATAGAATTACACCAAAGGTCAAAGGGAATTGACCGAAAAGGTAGGGTGCAGGGACTACCATCCAAAAATGAATCCAAGGAGCAGAAACTGTAAAGATACAAG